>NC_139763.1:71497190-71968741 GCF_965231275.1 Zosterops lateralis | reverse complement strand
ACAATGCAAAACCCGCCTTCTTAACACACAGGAAAAGCAGAGGCTATACATTAAAGAACTGCACATCAAGGAGGATTCTGCAGATTGCAAGGCTGAGGGTGGAAGCTGCCTTCTTCCTGCAGGCCCACTGACAGCAAATAAGAACACTTCTAATTATAACTTCATGTTTTGTAACTTACAACAAGTAAACATTTATCTCATAAAATTTTTTTAGACATGGTTCACACAAAGAACTTGCTTTGCATTTTAGCTGTTGGCAAGAATATACATTCATCCCAATGAAACAATATGTGGAATTAAGAGTTAGGCAAGCACAGAAAGAAACTTTTTCTTTCACTTGTTTACAAAAAGTGCTATAGTGAAAGGAAACTGTAAATTGAAAGTTAGACTATGAACCCTTTAATCACAGGATTTTTTTCAAGCAGTTCTCATTAATTTCATGGAGACAATTCATAAGTAAATGCAGCAGAACCTGGCACCTATGTAATACTTTGTAATTTAAGAAATTATTTTCACCTTTAAAAATAAGAATTTTGTACAAATACTAGGCAAGTTTCAGACTTCTTTAAATTACTGACCATGGATGACTCACCAAGAACATGCCTAACAGTAAATTTTTTCAGGAGATTTTTTTTGTTTGGTTGGTGGGGTTTTTTTACCTGTTCTTATCCTTGATCTCCATTGTCTCTTTGATATCTTCTTGATAGGAACATGAAGCAGATATTGGATTTATAAATTAGAAAGTTATTTTTTAATCCTTCTTGTTTATCATCTCTTCAGTGGACACCAGAAAGTACAAGCATATGAAAGTCAATTCAGTATTCACTCCATCCTTTTTCTACCCGAGATGTCTCTGTGCATCACCATCTCCTACTTCTCCAATTTTCTTTTAAAGCCACTTGCTTAAGTGTTCACAGAAGTTCATTCTCTTATAATCAAGAACAGATGTAACAGGACAGATCTCAGAAAGCAAGGAGGTCTCGTTCAGTTTCTTTAATATAGCCTGAATTCAGGCTATATTCTTGTGCAATTGATTTATATTTATCTCCTAGAAAAGGAGTGGGATTCTGGAAGCTGCTGTTTCTGTTTGTCTTCCTTTTTTTCTGGAAGCAGGCACAGTTGGAAAAGTATTAGTGAGGCCCAAAGTCTAACATGTCTTCTCCATCACACCTGCCAGAATATACTTCTTAACGTCAGCCCAGGAGTTCTGGAAGAAGAGACACAAGGGAAAAGGGGAGAGCCATTAATACAAAACAGCTCTGAACTGACTGGTATGAAAAAGCCATTTCCTTTGAGGGCATAGTTGCAGTTACCAGTATTGAGTGAGTCATGATACTAATTATAAACTGCCTTGTGCGTTGCTTGTAGGCACACAGAGGGAGAGCTGACACAGAGCAGTGAGGTTTCCTGCTTCTCCTCCAGTTTAATACCACACAATCAGCACGGTGACAAGCACGCAGGGCTGTAAGTGTGCTGACTGAATGGGTGTCATGGTTTAATGCCAGCTGGCAACTGAGCACCCAGCAGCTGCTCACTCACTCCCTCCTGGTGGGATGGGGAGCAGAACCAGGGAAAAAGGGAAAATCTGTGGATTGAGATAAGAACAGCTTAATAATGGAAATTATTATTATCATTAATACTAATAAGAATGAAATAATGATAATACAAAGAAATAAAACAAAAATAGAGACAGAAATTAAACCCAAGAAAGACAAGTCACGCGTAAAGCAATTGCTTACCACCAACTGACCAATGCCCAGCCCATCCCCGAGCAGAGATCCATCCCTCATGGCCAATACATCCCAGTTTACATAGTCAGCCTGATGTTCTATGTTCTGGAACATCCCTTCAGCCCCTTGAGCTCAGCTGTCCTGGCTCTATTCCCTCCCAGTTCCTTGTGCACCTCCTTACTGTGAAAGTACAGAAAACTGAAAAACCTTGCTTTAGAGTAAGCACTACTGAGTACAACTACAACATCAGTAAGTTATTAACATTTTTCTTGAACTAAACTCAAAATCATTGTGCTCTACCCACTGCTAGGAAGAAAATTAACTCTATCTCAGCCAAAACCAATACAATTGATGACTGTTCTAGGATATATATTCCTCTATATTTCAGTCTGGATATAAAATTATGCCATCAAGGAATATAACAGGCTGGGCAGAACCTTCATGGAGAAGAATTTTGCCCTTCCATTCAAATGGCTTGCAGCTAAAGGCAGAGATTAACTAGCTTGCAACAACTTTCCACCAGGAGGATTCAGACTCTTCCCAGCTAACCCCCAGTCCCAAACTATATAGGTCAACATTTATGCTACCTTTGGAACTGTTTCCACTGGATTTCTGTAGTACTAGAACTGTGTACAAATGAGGCAAAGCATGTGTGGTCAAGCTGCAGAAAACAACATATTTCAATATTAATATTAAATAATTTTAATACCCAAGGAAGATATGTTTATGAGACCTGGGAGTATTGACAGTGGTGTTCCATTATTGTTCTGCATCTGTGCAAGTGTAAGTCCTTCTCTGAGCGTCGAACAGTGTTGGCAAGTCTTTTCATAATGTGCAGTTGCATATGTCCCTCTCCAAACAGCAATGCTCAGACATTCCTTGCTGACCCAGAAAGGAAAACAACTGTGGCTAAATTGCAAAAGATGAATTAGATGTAAGCATGATAGTGAGATACAAATGCTATGAAAGAAAAGGAAGTAGAATTTGTGGTTTGAATACTGGGGGGGATTTTAATACTTAAGGATTTTACTTACTCAGTAAATAAAATGTCGAAATGTAGGAATTCTGAATGCATGTTCACTGAGACAAGCATCATAAATAATTTAATTTAGCATAATGTGTAATTAAGTGGCTTCAATATAATTTTTTCTTCCTGTGGATGCTGAGGTGCATATCTACATTATAATCAAACAAAAAGTCCACCCTTAAGTCATACTTAAGTAATAAAGATTGAGGCAAAGGGCCTTGCAAATCCAGTCCCATTTTCCCAGATGTGAATGATTTCACAAAGAGCAAAACTATTGCAGCCCAGCTGCAGAATGGGTTGCAGTTGGGAAGGGAGCACTGAGGAAAGGCATTTTGGCTGCAGTGGAAAGCCAGGCTTGAGAAGGCCAGGCACTGTGTGTGTATCCATGGCTGGAAGACAAGGGTAGTTTATACCAGTTCACCTAAAATGTCATTTGAAAAATCACACATGAAAAGTATTTCAAGTTGTTTGAGCAGCTTCAATTACCTTAAGGAATGATAAAGCAAAAATATGTTATAATAGAAAGTAATAGAAAGCTAATTATGACTTTAGGAGACAGACTCTCCATAATTAGTGAGTGACACACTTTCTCAGACTCTGTTCTGTTTCTAGACTTGGTCTCTCAAAGATTATCCTTTATTATGTTGCCCCCTTGATATGTTACTTTTCTTGGTACTGACACATGCTAGGAAAACAGAAATATCTTCTAGGAATTTTGACAATGACACCTTGTTCAGAAAATTGAGAGGTCCAAATTTACTAAAAACAGCCTAAAATTATTGATACAATAAATAGATTTCTTAGCAGAAAAGCAAGTTATAGCACAATGTGAAGTGACATCTCTACACCAGCAAATAATTCCAATAGTCCTCGAAGGTGCTTGGTCTTGCCAGCATACAAGTGACCAAAAGGTGTTGTCAGTTTGGTGCCAGATCACATTACAGTCCTAGAAAGATTTCAACACAGTCATATCTATGTTGTCTCCCATGGTGAGAAACAGAGCCAACTTGGCTGTCAGATACCAGATGCAGATTTATCCTGGCACACTTAACTTGCTGACCTTACACTTCCCTGGTGCCTGAGCTGGTCATACAGGTTACCTTATACTTTTATATGACACTGAGGTGCAGCATCTGAGAACATTCTCCAATTGAATTTATTGCTATAGCCAATCATGAATCATAAATAAAGGAAAAAAAAAAAAAAAAAAACAAAAAAAACACAAAAAAAACACAAAAAAAAAAAAAAAAAAAAAAAAAAAAAAAAAAACCCACACATTTACAACCAATGCCTATGCCAATTTCCTGCTGTGAAATTTAATTTTTTAGGATAAAACATCTTTGCTGGAGGATTTTAATCTGTGTGTCTTTAATTGAGTTTTGGTGGAGGAGGTTTAGCAGTCAAAGTGCAAAAACAATCATCAACTTTGTGGATGCCTGTGATTAGTTGTAGGTAGGAACCACAGGTATAGCTACATGAATAACTAATTTTGTCTGCAAACCAGGTAGGTGGATAGATATATAGATAGATAGATATAGATAGATATAGATACATATATTGCTACAGAAATTTTTGTTTTCAAAACTATTAGTGGTTGTCTGATTATCTATCTGTTCACTCCTTCTCCATCCTGATAAATATTAGGATCAGCTTAAATGACATACACTGAGTTTCTTTCTGCAACAATAACACCTAAATCAAAATTAAGTCCATCCAGCAGCATGGGTAAAATGCAAGAACCATCTGAGCTACTACTGAGCACAATCCAAAGCCTTGAGTAAGAAATCTGTGGACAGAGTGCTGCAGTAGCTAATGCTTAATTTTTGTTTTAGACAGTCTGAAAGCACAAATTGTTCCTGTCAACACATAACTTATACTAGCTGAGTTCAAAATATGTTTCTATCAAATTAAATTCAAGGCTATCACACAACTGCAGGTATCACACAAATGTAAAGAGTTGCTTCTCAGAGACACCTGTTCTGCAGAAATTTGAGACAGACCTGATACAGTGAAATACAATAATGTGACAGCCAGCTATAAATGCTGGAAATAAAGTAGTTAGGTCCTTAGTACGTTAATTGTCTAGACAGTTTTGATGTAGCAACTTCAGCTGAAATGAGTAGTCCACACCATCAGCAGATAGAAATCAGTGCCATCAGCAAAATATATGACTCTGCATTTATACTGTTATGAATTACAGAAGTTATCATGCTTTATCACACAGAATTTTAAGATAAAAAATATACTGAAAGCATTCAAAAATGCCAATACTTTTATAATAATAATTATAGATTTGATAATATTAATTCTACAAATTCTATATCATTAATGTTTATTCATATTATAATCAATTAAAATGCTGTACCCTTGTTGGTTTTTATATAGAGAAGAGAGTTATTGTAGCTGTATGAAAGTGATTCTTTTTCTAGAATGTGATGATTTTGATGCATTTGCACAGTAGTCATTGTTGCTTTTTGATGAAACACCACAAACATACATACAAGGATAAAAATATTTAACAGATGAAAATCAGGACAAATGCTGCAGTCAGTTTTTGAAGCAAGTATTGCTTGTGTCTACCCTTTCCAAGTCCACACTAGCACCAGGAAGAGCAGCAGTTATTTCTCTTAAGACGGCCATGAGCTGTCAGTGTGCACTCACAGCCCAGAAAGCAAAAGGTGTCCTGGGCTGCATCCAAACCATTGTGGGCAGCAGGGCCAGGGAGGGGATTCTGCCCCTCTGCTCTGCTCTGCTGAGACCCCACCTGCAGTGCTGCATCCAGCCCTGGGCTCCCAGCACAGGGAGGACAGGGACCTGTTGGAGCGAATGCAGAGGGACGTCAAGATGATTAGAGGGATGGCACACCTCTCCTACAAGGAAAAGCTGAGAAAATTGGGATTGTTCAGCCTGGAAGAGAGAAAGCTTCATGGTGACCTAATCATGGCCTGAAGAAAGCCTATAGGAAAGGTGGAGAGGGACTTTTACAAGAGCCTGTAGAGACAGAAGAGGAGGGAATGGAGTCAAACTGAAGAGTAGCTTTAGATAAGAACTTCTCAAGAAATTTCTTTACTGTGAGGGTGATGCGGCACAGAAACAGACTGCCCAGGGAAACTGTGGATGCTCCATCTCTGGATGTATTCAAGGCCACATTGGATGGGGCTCTGAGCAACCTGGTATAGTGGAAGGTGTCTCATACCATGGCAGAGGGTTGGAACTAGATGATCTTAAAGGTCCCTTCCAACCCAGACCATTCTGTGATTCTATGACCTACGACAAGGTTCTGTAGTTCCCTCAAGATGAGTGAAGACCCTGTCCTACTCTTTGGAGTGCCATGCCTGCAGCATGGCACTCATCTGACCATCACTGACATTGATTCATTGTGAAAACTTCTTTATTATTAGAGGAAAGAAGACAGCCTTCAGCAACAATCAATGAAGGCATAATGATAAGTAGTAGTTCTGGTGTGGATGCATCTGTAGGACATACTAGAAAAGATTTCAGAGTTGCCTGAGCAAACAGGGCAGCCACTAGCTCCAAAACCAGAAGCAGACTAGCACTAACAATGCAGCACTGCAGCAAGGAGAGCTGATAGCCCTATTGTTCTCAAGGTTAATCCATTATTGCTTCACAGCTCAATGCTGCATGGATACATCATCTCACCATTATCTTAAGACATGGAGTCGAGGAAATTTGTCTCAGACATAAAAGAATAAGTTAACTGAAACCAAAAATAGGCACCGTACCAACTTTATCTGTTTCTTTCTTAGAGGAACAAAAGCAACACAATTCTTAAATGTGCTTAACACAAGACCTGCCATACTTCACTCATAGAAAAGGTGACTCAAGAAGTATGATTACATACAACAATAGGAAAACTCTAAAAATAACTTGCAATAGTATGAATAAGTTTAATTCTATGGCATTCAAATTACCTCACAGTAACCATCTGGGACTGTGTGGTTGAATTTTGCATAAAGAGTCCTTTAATCAAATTCTGATTAAGTAAACTCAGATACCAAATGACAATGTCTCCAAGTGATCTCAACAATAGCAGCTGGAGAAAAAGGCTTTTAAAAACCCACAAAACTGAGAGAAAGAGCCATGTGGTTAAAACCTCACTGCTGTTCTCCAGATATGTGGAGATTTTAAGACCTTTTCTCTGAAATATAAAGCAATGGTTGCCATAAAAAAGGACAAGCAGAAGGAGAACCATTTGTGTTTAGTGTTGGTTCTAAATCATTTAATAGGCTTTCCAATGAAATGGGAAACTAACACTGTCTATGAACCATAATACATAAGCCTAAAGAGTCACGAAGATATAAACAATGGGCTATTAAGCTGAGGAAAAATAGCATATGAGTTATGACTTGACTGCATATTATGATGCCCTTAGAGATACACAGCTTAATTGATAAGCTCTTCTTGCTCTAAAGCAGGGTACACTAATTCTGAGCTGGACACTAATTTCTAGTGTCTGAAACAGTCTGGACCATCCACCATAGCAACACAACTATGAATTATCTACCAGCGGGGTGTCAGTCTCACAAATCTCTGATGATAAGCCAGATGAAGGACAAGATAGGAACTGAGCCCTCAAACAGAAAATACTAGAATTTCAGATCAATTACATAGCTTTTGTTGAATTCAGTCTCTGTAAGTGATACAGGGCTGGAAGTAAAAGTAGTTGGTCAAGTGCTCTGAAAATACAACTCCACAGGAAGGAAGGGAAGGGAATTGAGTACTTTTACAGAGAAAAAAACCAAAGTTCTTTCCCTCTCTCTCTCTCTTTTTCTTTTTCTTTTTTTTTTTTTCCTAGATTTTGTTTCGATTTAACTAAAAAAAATCTCCTTCAAGCACTTTTCTTCAAGAGTAACCTGGAAAACTCACACCTTAATGATTGTTTTGCAACATTACAAGTGACTGAAATACTGGGAAAGCCAAACACCTTTCTCAGTTACCTGTGAGCACGGTACTGTGCTGTACACAGAAAACCATTATAACAGATACATGAAGTCTCAGAGTGCACCTGAAGTACACTTTGCAGATAAGCACTTAAATTGAAACAGTAACTGAACTTATTCCACAGATAAACTTAGAATAGTTATATAAGGTCAGTTACGCTCTAAATGCTGAATACCTAATCTTGGTATCCAAACCCCTCCTGCATTGCCTCCTGCACTGTAAGCTAACAGACAATTCAGGTTTAGGTATTCTGAACTGTACTAAATAAGAATACTTTATTTACTCGGTTTAGATGTATGCAAATAACTCTTTGTTTACATTCAAACGTTTAAAGCAGAAAAAAAACATACTTAAGAAATTTTCTTACTAAGTCAATCAAACTTCAAATAATTATAACAAGTAATACATATATATGGAAAGTTATCCTTTCACGCATTGTATCTAAAATTATTTTTGTTTTTACCCTTAAGTGAAGGGGGTAGCTATGTCCAAATGTTGTTACTGATCTGACTTCAACATTTCAATGAAAAGTAGATTTTAAAACTTATCTTCAATGAGTAAAATGAATCGATGTTTGATTTAGGCATTACTGTTCCCTGAATGCTATCAATATGATAGGTGGCCTCACTACTTTCTCTGGCCTAGCATCCTCCCCTTTGGCCACATTGCAGCACAGATGGCTAAGAAGGAAGAATGCCTGATGATAAGAGTAGTTTTGTTTTTATTTGGACTTTCTAAGGACAGTTCGGTGTCTATTATTATTATTATTGCAATGAAGATTGGAAAGAACTGCTTATTACACTAATTTGAAAGTTCTGAAAAGCAAAGCTTTTTTAATTGTGGATTTTTTTTTTTCTTTCATTAAATGAGTATCTATTATTATATAGAAATTCCCCCTTTTGTTTACAGTTATTTAAATTCAGGAAAGATTGACTGGACAAAGCACTAACCTGTACCAGATATACATAAATGTGATTGACTGGTTGATTGCTTGTATGAATGTTTTTTTGCAGTATCTCATTCATTAAAATTTGAGTTAGATTGAAATTCTTAGACTACAACTCAGAAATCTGCATTTGACTGACAAAAGCCTGATGAGAAAATTTCAAATCTACAGCTACAGTATATTCCCACTACTTTCATGGAGGGGAAAATATTACCAGTGCTCTCAAAAGAGCATTTATGAAGGCAAATCATCTCCTAATACTTCTCCTGGCCTCAATTATTCTTCTAAAGAACTTTTCTTCACATTGGGTTACTGGAAAGCTTATGATGAGGTAATCTTGATGACATCATGAGCCTGCCACACCATTCTGTCCTTCAGGAGGGATGAGATATGCAGACAGCCCCAGTTTGAGGGATCTCCAGGTGTGACAAAAGTGTATTGCTGACATAAACACATCTGATGAAACTGAGCTCTGACTCATCTTGTCAGGACAGCAGTTTTGGACTGCAGGCTGAGTGCAGTGCAGTCATTCACTGAAAAGTGCATCACCTACCCTGGAATGTCTTCCAAATGATTTCTGGGTACAACTTGAGATACAGCCCTTTTACTTAGAATGCCTCATTTACAAGCTATTACAGAGCAAGGTAGCAAAGGCAAGTAGCATTCCCTCTTATTTTTAGCATTCAACATGGGAACCAAGATGATATGGCTGGTAGAAAAACAGTGCAGAAACTGAAATTCCTTAACTGAGGTAGGAATTAAAGTTAATTCACTCTGACTGGAAGCAATTAGATTATCTCTGAAATTGCCATTTTTGTAGGAAATATTTTTAATGAATCAGAGATTAGTACTCTATACTGGGAAAAAATGTTTCATGCATCTCAGATTTGCTAAATGTAGGCTATAAATCCAAAATTAATGGATATTAAGAAAAAAATGCCTTAGTGTCCTCTCCTGAAACAGAAACTCGGTGTTGTTCAGTCAGCTGGCAGAGAATTTCAGTGTTGATGTTGGTGATTTTGTTCTGTTTGTTTGCACCCAAGCATACCACAAGACTGCTCAACTAAAGGTAGAAGAGCAAAATATCAGTTTGGCCTTGCACCCAGACATACCACAGGACTGTCTGACTTAGGCCAGGGAACAAAATATTTTGTAATAACTGTTTGTTTGATATAGTAGCTCTGCGCTATCAAATCTAGAATAAAGATGTAGCCCTGATTCCATACCTGAGGTGTTTTGGTTTTCTGAAATTCTTTTCCCAGGGAATTTTCTGTAAACAGGAAAGATGTTTTTATAACTAACTTTGTTATTCATTCTTTTTCCTAGGAGGGACTTCTTCTTGATGTCCCTCTGGTCTGACCAATTTGATTGAAGAAGTTTGCCTTTGTTTCACCAATCAAATTGTTTTGTGTAAAATAGTATAAAAGGGAGAAACATCCCAAAAATAAAGGAGTCATTTTCAGCCTCCTGAATCTCCGAGTCTGTGTCGTTGTGGTGTAAAACAGTGTCATAAAGGCACCCAACCTGCAACTATTAGAAGAAATCACATAATTGGGAACCTACAGATGCATCACAGCCACCTGAACAAATAGACCAGACCTGTGCAGAGAGGAGACGAAACATGGCTTTGGACCAGGCTGACGCTGATCTAGAAAAGTCTATCAATACTCCCTCTTTTGCTCAGCTGGTGGTGCTTTTTGATGCACCCTGGGATGAGGTTTGCCCTCCTGGCTGCCAAGACTCACTGCTGAATTCCACTGAGTTGCTGCCCACCATGAACCCCAGACCCCTCTCTGCTGGGCTGCTCTACAGCCACTCCTCTCAGGGCTTGTACATGTGCCTGGTATTGCTTGGTCCTGGGTGCAGAAACTGGTATCAGATATACACCGACTCACCGTGCTCAAGGTCAGAACCAGGTTAGATCTGGGCCATGCATCCAGTGGGCAGCCCTGCTCCAGGTCTCTGTGCCCCCATGACATCCCAGTGATCTTGAGAGATTTACAGGAACTTTGAAGAAACACAGTTCATTTTAGGTCAAAAGACCTGAAATAATGACGGTTAGATAGTTTAAAAATACTACTTCTTTAGCACAAAGTTACGAGCACAAACTTAACCCTGCATGTCTCCATGAGTGGTGTTAAGGAGAGAGGCAGGACCATGAGTAAGAAGTGGGGAATATCTTGCAGGCTATCTTCTTTCTCCAGAACAATTCCAAATGGTAACCAGCCAAATTTCCCCGCAAAGGACAGGGAGCTGTGTCAGAAAGAGACACAAGTGTGAGATCAGCTCTGATGAGTTCAGCTCTGTTCAAATACCCGGCAAAGGATATTCAGACCACCATATAAATACTTCTGATGTGTTTGTTAAATGGCTAACGGGTTTTTTTTGTTGTTGTTCAGTTACTGATGTTAATAAAAAAAATCTTTTTCTCCTCATGTCCTCCAATTTTTTAAATAAAAAAAAAATCAGGAAGATATTTCTATGATCACTACGTACTTGTACAAATATGGATAGGATTTGACAGACATGACCAGAAGTGGGTTTTTTTCTCTGTCATTTGTCAGCCACAATTGATGACAAATGGTATGGCATTTTCTCTCTATGACTAGTATGCTTTTAAGCAGGGAATCCATCTGTATTAATTTCTACTTCATAACTGGGAGGAGCTTTTGGAAGAGCTTTTCTCTAAACTGGGACACATTATGCTGAAAACTTTCAACTAGGAATGCCAAATGTTGCAGAAGCAAGGAGATTAACACAGGTGTGCCTTGATACAGCATACCAAGACAGTGCAGAGGAAATATTTTAAAAGCTGAGATGACCCAAGCCATTTGCTGATGCTGGCAGGTGTCAAAAGCACTGGAATGTCACCTGTTTATATAGCAGGTGCCATTCATGACAGCAACTACTGTTGAAAAACGTCCTTAAAACTCTGCTAGAGTTTGCTGTGCCCATGGCTTGAAACCATGTCCTTCTCTTCCATTGCTTCACAAAATATCCAATTCTACACAGTACTTTCTAGAGGGACATTTTAATCCCCCTTTTCCTTCCTCCCAATCAAAAATGCTAAAAAGGTGGCCTAACACTGAAAGAAAATGACCGAGGGTCTGAACAAGGACTTTTCAACACATGGAACAGGCATAACATTATTCATAGAGAGTTATATTAAGCATCAGGTGCTGCATAAATAAATAAAGCTGCATTCATGAGTGCATGCAAAGTGTTTTGAGCTACTTGATTAAACTGCATCTTATTAGTGAAAATTATGATTAATGATTAACTTATAACAACAAAGCTCTCTCTGCAAGCACTACAATTTAAAAAAAAAGAAATGAGAAGCACACTTTAGATTGCAGTTGCTATGCTAATACTCAATAAACGAAGCCACGCTGAAAGGGTATGTGGAAGATTTTTATATTATAGAGTTTAGGTTGACCAAAAAAACAGTGCAATTTGTTCTATTATTTCTTGGGCTTTTTTAGAAAACAGTAAGCCTTCATTGTTACTTGAATTTTACAACATGATGAGAGAGATGCCAAAGATCAATATAAAGGGTCAAGCAGGTGGCCCTGGGATAAATACACTTAAGGGAGTCTAAGCAATTTTATTGCTCCATTATGTTCCATAAATTAAGCTGGTGGCTTTTCCATCCAGCTATAACATCAATCCATTAGCTGAAGAGGAAAAAGGGTCCTTCTCATTTATTATTTATAAGACAGGGTATGCACAAATTGTATGACATCATCCTTGTCACAGCTAATGAGAAACTGCAATAAATCCATATTTGTGGATCTCTCACAGAAGATATGAAAAATCTCAGCTCTAATGATCCATTTTTCTGCAGTAGGGAAGGGCTTGCTAACCTACACAACTAAACAGATTATTGTATTTGATTGTATATATCCCAAAGGGATGAGCTTTCCACACCACTGCTGTTTGAGGGATGTCCCTGTGTCCATATACATACACTGTATAAACATCAAACAGCCAGCATGAGTCAAAGAGATGTTTTTACCATTGACAGAAGTAACCAAAACAAACCAGAAAGCTATTAAAACAATTTAAGTTCTTCATCTCTTAAATCTACTTTGCTATGGTGGATCAACACCATAGTGTTAGGCTGAGATCCTGACTGGCACAGGGTGACACAAGCCAGTGCCAAGATCCAGGGAAGCATTTTCAATACCAGTCCAATATGAGAATGAAGGTAATGAGCTGAAAAATGCTGGCACCTGGAATGGGGCTCTACATCTCTGGCAGCACCATCACCAGCACCATTTTGCACTCTGTAGTGCAAAAATCGTCCTCCAGTGTACAGTGCTCTTTCTCTTACCCATGGACTGCCCTAGGCAGACAGCCTGTTTCAGAATGCTCAGGCAGGAGCTTGGCTGCACCTCTGAGCACACAGAGCTAAGGACTTGAGAAGTATTTAGTTCCCTACCTCTTATTTAGCAGTACATCTGTGGTCTGGAGAGTAGGAGAAATGCAAGATTCTGCCGAAGGACTGGGGCTGAGGACACTGCTGTTACAAAAAAACCTTTGGGAGTTGGTCAGAAGTGGTGATTCATGGAGGAATTGTCCTGGTATGGAGACACAGAACAATATGGAGGGAGAAATTTGAGAAGGAAGGGGAAGGTTTACAGGAGGCATTTTATGGGGAAAGTGCAGGTAGCACAAACAAGGATCGAGGGCACAATCCTGCAATTCCTCTTCTCTCCCAGCACGTCTCCAGACATCTAACATTAGCAATTTCTTTCATAGTGTGAATGATTTTATGGGACAGGATTTGGCAACAGCTGGTGTTTTCTTGTAAAGCATATCAAACCACTCTGAAGCGACTCACATTCCCCAGGATCTCACCTTACATCATTTAAAATCTGACAATAATTTTGCTGTTACCTCTGAAGAGCTCCATATTGCACCGTATATATCTAACAAATAAATAGGTAGATTAGCCTGTCCTAAAATGAAAAAAAGATTGTTCCTTTTGCTTCACTGAAGCTTTAACTAAAACTCTGTTGTGGTTTGATCCCAGCCGGCAACTAAGTAGCACACAGATGCTTTGCTCACCCATCTTCCCCCAGTGGGTTAAGGAGGAGAATCAGAAAGAAGGTGAAACCTATTGCTTGAGATGAGAATAGGTTAAAAAGTGTAGTTAAACAACAATAACAATAATAACCATTTTCATGCGAAGGAATACAACAAAAAGAGAGACAGAAACAAAGCCCAAGTGAAACAAGTGATGCACAACACAGTTGCTGACCAATGCCCAACCCATCTCTGGGCAGCAGCCAGCTCCTCCCGCTTGCTTATATACTGCACATGATATTCTATGGCATGGAATATCCTTTTGGCTAGTTTGGCTCAGCTGTCTTTGCTGTGCTGACTCCCAGCTTCCAGTGCACCTCCTTGTTGGCAGAGCATGGCAAACTGGAATGTCCTTGATTTAGAGTAAGCACTACTTAGCAACAGCTACAACATCAATGTGTTATCAACATCATTCTCATACTAAATCCAAAACACAGCACTGTGCCAGCTACCAGGAAGAAAATTAACTCTATCCCAGACAAAACAGCAATTTAAATACTAACATTGTTATTTCCTTCCTCATGGGAGACCAGACTGCTTAAGCTCTGACCTTTGCTATTTTCCACCAGCTGTCATATCTGAAATAGGTGGTGATTGGTATATGCAGCCAGCTGTAACATTCTCCTGTAAGAAAAAAGAAACCAAACCTTACCACTGAGAGGGGCCTGAGGCACATTCATGCACTCCTGTGAGGTCACCAGAAGAGATCAGAACACCTGGCCCATCATCTCATGAGTGTAATAATCACCTATCAGAAATAATTCCTTATTTTGGTTTCACCTGGGAGGAGAAAGTTTCTACAGGTGATTTTAGGGAAGACAACTAAGCCTCATTTATTTCTAGTCTACATGACTGCACATTTTTGCCATATAAACACATATAGGTCTTCAGAGACAATATGAAACCCTCCTTTCTCACAGCTTTGCTGTACCTTCATCACAACCAACAATTTGCTAAAAGTTCTAGACAATGGCCATTCTGCTAAGCTGATCAAAAAGAAGACAAAAAATGCTAATGAACTAGATCAGCCCATTTAAAGATTAAGTTCAAGACTGCTGAAGTGCAAATATATCCATTAAATACACACTTAGAAGAAAAATGTCAACCTACTGTCCCAAATAATTGTGTGAGTTGTTATATTTCTTAGCTGAGGCAGAAATAATTGCTGAATAATTATGTGCATTACAAAAAGTACTGCTGAGTGAATTAACACTTTTTTCAAAAAAGACTAAATCTTCCAAAAGATCAAATATTTCAAAATCTGACATGCATGTTTTCAATTCTGTGTGTTATTCCAAGGGTTCATACAAACTGAGCAATTAGACTCTGTTTAAACTTTTCAACAAAATGCTTTTTTTGCCTTATAAAGCCTGCACTTTTATATATTTTAACATAAAAATTTACCCAGTAAATCAGAAACTCCACTTTCAAGAGTAGGGTCCAAGGTGCCCCAAAAATTGTTAAGTTCAATGACCATGGGCTAGTTTTAGATAGGTCATATATCAGTTTTTTCTGGAAGTGCTTCTATGCTTCCATTAACAGAAAGAAAATACGGTCCAAACCTTAGCATCTTAGATCCTCTGTATTATGCTTTATAAATCTGGGCTTGGTGCCTTGGAGGTCATAAAAAAATTGCATCTAAGGAACAGGAAAACAATAAAGAAATAAGGACAGAGAAACAAAAGGTTTTTGAGTTGGCCCCAAAAAAGCCAAATTCACCCCAGTGTAATTCTGCTGAAAATAATGGAAGTACACAGGAGCTGAACTTTTCCTGCTGTCTTTACACAACAGCAAGCAACCTGTAAAACTATTTTATCCAATAGCCCTGCACATTTTCAGTAGGTGAACAGAACTTTGCTATGTGGGACTGAGGGTTTTTTTTTTTTAATTTTTGTATTCTTGCAAATGATTACTTTCTTAACCTTTGGAAATTCTGTTTCCAAACAGACATTCTGCTTGGTGTTGAGAAGGTTACAATCCTGACACAGGAGAGGAAGGGACAAGAATGAACACTGACAATACCAAGCCTCAGCATTTGCAACCACTGCCAGAGCACTCCCTAGGTAACAGTAATTTGCTATAAGCCCATTAAGGGGTAAATTTGGCTTCTTCTAATTCAGTTTCTGATAGCAAGCAATAAGAAGTTGTTTTGCAAATAGACAGCTGATGGAGCTCTTATACCTCTGGGAATACAAGGTGAGGGTGACTTCCAAAGCAAGGATGGTAAAACTTCTCTGTGGGTTCCTTGGTGTGAGGGATGCTCTGCATTACATCCCCCCCCGAGGTGATCAGTGTGATGGGGCACAAGTGCATTCCCTTGCAGCCCTCAGCACCAGGAGCTGCAGTTCTGCCAGGCCCCAAAAGAGATGCACAAAAAAGGCTCCTCCTTGCAACAGCTACCCAGCCTCCTCAGCAGGCCCACACAGGCTGCTTGTCACCATTACCCTGCTGTCACCTCCCCAACACTGGAGATAGAAATCCCAGCGGTTTCTGCAGCAGCCACATTAAGTACCAAGGTGCAGCTGCAGAGGACATCAAATAGATGATATTCTCTGGCTTAGAGCAAATCACCACAGCTTTACGCAGTACTTAGATGAAAGCAAAATTAATATTCTCATGAAATAACTAGGAAATACTCACTACTTGTGTTATTTTCACTCTGCTGATCTGTGTAGTTTTAGCTACAATAAAAAATTTTGTCTGATTACAAAAAAAATTTGCTGAGAAATGCAGTGCAGTAAACTTGCCCTCTGCCTTTTCTCTTGTTTTTAAAGCTAGATCATTACTAGATCATTAGGGCATATGCAGAGCAAAAAGCAGCAAATCATTTGCCAAAGAGAAAAACATTGGACTTCCGTAAGAAAAAGGCTTACATTTAAAAATATATACATCTACTTCAGCTAGCAACAGACCAAAGATAGGAAAGTATACATTCCTTTGAGTAATAAATCATACTTGGCAGTCTCTTTAGGAGAGCTATGTTAAGAACTAGTCTCCTGATAGTAACACACAAAGCTTTTGAAATTTCATAAACTTTCTACAATTGCATACATGAGAAAAATTAAAATAAAGTGGTTGGCATGAAGTAAGTTTGTATAACAAATAATTCTAAGGACGGCGAAAAAATGTATTGTGCATCCCTGTGCTTGAAGGCAGAGCTGAAATTCAGTGAGAGGCCTTTGCACAGAGAGGGTGGTGCTGCAGCAATCTGCCAGCACATCTATAGAGCAGAGCCCAGATAAGCCATCAGGAAAGGAGAATAAGCTCATGGGCACAGTCCTACTCTTCACCCACCCTACCAACACACTGCAGCCTGTGAGTCACTCAAAAATCCTGTGGAGACACAGAAAATAAAGTTATTTGCTTCAATACACTATGAAACAGGTCACAGTTAATGCTTTCTCAGCCTGTAAGTGCTAAAAGCATCAGGATACCCATAAAACACCTCCCACAAACAACTGCAGCAAGCACGGGATCTGCTGTTGAGCTCGTACTTACATTACAGCATCGGCCAGGACAAAGCTCGGCATTTAATATTTCTTCATAAGCTGCTTCTACATGCTTGTCTGTTCATTGTGCCGTTCCTTCCATTGATTGCTTGTGTTTGACAGCATCTGGACTGCAAAATGATCCTTTGCCCTCTCTTTTGCAAAATCAGCAGGCTGCGGAGAGATGCGTGACCACTGCTGCAGCCGATGGATCCAAACAGCCCAATGCAGCAGAGGCTTTAGCTCCCCCTTCCCAGCCCGGCTTTTTTCTTTCTTTGTCTGTATGGGGTTTTTTTTAAAGAGATATGGTCCTGAATAACCTTAGGTTTCAGGAGCACAATACAAGCTCCAGGCACGGGGCAGTCTAACAGATGTGGAAGGATACCAAGACAGAAGTCCAAAATAACAGAATTTTTAAGAGATGTTACTCAAGGCATAACATGTATTTAAACTCTTTCTGGTAACATATCAAATTCTGTGATTGGTTCTGTTTAACTAAATTTTTCTTGACATTTTGCTGCTTTATTTCTTTACTTTTTTGCATTTTTTCAGCTTACACAATAGAAATAATAGGCTTTCTGCTTATTCATTTCATTCTTCATCTCCCCTTCCGTGTCAAAGAATGCTTACATTTTAGATGTTCACAATTAGAAGAAGTCTTCTGTTAAAACTTCTGTCTATATAGCAGTTTTAGCATATATTTTTTACTGTTCTGCCTCTGTTTTGCCAACATGGTATGCTCCCACTCTTGAGGACTTCCTTAAATTAATTTTGTCCATGCGGATTACATCAAGAGTCAGAAGTCTATAGGCTACCAGTAACATCCCGAGTTTGGTTTCTCTTTTCCAAGGTGGCACAGGTAGCTCTTAGCACTTCCATATCTTCAAACTCATCTCCTTATTAACTTCACAATCATATTCCTATTCATGTGATCAACTGCATAAAGCAGACCGCAGCATTTAAGGCATTTCTAAGATTTTTCATTCTCTCCCCTTTGTCACTCATGTTAACTTGTCAGGTTTCCTCCAGGAAAACCAAGAAACCTTTCCTTTGAGAACCCTTCTAATCTTGCCACTTGTGTTAATTTGAATTCCACATGCAAGTGTAGAATTCTGCCCCTCCCCTTGATCCAATACCCTACTGCCAGAAACACATCATTCCAACCTGTCAGTCTTCATTTAAAAAGCTGGACTAACACAGCACTTCACAAGAGCTTCAGGACTAGCTGAAAGGATGAGATTAGGGATTTCTACAGAGTCTGGAGCTCTCTTTTCCCTCTGCAGTCTTGAGCTGTACAGGTGATGGACTAGAAATAATTGCTCTACAGGGTACTGTCAGCAGAGGCAGAAAAAAAAACAAACACAAGTGCTAATTCAGCTTTGTACCGACAAAGAACCCCTCCTTAGACAACTCCTAGACTTTACTACAACTCTGCTGCTTTTGGTTAGAAGAATCTGTTTTCCTGTCAAGGAGCTGTGTCTTCTGTCACGTTGAAAGTTAAAGCAACATTGCAATACTAAGAGGCTACTGCTGCATTGTATGAAAGAAAATATTACTCTTCCAAGGAAAAGAAGTCTGTTCCATATTATAGTACATCAGATAGTAAGTGAAATTATTTGTGTTTTACGAGAGGAAGACAACATCCTTATATTTGGAGTTCTGATCAAGAAAGGTCAAGAGGAACTGAGCATAATTACACGAAAACACTGTCCCTACAATATTGCTTTTTGTTGCATAGAGATCAAGGAAAACACATTTTTCTAGTCATCACGTCTCAGCTTTAACCACAGAAAGAGTAAGAAATCCTCTCTGAGTTCAGGTAAACAAAAGGACATTGTAACCAGGCAGAGCAGACTGTTTAGCCAGGAAAACATGCAGTGCCGGTCTCCAAAACATTGCCCCACTGGGTAAGCTCCTGCAGCACAATGATCTCACACAGCTGTCACATTGCTCCTCAGTTTCACTGCCAAAAGGATTGGCCCCAGTGTGGTGGCACTCTGAGAACGACCTTCCTGAGCAGGGCACACATGTTGGCTGTGACTGCCCATGGCTGTGCTGGCCACACAGGCCAGCAGCATGGCATCAGCCCTGTTTATCGATGTCACATTCTCAATGCAGAAAAAAATCCATATAGGGGGGTGGGAATGAAGCCACAGATGACACAGGAAGCATCGCAAGGACAGGAGGCAATGGGGGACAGGACATCGAAATAAAAAGGCTTTAGAAGGACTCTCTCACAAAGTGCTCAAATCCTTTTTAAGCAGCAGGCATAAAAAGCCCTCCTTTGAAATTCCATTCCTGGAGTGAAAATAGATTGTGAACGACTAGCATTATTAGCAATCTTCTTATAGAAGAATGTCAGCTGAGGGCAGCCCTGTGTCTGAAAACTGAGCCTGAAAAAGCAGCTGGGCTTCCCACGTGGGAAGCAGGTGAAGGGCAAATTTCCCCTCCCGGGACATTTTAAAACAAAGGCAAAAATAAGTATTTGATTGATGCGTTCAGCATCCCAGCTGTGAAAATCAAGTAAAATTAGAAGGCTCATTGCTGCTGCTGCTGCTGAGTTTGGTATGACTTTTATTGGGGCTGACACGGGTGAAGTGCAGCCAGCTACTCAAATTGGTGACCTGCAAAGCTGAGACCTTGTAAAGTTCACCTGGCTCCTCTTTCAGTCAGAAACATTTTGCTTATTTCTATTCCTTTTTAATTTCACTTCCCTCCTCCTCAAATGGGAATGCTCCTCTCACAGCACCCTCAGCATTAGCAGCCCACAGCCACACCTATAATGAGAGGAGCTGAAATCTTCCTCAAGTGGTAGAGTATTGCATCTAGGTGACAGACCCAGTTCAGAAGGTACAAGAGCAATCTGACTGCTTTAACTGTAAAGAATCTCATAAGAGCTGACCCAACCACTCTGAGAAATATGAAACAAAATGCAAAATCTTTATAAAAATTAATTTTTGTACTGAGCTCTTTCCTCCCCATATTTACTGGATTTTTCCAGGCATTGCAAGGCCACACTCAGCTGTAGGAGGAGGACTGTCAGTTTTCTGTTTAATTCTTCTCCCCAGCCCCCAGCATAACCAGCCTCCAATTAGAGGGAATAAAAAATGAAATTTAGCCATAAAACCTTCCTACAAAATCCATGTGTAAGAGACCTACACTGTGTAACAGCAAAGATTAAGTGGGGTCTTTGAAGTTGGTGAATGTGTAACAGATAAATAATCAGTGACATTTGAAGATAAGCTGAATTATTGACAACCTGAAATATTTTTTTTTAAATATCAATAACAGTGACAGGTTGAATATATGGAACTGCATTAGCTGGATCTTGTAGTAAGATCACTGTAATATTTGGAACAGCAAACTCTTCAGCACAACCTCCTTCAGCTGTCTCAAGTGACTCACGTGTGGTTTTGAGTTTCTGCAAGGAAAAAGTTCTTTTAAAAGATGAAATATGAGGAAGAGGTGACCTAACTGAAAATTCTCCAGTGCTATGAGTGCCAAGACATCTGATTTTCCTCTTTTTTAGGCTGAAATTGTGATTTCTGCATTTTGTAATTGATCATATCTGCAGTAGACCTCTTGTTAACCTAGATAAAAAGACAAAAATGTTATAAATTAACATTTCTAGGCTGTGAGCCAGGATGATTAAAATACTGTCTTGCCCAGGCTATTAGTGCCATAACAATTTTAATACCAGCAAGGCCAGGCAATTAGCGTTTGTGTGATTAAAATACCAGCCTGGTCTTCTAGAGCCAGAGTGATTAGTATGTTGCCAGTCCTAGCTATTAGTGTTAGCACCACCAATGGTGTGGAATTTTATAGTTCTTTGAAAATTAATTTAGGCTCATATTAGCTTGATATGATGCTTTTTATTTACCTATAATTTACCTCATTGAAACATACATATGCATATTTCAAATATTTACATAATCATAAGAAAAAAAAATTGTTTGTACCACCATGATAATGGAAGATTTAACATATTGTCTGTGTAGGAGGAGTCATGAAAAGACTGGATTATCAAGCAGGAATTCCAAGCAGGGAAATTAAAACAATGATGAAATTTGTTCACCCTCTGACTAAAACTTAAATGCCAGCTCAGTCCGTCCATGGCATGCAGCCAGAGCCGTGCAGCCTGGCTGACCCCGTTTGCCCAGGGCAGTGAATGCATTAACCACTGCAGTGCAGTGCAGCCCTTTCTGCATCCTGAGGTGGGTGCAGAACATGTGGCTGGGTCCATGGGGAGAGTTGGCTTTGACACCAAGTGTTCAAATTCAGGAGATGGACTTTTTCTATGATAAGTATTGGCAACACCAATGAGGGGCAAAATTCAGCATAAAGGGCAAACATGTCATGGCAGAGACCTTGGCTTAGGCTGTCCAGTAAAAGTGAGGCCATGAAGAACCACCTTTGCAGAAGCAGATACCTTCAGAAGGCTGAAGCCACATCATAGCAGACTCTTGGGCCGTAGCACTCAGGCCATCAGTGTTCAACTCAGAATTGCCCCTACACTGTACCTTAGGACCTCTGTAGCATTTGTATATATGTGTATCTATACCTACACTCTGTACTCTCTATATAATCATATTTGCATATTGACCATTTACTGCAACTTTGAATTTTCTATTATTTAATCAGCTCTCCAGATATCCATGCAATCTTATTCTGTTACCACTTTGAATTCCTAAAAACCTTTGGCAATGGACTCAAATGCCTTTGGAACTCTAGGTAGACAGGATTTCTTGTATCCCTTTATGCTTTTCCTCTCAGTTCAAGTAGATATGTGAGGTGTGATTTGCACTCACAAAATTCATGTTGACTTTCTCACAGTGTCATAGTTATTCGTGTGTCCTGTAATTTTATTCTTTATTATAAATCTTTTGGAGGTGTCCTGTAGAGATAATGAACATACCAGTCTGTAGTTCCTCAGATCCCTGTTGGAAACATTTTTGAAAAATGGTTCCCATCAGCTGCTTTCCAGCACTGTGAGAAGCAAAGGGTTTTGAAGAAAAAGTTGCAAGCATGGGCAGCCATTCAGGTATTTCCTTTAAGAGTTGTTGAATGAATTGATTTTGAAAATGTCTAGGTCCTGGGAATTTGTTATTCTTCATTTTCTCTACTGTTCTACATATATTTCACTCCAAGGCAGCAACCCTGTGTAGTTTCCATCTGGAAGGTTGCCAGCATGGAGATTTTCCTGTCCTTTACTGTGGTGAACAAAAATACAAATAACTGAATCAGCCTTTCCTGTGATAAGCTTATTTGTTTTGTTTACCATGGAAGAGTTTGAAAAAGCAGGTAGAATTAGTTTTGCACTTTTGCAGGTTGTTCATCAGCAATAAGCTCAGAGCTGTGTCATGTCTAGTCTCGGTTTATTTATTATTTCACCTCTCCTACATAAGAAGATGTTTCACCTAAGCACTGGTATCTAATACTTCCTTCAATATGATATCACAGGGAGTGTAAGGTAGGCATGAGTTAGCATGAACCACTGTGTTCAACAGTCAGGAGTGCTTAACACATTATTTTCCACAATTTAAATACCAAATAAATTTACTCCAGACAGAAATATGAAGACCCATACATAACCACTTGCAGATCCCCAATGGATGTAAGAAAAGCTTTGGAAAACATTTTGGAGAGCTCTCATCTTTCTCTCTTGTACCTGCTCAGTGCACATCAAGACAGAAAGCAGCCTGTCTGAAATGAGGGGTAGAAGGAGTCAAATTGCAGTGTCAACACTCTGCACCCTGCCTCCATCCAGCACTCAGAGAAAATATTATTATTTATTGTGGTAAATAACAGTAAAAATACTATACAAAATACAGGTATGTTATATTTTATGCATATATTCAATAGATAAATAAATACAATGGAATTTTAATGTATTTATTTATTAATATGTTTCTTTACAAAAACTACAAACCAAATTGACAATCTTAATAATTATTATAAAAGTTGTTAATAACCGTTATCTGCTGGTATAGTGCAGCCATGAAGATGGAAAGTGTGATCTACCAAAAAACGGTAAGTTATTAATGAATGAGAGCTAATTACAAGATTCTATCTGATTCTGATTTAGTCCCAGCTAAGCAGGATGCCAAGACATGGAGAACAGATTTACAGAAGCCTTAGCAACACAATTAGAGAAACAATATTCACCTTCAAAGAAAGAGATTAAACCTGCTTAATTTGTTTATCAAAAGAAGGTGAAAAAAATATGACTGATCACCAGCAAAAGCCACAGATAGCCACGGAAGCAGAATGTGTTTTTAAGCTACTGGACAGTATTAATTTCTTATTCACAAATGCTCTTCTCATTTTTTCATGCTTTTTTTTCCTTTTTTTGTGTGTCTGTTCCACATGCCACAATTTTTTTTAGCAAAACTTATCTTTGAGCATAAAGTTAAGAAGTATTTCCCTCCCAAACAACCTTCCTAAATCAGCTTCCACAAACTTCTTGATAATCAACTTTGCCTTTTACCTGCCAAGGCCATGTAGTGACAGGACAAGGGGCAGTGGCTTTAAACTGGAAGAGGACAGGTTTAGATTAGATATTGGGAAGAAATTCTTTGCTGTGGCAGTGGTGAGACTGGAACAGGTTCCCCAGAGAAGCTGTGGATGTCCTCAGAAGTGCTCTTCAAGACAGGGTTGGATAGGGGCTTGTGAGCAAGCTGGTCCAGTGGGTGTCCCTGTCCACAGCAGAGGTGTCAGAACTGAATGATCTTTAAGGTCCCTTTCAACTCAAACCATTCTGTGATTCTGTTAGAATTGTTCCAGTAAGTTATACCAAGCTCATGAGCCACAAGGTCAGAACTGTCAGTGCAGGGACATTTGGCCAGAGCTCTGGGTTACATTACTGGCTCTCTCAGGTGCAGCCCCTGGAGGCCTTGGCACCTCTATGATGAGCCTAAAGTAGATCCTCTGCACCATCCAGTGGTAGTGGCACCAAGTGTCTGCTGGCAGGAGAAAGTGAGCTGCTTTAACAGTGCTGATACTCACAAGGCTTTTAGTCACTTGCAAGAAGAAAGGGGCAGCTTGCCCCTCTCTGAGCCACCTTGAGTTTGGGAACTCAGGAAACCTGCTTACAACAGTGGCACAATAGTTGAGATTTTTTTTTCCCTGGTCTCTTTCTCAAAACAAATTTTGCTTGCTTTTTTGTGATTTCTGCAGGAATTGTTTGGTAATGACAGCTGGCAGCAAGTCTTTAAATGGTTCCCCTAGGATCTTAGGGGTCAAAACTGGACATCATAGCAAATGAACCATATCACTGCATCAATCAATCCAGAGCCTTCATGGCAGAGTTAAGGCTTCTGAGGATCCAGGACACTAAAACAGAGCAAATACTGACTATTTAGCTGTGATTAACATAATCTTGATCCCAAGACATTAAACTTTGCTGAGAGGCAATGTATATTAGCTTAGGCTGGATGCCGCATAAACACTTGGAGCAGGAAAGGAGTGAGCAGATGTTGTTCTACAAAAAATCATGTAGCCTTAGCATTTGCCTATATACATGGATCTACTTCTAATTAAACTTTGCAGATGACACCAATCTGGGGAGAAATTAGTGAATACTTGAGTACAGGCTATTCAGAAGGATGTAGACAGGCTATTCAGAATGATGAATGATCCCTGTGAAATTCAAGGACAAATGCAAAGTCTTGCTCTTGGAAAGGAAAATCCTCTGGCACCTGTGCAGGCTGATCCTGTCTGGTTAGTGGCAGCTCTGTGGAGAAACAAGTGAGCAGCAAGATGAGCTTGAGCCAGCAGTGCCCTGGTACCAAAGAAGGCCAACAGATATTGTGCTGGGGCAGAGCCAGAGACCAAAGGATGATTATTCCCCTCTAGCCTGCACTTACTAAACCACTGCCAGGCCCTGAATACAGGAGAAGCATTGACTATATCTGGATCAAGTTCAGCAGGGGCACCACTTTGGTGGGGGCTGGAGCACTGGCCCTAGAAGGAAATGCTGGAGGAGTGGGATTGCTCAGCCTGAGCCAAGATGACTTCAGGAGACCTAACAGCTCCTGGTGCCAACAGGGAGGTCACTGAGCAGGAGCCAGGTTCTTCACAGCAGTGAAGGACAGGAAGATGGGAAACAGCAGGTATATTTTGAAAGAATAAAAGTTAAAAACAGTGTGCTGGTTTGGGCTGGAATAGAGTTAATTTTCTTCACAGTAGCTGGTAGGGGCTGTGTTTTGGATTTGTGCTGGAAACAGTGTTGATACCACAGAGATTTCTCCTTACTACTGAGCAGGGCTTGCACAGGGTAAAGGCCTTTTCTGCCTCTCACCCCACCCCACCATCAAGGAGGTTGAGGGTGCACAAGGAGTTGGGAAGGGACACATCCAGGATATCTGACTTCAACTGGCCAAAGGAATATTCCAGACCATATATGGCATCATGTTCAGCAATAAAACTGTGAATGGAGGTTGGCAGGGAAGTAGCTGCTCAGGGACTTGACTGTGCATTGGTCGGTGGGTGATGAGCAACTCTTCTCATTTTCATACATAGTTTTTCTTTGTGTGTTTTATTTTGCTCTCTCTTTGATGATTTGGTGTTTTGGGTTTGTTTTTTTTCCTTACAATTAAAAAAAACCCCAACTTTTAAAATATTGAACTGGTTTTATCTGAACGCATTAGTTTCTTTCTCACTTTTACCCTTCAGATTCTTTCCCCCATCCCACTGTGGGAGAGTGAGCAGGCAACTGTGTAGTGCTTTATTGCTGGCTGGGCTTAAACCACAACAACTGGATGGAAGTTTGTCCCTATGCTGATACCCAGGCAGAGACACGGGTTGACCAGAGAGGTGATGCACTCTCCATCTTTGAGGGTTTTCAAGCCCTGACTGACTGAAGCCCTTACCAGACTGGTCTGACCTCAGAGCTGAGTCTGCTGGGAGAGAAAGTTGGACCAGAGGCCTCCAATGGTTCCCTCTGCTTATATTGCAGTCCTGTGACCCTGTGATCCTTCGAATCCATCCTCTTGAAAATGTGTCCCTCCAGTCCATTAAAATTTTTGGCAGACATCACAGCAACACCTCCACTTCTATCCTGGAAGCACATGCAGAGCCACCTCTTGCTGTACCTTACTTTGTACTTTCCTGAGCTCCAATCTCAGCACTGCAGCTGCACTTCAGCAAGCTGGCTGAAACAGATTTCTTTGGACACTGAGTGGGAGAAGCTCATTCATCCCTCCTTATAGTAGTTCTTGGTTAAAAAAAATCCTGAACAAATAAAGAAATAAGCAAAACATTGCACCTCTATCTTACTTTCATGCATGCAAACAGGTAAAAAATTATTGATGAGAGTTCCTTCATCTTTCCATAAAGAAGCTTAAATGGGAATCTGGGCTATCTTGGAGACAGTCTTGTGTCTTGTGCCTTGGAGACACACATGTAGGTACATTTCCATTTGATACTCCAGAAGGTAATAGAAATCCCACTTGAGAGCAGTATGTGAGTTTACGTCTGTACCTGATTCTGTTCCCAGTTTGTCTCATGCATAGGTCAGGTCATGGCTAAAGACTTTTATTCCCTCCCCAACTGCATTGTTCATAATTTTTTTAATGAAACTACAATCTTCAAATTTATTCAAACTCACAGTTTAGGTATTTTTCATTGAAAAAAATCCAGAATGCATAAAAACCCCAAGAAATATTGATTTATATAAATGTACAATGACATTTCTTTAACTCCACAGAACTAATGTTACAGGAATAGATAAAAATCTGCAACATTACTGCTGAAGAAATGATGAATGCATGTCCCTCAAACTGGGATAAAAAAACTCTTGTGTTGGGACTGTGTATCACTGAAAGGACTGAAAATTACATCTGCACAAGGAATATAGGCACTAGTCACTCAGAAAACTGAATTTTCATGCTATATGTTTTTTTAAATATAGGCAGGTGCTCATGTTTGCACCAGCACTGGCATTGGATAATAATCATAGAATTATAGTCATAGAATTATAGACATAGAATGATAGTCATAGAAAGCCAATCATACCCTGGGCTGCATCAGAAGTGTGGTCAGCAGTTCAAGAGAGATGATTCTGCCCCTCTACTTTTTTCTCATAAGATCCCACCTTAAGTGCTGTGTCCAGGTCTGTGGCTCCCAGTGTGAGAAGGACGTGGATCTGTCAGAGCAAGTCCAGAGGAGGGCCATGAAGGTGATTAAAGGGCTGGAGCACTTCTTCTGTGGAGACAGGCTGGGAAAGTTGGGGTTGTTCAGTCTAGAGAAGAGAAGCCTTTGGGTAAGCCTTGGAGTAGCCTCCAAGTATCTAAAGGGAGCCTACAGGAAAGAGGGGGAGGGACTATTTATCAGAGAGTGCAGTGACAGAACAAGACAGAATGGTTTAAAACTGAAAGAGAGTTGATCTCAGTTAGAGTTAGGGAGAAATTTTTCCCCTGGTGAGGCAGTTGCACATCCCTGGAAATGTTCAAGGCCAGGTGGGGTGAGGCTTTGACCTGGCTGTCTCTCCTCATGACAGAGGGTTTGGAAGGAGATGAGCATTAAGGTACCTTCCAACCCAAATAGTTCTATGGCTCTATGATAATCATAGAATCATTAAATTGTTAGATTGGAAAAGATCATTATGTCCAAACTTTAGCAAAGCACTGCCATGTCCACCAAAAAAAGCTCTTCCTAAGTGCCACATCCACCAATTTTTTTGAATACTCCTAGGGAAGGTGATTTCACCACATCTCTGGCCAGTCTCTTCCAATGCACGACCACCCTTTCAGTGAAGAAATATTTTCCTAATATCCAAACTAAACCTTCCTTGACACGACTTGAGGCCAGTTGTTACTTCAGAGAAGAGATCAACCCCCAGCTGGCTACAACCTCTTTTCAGGCAGTTGTAGAGAGGGACAAGGTTCCCCCATGAGCCTTCTTTTCTCCAGGCTAAGGAACCCAGCTCCTCATGGGAATTATGTTCCAGACACACGCACCAGTTTCTCCTCTTTGCTTTGTGCACACTCCAGCACCTCAACGTCTTGCAGTCAAAGCGTTGTTTCATTTTTTCTTGTTCATTTGCACTCGTATCTCCTTTTTCACTTCCACTCGGCTTCCCTGGTGGGCGCAGCTTTGCTGTGGGTGTCCCAGCAGGGGAACCGAGGGCTGGTCCCTCCTTTGCCACCACGAGAGGTCCCCCCAGCCCCGGGATTGCCAGCCGGGATGCGACAAGCCACAGCAGCGGCATCTTGAGAAAGGACCTCGTCAAACTTGGGCGACTAAAATAAAGCACCTGGCTAAGAAATTTATTTATGGGGAAATTTATTTATGGGATTCTACCCACCCCTCCGCCCCCCCAAATGGATGTATCTGTATTGGGAATAAGAGCAAGAATAGTGAGATCCAGCAGAGAGCAGTCTGCTCACAGCTTATCCAGCCAAGTGTGTAGAATTGTTTGTGGTTCCTTTATTATTTTACTTTAAAATAATGGTATTTGCAAATTCCTGCCTCGTGGTCTCATCTTTGCACTTACATGTGCCTGTGTTTGAAAGACTGGAGTTACATGTGTTGGTCTTTTAATAAAGAAAGTTAGAAAAAAAGAACAAAACAAAATAGTAAAACTAGAACTAGGAAGGGGAAAAAGGCATTGACTTAATATTCAGAATAATTTAGAGAAATATTCTGCCTCTGATTAGCCCTCAAATAAGCCCTATTATTGTCTCTTCTCTCCAAAGCTACTTATAAAATTATAATGGGTGTGCAAATATTTTGTGGCCAAGTGTGTGCCCTTAGCAAATGGATGTCCATTAAACTTTTTCACACATTACTTGTCACTGAATCATATTTGTAGCTGCATTTTGGTAGGCATCAAGATGACTTCAGGCAGGGGTGTGCTTCAGCTGAATTATAAATATAAATAAAGGCCCATGGTGGTGAAAGTGACACATACTTCTGCAATATTCATCAACCTGAAAGGCAGGTGCAGGCAGCAGCAAATTAGCCATCCTGTTAGGTTTGGTTAATGCTGCATCTCAGTGGTTGTCACTAATTTTTTAAAAAATTAATTAGAAATCTTGTGAGGGACCAACTGGTTGCAAATTAATTACTATTGCGAAAGGTAGTGGGCGAGGAACAGATTGGCCTAGTTGTGCAATTAGAAAGAACCAAGGGCTAAATTTGGTGAGATTTTGCCCTAGCCTTAATCCAACAAACCATGCATTTAATTTTAACTTTGTAAGCAATTCGTTGACATCAGTGTGATTATTCTCATGTTTGAAACTATGCACCTGTAAAAATGCCACGCAGGATTGGACCTCTCCCTTCAATAGCCTCAGACTGTTCACACAATAGTGCTCTTTGTAGTGTCTGAAAATCTGGTTCCTCAGCTTCCTTTGCCTGCAGTGATGCTGCCTCATATGAGAAACAGGTCATTTTGGGCCCAGTTGGGCCATGAGCTCCCCTCAGGCAGATGTCAAAGCCATGGAGAGTTTCTATAGCCCAAACCTCTTAAAGCCTGTTTGCAGTAACTGCAGTGATGAATCCAGTTGCCTGTTGCATTCTTTCCTCATCAAACTGAGCTTGGAAATATGGCAAAATGACCTCAAGTAATTCAAGATCATTGCTGCATCAGGGGAACAGCTTTAGCTTGCATGAAAATTAGGCAGTGCCTTGTCTTGACAAAATGCCCTGTTCACTTAGAGCCTCAAAATTCTGTGACTTATGATTAAGACACTGTAAGAATACAGTCCAGTAGACTTAAATGTTTGTTTACCTAAGCTCCCTAAAACTCTTGCTTAATTCCCAGATAGAAAATATTTGGTAAGTATACAGCAGTGTTACCAAGCGAAACTGGGGAATGAGGCTGTGCTGGAATGTGCTGTGCCTCAGAAACAGACCTCAGAGAGGTACTGCAACACACAAAGCACAGTGCATGTGTTTGCACACACTGGTCCTAAATGCTTCAGCTTAACACTGGATGACCCAGGGGGAAATGAAGTAACCTTGTAAGTGGCTGATTAGAAGGGGAAAATGTTATTCTGTCGTTAAAGGGCGACCGAAGAGAGGAATAAATTTCCAGTCTGAAGGCAGGAGCTGAAAGAATTTGAATTACTTTCTGATGCTAAGTATATCAGGCATTTGGACAGTGGCCATCACTGCAAAGCTCCTGTGTGGTGAGCCAGGAGTCAAGTTCACCATGGAGGAGTGGGTGAGGAGTGTCCTTCCCAAAAGACACCAGCACACTGGACTTTTGTTGGAGCTCAGCCACACAGTGAGTTAGAAGCTTTACAAAGTGCGAGGTTTATGCCTTTACAGTAGTGCCTTCAGTTTTTTGCTTGGATATCAAGGAGACAGGAAAAATATTTGTGTGCATGTGTATTTCTAGAAGCATTATATTCCACTCAGAGAAAATGGCATCCGATCCTTAAAAGAAGCTGCTGCAGAGATTAGAGCATAAATTTCAGAAGCAGTTGCCTTGAGTCTGCCAGCTTTGTACTTAAACAATTTAAAGTTCTGAAATTTGTGTTTAGTGGATATTTCTAATATGAATGGAAAGTACAAGAAAGGGCTTATGTACAAACACAGACTGGGGTTTTGAAGCCTAGTCTCTTCTAAAAATCTTAGCAATTGTGTAAAAAGAACTTGAACAAACCCATATGTTTGCATCAGCTCTGAAGTAAGAAAACATATTAAAACCTTCTTATGGCACAGATTTCTATGTATTATTAAACTATTTATGATCATACGTGTTTGTATAGGAGGGCTTTTATTTTTTTTTCATATTTCAGTGTCTTACTTTAAAATGGTCGGTACCAGAATTACTGTAGAAATGGGGGAAACTATGTCATATGAAGTGTATATATCAGCAAAAATTCATGCATGGAAGCACATGAAATATGTAAATAGATATAGAGGGCATGAGTAAAGTCTCACTAGCAGAGTGTGTGCTACACAATAATCACTACTGCAATTGCTCTTGGGTGCCATGTTTTCCCCTCATCACTTTATTTCCTCTTTTTTTTTGTTTTCTTTCTCTTCCATAACATGGAAACAGTGGTTCCAAGATGCAGTTGCTGCCATGGGGTGCAGAAGGTGTCTTCTGTCCTTTCTCTTCCCCTTCTGCACAACTTTGACTTTACATCAGGGAGTGATCCTCCTGCTGCTTTATGAGCTGAAGCGTAGGACTGACTTCTCCAAAACAGACACTTCTAGAAATGCCCCATTGTCTGCAAAAACCCCCAACTCCCTGAATATGTTTTTTTCATGTCATTGATATTAATTCAAAACTCATCACTGCAGTACAAATTACAGCTGAATTTGGCCTTTGCTGGCTTTGAAGCAATAAGGAAAAACATGTGTGTAATCATTAACATCTGTGAATTTGCAGATTTTGAGGCACGTTTTTAAATTAAACGAATGTGCTCTCTGAAGATCTTATTAGTTGAGTAGGCATAAATCCTACAGCTGTATTGAAGTCTGAGGTGCAAATAACAGTAAAGCTTTGTCTTCAAATGCTCACAGGAATTTTCATAAAACATTCTACATTGAGCAGTAGCTTTATCTTAAAAACTTTCGGAAAAAACCTAGAGACCATTGTTCTGAGAGTAATGCATACACAAAAATAGCGTTTTTAGAAAGAGGTAATAAAGACCATATTTAGATAATATGGATCATATTACCTCCATTCATATACTTCATCTTGCTTATGTCCTTAGATGGTCACTGCTACTATAGCACTAGACACTGCCCAGAGGCAGGATTCTGAGTTTGAAGTGCCTCTTCATTTTTTTTTCTTTAATACATTCAAAAAGTTTTAACACATTTAGGAGTTCACCAGTAATCCATCTGTGATGTAGCAGACATTTTATTTTTTAAATAATCATCATGCATTTGAAAATGCCTAATCAATCTGCTCTGTGCCTCTGCTCATTGAAGAGGCTGCACAGAAGTGTTTTTCGCAGAATCCAGCAAATGGCTTCAGGCAATAATGGAAATATTCCAACCATTTCCCCATCACCTTATTTAAAACTGTACCCACACAGTGAGAACCATTTAAATGTTTTAGTACTGTTAAATGTTTGGACCCATAGAGGATAAATTTGTGCCTATGCACTGGAGTTTACTTTGTAAAGTTTAGAGGGTTTTATTTTTATTTTTTGTGGCTCTGCTTGAAGCACAACTAGTAGCCAAGGAACTTCATCATCTGCATCCAGCTCCCTAACTGGCCAGGCCAAGCATCTCTTGGAGTTCACTGTAGCTTTAGCCTGGCTCACATCCCCAGATGTCCTTCATATGAAATAAGGTATCTGAGGTGAGATGGCTGGCATGCACGTGGGTTCACCCCAAAATGTGATCCAGACATGGCCTTTGTGCACATTCTGAGTAAGAAACCCAGTTGTTTCCTGGGTTATGGTGTCTAGACGTAGGCTTAATGCTTCTGGGACAATAATTTACGTTTTCCTGCACATAGGTTTCTCATCTGCATAGTGGAGGTAAAATGGTGCTGTCCATGTTGCTTGCTGTCAGGGGTAAGAATGGTGTCCTGAGTTCCTTGTTGAGAATTAAGACATTCACACTCTTATTTCTGTTTAGATCTCTAGCCAGTATTATAATTAAGACATGCACAATATTTTGTAGTGAAGTGTTAGGGCGTCCATATAGAGCATATCATACTTCGTACTATGAGAAATCAAAAGGGCAGATTAAATTGAAGTTTGATCTCACAAGGATATGTAATGTGTGTTTCTCTGTACAACATGGCTGTAGTGGTGCCACATACCACATAAATGCAGAACACTTATTAAAAAAAGTATGTCACACCACCTGTTCTCATCCAGCTTTTCTTTTTTTAACTAAAGCAACTGCAAGTGAAACACAGACTTTCAAGCCGAAGAAACATTTCAGCCAGCATCCAATTTCAAAGGGTTCATATTAAAATTGCATGAAGAGAAATCCAACAGGAATAACTCTGGGAATTCAAAAGCACAAAAACTGGCAGTTTCAAATTCCATTCTGGAAGATGACCTATTTTTAGAGACAAATGAAAAGTTCTGCTTCACTTTAAAACTGTTCTATTTCTGGAGCTCCAGCCAGCTGCCTTCTCAATAAAAATGAGTAATAATAATAACTACAACATATGAACATTGACCTTTTCACAAGGGCTTGAAACTTTAAAAAATCTTTTCTGACAGTTGCTGCAGCAATTGCATCCGTGCTCACACTCACCATAAGTGAAGGTAACTTGAACTTTTGGCAGCAAATTTTGCCAGGAATTATTCTAGGTAAATATATGCAATGCAAGCTGTCAGGAAAAGTGTGCATCTGGACACCTGTTTTTCATTTATAACATTGGACTAAGTTCATCTCATCCTGAAGGCAGGAAAAGCATCATCTGAATCCATCTATGAAAAAAAACTGAATAAATGATAACTTATGCAAGAATGCAGAAATTCCTTTTCAACTAGAAGTAAACAAAATGGGTCACTGGTAATTTAATTATTGATTAACTTGGCCTGCCACCCATTCCACAGTGCTAACTGATGTTTATGCATTTAGACAACACATCTCAGCACACTTTTGAATACAGGGTCCCTGACCATTTGAATGGGTAGTTACCTCCCAGTTAATGTATGAATATTGTTTTTAAAGCTCAGTACTTTCTGGGCCAGAAGGAAAAAGAACAAAAAATTGTGAGTTTTAGTTCTGTAAACAGGAGGACTCTGTGACTATCTAACGTCTTTTCTACCAGCAAATTTTCTAACCAAGCCCCTTTGGCTCCACATTCAGAAGGGCTTTATTACAGCTGAAGCAATGACACACATATAAAACAAGGTGCAAGTGCAGGGGCCAGGCTGGCATACACATGAGCATCACACACACATATACATACACAAAGGTGTGTGACAATTTTGTATCCTTCTCTATATGAACATGCTATAGCTATGGCTTCAGCTAACATGCAGCACCCATATTATGCTGATGTCCCTAATTCATGGCTGATGAATGTGCCTTCAACCAGTAAGTTTGGCAAAATAAGTACATAACACATAAATACTTCTAAACTAGTATCAGTTTTGCCCAAAAGTGTAATAAATTACATTCTTACAACAGTGAAGAAGTAGAATATCACAATTGCTACATCATTCAAATGATTTTTTCAACAGAGGGTTACAACTCCCAAGTAAGAAGTCATTGTTGTGAAAGACGACATAATTGTCTCAACAAAAAGAATTAAGGCAAATCCATCTTTATGCAATTAAATATGTATTTCATTAAACAGTTGCATTTGTGAAGAAGACGACTCTGTGTACAGAAATAGTCTGAAATAAACAAAAAGAATTGAATCCAAAATTCACTCTATCTCAACTGAAATCAGGACAGCCTCTGTTTCAGTGTGTTTCCACTCAAACTAGTCCTTTTCTTCCTCACTAGTTCCTGTTTTGTTAGTTGCCAGTACAGCAACTAGCTCATTTTCATTACACAAATCTAAACTGTGAAACAAGAGCAATATAATAGTTAATCAAATACTATACAAATAGAAGCATTTGTATCATGGCCTTAAGGGCATTGGCTGATTTTAGATTGGAGTTTTATCTTGCACATCATATCATCTAGTGTAAAATTTGAATATAAATATGAGGGAAGACATTTAAGTAAGCAATATCAAAGCAACTTCAGCAGCATCTGCAATGTCTTGGTTTTGCAAAACAGCTGCATATAAGGCCACCCTTTTCTTTCTTTCTTTATTCATTATACCCTAATGTTACCTAGGCTTACCCATTTTGAGGTGCTTGTTCCCATTCCTTTTTTGGGAATGTATCGAGGTGAGAAGCCAAATACAGCTTCTGACAAGAATAATTCCACAAGACTGTTCTCAGAGAGAGACCCTTAGATGGGTTCATTATTTCATCCTAAGCAAAATTTGCAGCTGTTAGGTGCTGACTGAAGACCTTCCAAAATTTTCCTTTTTGTTGTGGATCTTTAGATACAGTTTTGTATGTCTGCCCAACATGTCTTGACAACTACTTGATCTCATATTATCTGATAAGAAAATGTAGAATAATTTACTGTTATTAATTATAAACTCCCTAACGTGCTACTTTGCAAATGCAGAAGCAGCAAAGTGTACTCACATAAAATGAGCAACATATGAGTGTGCCCTGACAAGTTTTGCCTTTATTCCCAGCAAAACCTCTTTTTTTATGACTTTGCTCCAGCTGGTTCTGGGGAAGGAAAGATAAAAGGCTGCTGGGCTCTGCTGCACATGCTCTGCTCAGCCATAGGCACCTCTCTGGGTTCCCTCAAACCGTGCCAGGCAACCCAGCTGTCGAGATGCTGAGGGCAATCTCTGCCTTCTGGTGTCACTCTTCCCAGCACCCAAAAGGCTGGGAGCATCCTGGTCTAGAAATACAGCTGTAATAATAAAAGAAGTGGAATAAAATTTAAAATTAAAATAGCTATGTAAAAAAATCAAAAGAAAGCCAAGTTTGCCACTCTTTCTACAGCTGCACAGAGGTTTGTGGGCATGTCTCTGTGCTTTGCTACCAATGGTTGCACATCTGCCAAACCCATCTCCCAAGCCTGGCAGACCTTCAAGGCATCTGTATTAAAAGAGTTCTGAGTTTAAGGGAATAAATTTCTGAGAAGTATTAAGTATCTAATACTACACTAGCATGTTTGCATGGATTTCAGTCCTGAGCTGGCCCTCGTCTGACAGGTTCAAAATGCAAGTGCCCATGCCTGCCCATACAGACACAGCACAAAGGTCTGTATTTTTCTGCTCTCCATATGTATATATCCATGCAGATACATTCCTTCCCAGTCCCTCAGAACTATTTTTTCCAATGAATTTAACATCACTAGCTCTAAGATAAAGCCTTAGCTTTTTTCTTTTTCATTAAACCAAATTCTCACATGATGAATATGGATATAAACCTGCAAACCATTATTTCTTTCTCTAGTCTTCATGGATGAAATTCACCTCTGGCACAGATGGCTGTATATATCATCTTGTCCTACATGAAAAGATTGCAGAAAAAGGGACTGCAGGATTTTCTATCCAAAGTAGCTCAAACACTTAGAAGAAAGGTCTCAGCTCCACTGCTTAGTTGCTGCATAGTGCTGCAGCCTCCTACAGTGATTTGGGGATGTGTTTCTGTGAAGTCAGGGATCCCCATAGCTATGCCTGGCAGCAAGACATGAATGTCTAAGTCTGCAAATGCTAAAACACAGGCTGCTCTCTCCTAAACTTGCTGTGCTGTACTTCTAGTACTGCTTTAGGAATATTTGTGACTTATCTGCTCCTGGCACATTGCTCCTTAGACTTCAGTAACAGCACTCACAGGAGCCTGTGAGCCTACAAAACAAAACAAAAAAAAAACCCAACCCCACTTATCAGGAGCTTTTATGATCTTATATTTCAATCTCTTCATGGATTAAGCTAATTAAATGGAAGTAAAAAGTGGTTTTGCTGCAATGCCAGTTCAGCTATGAGGTTCCTGCAATTCAGCATGAAGGAGGTTTATCAAATCCCCTGTTAATACACTACAGTACTGACTCTCAAGCTAAGACTCATGGAATGAAATAGCTTTTGATTATGGAGCAGACTTTCAAATGCAAAGTGCCTAATTCTTTGCCTTGAGATTATATCTGAACATTTTTTTACAGATCTCAATCCCTCTGAACTTTAAAACTTTACAATAGCATAATTGATTTTAATCTTTCCTAAGCATTTATCTGATATGAAACTAGATATTTTATATTGTGATTCGGCCCTCAGGCTGTAAAATTTGTAGATGCATTTACTGTGAAAAGTAAAATGTAAATTCAAAAAATATATCTCTAATGACAGTGTTAGATTTCTCAGTTTATGGTTTTAAGACTGTCATTAACATACAGCCCCTGTGCTTGATGTAAAAGGAGCCCACAACTGTGAGATCTTTTGTCCAGTGGAGCACAAACCAATATTAGTAATTGACTTCACTAAAATACATTATCAAGGACACTAACTCAGAATCTTCAGCATTTCTGCCATGACTGTGTCATTTTAATGCCCAGCAATGTCAAACTCCACAGGTGAGTTAAATCCTGTGGAGTGAGGCCACATGAACCTCTAGGTGATGGGGCAAAAATCAAATTCATAACCAGAATTAGGTATTGAGGTGTCCACATTACCTGGTGGAGTCTGAAATGTCTACACATGGGATATTCATGGGACAGCACACTGACTGTGTAGCCAAATACATGAACCAGTAGAAAATGGGGGAAAAAAAGCATAGGTCCTAGTGTCTTCCTGTGGGCCTGAGGGTGCAGCACCCTGCTGCCAGATCTGCTTGCAGCCAGCTCCAACCAAAAACATGCATGGATGCCTTTTGATTAAAAAATAATTGTTCAAATTGCACAGGAAGTTTGGATTAGATTATCCCATCTTTCAGGCAAACGGATTAAAAGATGGATTGGTTCTATTCAGCCAGACTCACTGTTTCATTTCCCATCAGTGAAACAGAGCAGGACACTTTGGGAAAATGCTTGCAGATTTCAGATTGTCTACCTAAATTTAGCCTGCTTAGACTTGTCCTCACCAGAGAACAACCATCGCTCATGAGATCCTCTACAATGTCAGGGCTGGCAATGTGAGGGCAGAAGTGGAGTGGCTGGAAAGCAAGAGCTTTAGCTCTTTCATCAGTCTCTATGCAGTGGAGGAATATTAAGGAGCTTTCATCAAATACAGCTACTCCACTCATGCAGAAATTGTGAAGGCAGTTGGGGCAGTCAGGTGAATCCCTCCAGGGCTCACTTGGCCAATGCTGGCACAAGTAGATGTAATTTTGATCTCGCGGGTCAGCAGAGGTGAAGTGGTGAATGGATGCCTCTGCTGCTTTTAGGGCAGGAAAATCATAAATTATGAACTGAATGTAATGTCTACAAAAAGCTAGCTCAGGTATCTTCACATGATTTATGTGTTGCAGACCTTAAACTTGTGCCTTAATTCTGATTGAAAACGGAGGTGATGCGTGCTTCATAAGAAAGCAATGGGAGCCAAACCTAGAAAATAAACCAAAACATCTGTTTGTTTTCTCCATGTTTTCCTTTTTTTTTTTCCTAAATTACTCACTCTATGGCTACACCACCAGGTGCCAGTAAAGAGTGGGATGAAAAGATACAAAAATAAAGCTGCAGTTTGTGCATTTGAGGAGCCAGGTGCCACTCTTAACGTGAGATGTTGTATTCTGACTACAAAGCATCTCACAGGGTTTAAGACACAGAAAATAAACAGGACCAAGCACAAACACTACAAACACTCATTTTAGCTCTTAGCCTCTTATTTCACTGTTTTGAACTGAAATAGAAACTGCAGAAAAAAATTTTCCTGAGAGTTAAATCTCCATCCTGGATATTTTTCTATGTTATATGACACTCTCCAACCTGTCATGCTCTGCTATCACTCAAAACCATTTATAACTTGTTAACTAGGTGGTGAAAGGGAGCTGAATGTTTTCCCAGAATGTTTTTTTATTCAAGATATATTTTATTGAAGACAATAATTTTTAGGCCACATAAAATATTGCAGAAAAATAACCTTCTTTGAAATCTGGAAAAAAATTATTTTGATAGAAGGTGCTAGAATATCATAAATTACTTTAACCAGAATCAGGCTGACCATTGACAGGAACAAAACATATGCCACAGATTTCTTGATAATTTCATAGCTATTATTAAAGTATTAGAAATAATATTGTAGAACAAAGTCAGAGAAAGCCAGAGAAAACTCAGATTGGGGAAGAATAAACTACTGTGGCCTTGATGCAGATTTCTCTAGGACACATCCATTGCTTAAATCCTGAAGAGAAATCAATTTATGATTTTTACAATGCTCATATATTTTCATCATGCTTTTGGGAAACTCCACCAAACTGTGTATTCAATGATTAGATTTATATAATGTGAGTGACTGAAGAAGGTAAATTTGGTATGTCTTGCTGAATTAATGTAGATGTAAGTCCTGTCACCATGTATAAAAACTTAAGAAAGATGTAACTAATAAATAATCTCTGAAATATAGTGAGAAAAATACAAGGTGTAATGAAAAATGTAATTAATATTTACTTCATGTCTGCAGTCCAGGTAAGAAAATATAATCCTCCTTAAGAGTTTAGCAATGCCTCTATAAAAGACTCAGTCCTGAAGCCCTGAATTAGAAGAAACTTGGCATCTGTGCCAGCAACTGCTGAATCAAAGTTCACATTGAAATGAGGTTTCCCTCTTTCAAATTTTCAATTTTCTTTGTTTCTTTCAGCCCTCCTTTCCCCTGCACCCACCACCACTCAGCCTCTTTTTTCCTTATTTGTTGCCAGAATGCAGAAAAGTTCTTTAAGCATTTTTCCCAGCCTCATCTGAGGAAAAACATCAAACCAAGTGAGATGCAAATAAAAATGCCATCTGTTTTCACATGTTTTAAAGTGCCTGACTTTTTTTGCTTATATTTTTTTTTAAGTTACCTAATTTTAAAACCTCAGACTTTAAATGATATCTTCATTATGCCATGAAAACTAGCAAAAGAGCAAAGGATGAAGAAAACAGGTTTTTAAATGAACATTTTCTTTTTCCCTGACAAGCTTTAACAGAGGCAGCTGCAAGAGTGAAATAATTAATTAGCTGTATGATATTTAACCTTTTGGATGCCAACGTCAATCTACATTTTTAAAAGGAATGTTTTGTGCACTTGCCCTACTTGCCTCCCAAGTAAAGCTTTTGGGATAAGTGCATCCTCCTCTCCTCAGCAGACCACCAAAATGAAAGCTCCATGCTCTACTTTTGCCTTGTTCCTAGTGCTTTGTTCCTAGTTACACTGCTGTTCCAGAAGAACAACTGAGAGAAATTATGACCACTGAGTCACTGCAATCTTTTTGAGAAAATAAATTGCTGAGATACTACCTGCAGGCACAATGGGGCACGCTGATAAATTTAAAAAAAAAAAAAAACCAAACAACAATTTAAAGTAAAAAAAAACCCTTCTTATGGCACAAATTTCTGTGTGTTATTAAACTATTTATGATCACATATGTTTGTATAGAAGGGTGTTTTTGGGTTTTTTTTCATATTTCAGTGTCTTACTTTAAAATGATTGGTACCAGAATTACCATAGGAATGGGGGAAACTATATCATGTGAAGTGTATATATCAGCAAAAATTTTAGCCTCTCATGCAGCCTGCTAACACAAAAAAGCTGAAATAAAGACTGAAGGAGTTGACCTGATTTGGGTGTACATCACTCAGGCTCACATATGATTTCTTTAGGAGAAGGAAACTGCAGGTGCCTTGGGGCAGAGCAGGGCTGGGCCACAAAGAAAGTGGCAGTGACAAGCAGCCACAAGCCTCCCCAGGGGCCACCTCCTTGCTGAGACGCTGCAGCTGCTGGAGACACAGGCCACTCTCAGAGCTCCAGCCACTGCTGCTGCATGAGATTCTCATGGCAAAAAAAAAAAAAAAGAAAATCCACCCACCCTTAGTGAACAGGCATCCTGGTCATCTCCTGGAGCTATGCTTCCTGCTGCTCTGGGGTACAACCTGCACGGCTGCCTGTCATGCAGAGACATAATTTGCTCTTCTTTCAAAGCAGAAGTGTCTTTGATCCACAGCCTGGATTAAAATTCAGCTTTGAAGGTTTTCTAAGTGGCGCTACATTTAAAACTTTCCTATAAATTAATTTCAAGACCCAACAATTATCTTAGAAAAAAGATTTCCAAACTCCACAGCTGTGTTGCTGTGACCCTCTTCCACAGAAGCTTGGGTTAGAATAGTCCTTTAACTCCAAATATAGCACCCCCCAACACACATTTTACCTTGGGACATCTCAGGTAGGTCCCAAGATACAAGCTGAAAGTTATTTCCCCCAGATAAATCCAGCCCCTTCAAAAGAAGTGAGGTTAGATGGAAACATGGATGGCAGCCATAAATTCCAGCACACAATCCTGGTGCCAGTGAGATGGGCTAATCCCAATCCTCTGTGAGCATCAAATATAGCCCAGGGTCCTACACGGATCTTTCACAGAACAATTAGCCAATAGTACAAAAATTTTGATCTTTTGCTCTACTTTGGGCTACTGCTTTTTGGGGGTGTTTTTGGCAGCCTGTTTGGTTAAAGACACTCTAAAACCAGATTAGGCTGCCTGATTTCGTTAGTATCCTAGCACTGTATATCCTTGTTGGCTGAAAACTGTTACATTAATGGCAATCACTGGGAAGCAACCTGCCAAATGAGAATAAGGTCATTGCAATTTACACCCAATAAAGAAGAAAATGTATTGAAATACATTTCCCAGGAAAGCACACCATTAAATGGATGGCAGGAAAGATAATTCAAGGATTGCACAACCTTACAATCTAGCCAAGTACATACACACTAAAAAATATTTCCTGATCTTCTAAGGAACTTAAAATTCCTGTGCAGGAATTTTAGCAGCTTTTTAAAGCATGTTACTGCTATCTGTTAGTCCTCTGTAAACATCATTTGCAACACTTTATACACATCATTGTCTTGTGCTGAGCAAAAGATCATTGCTGCTCCAAAATATATCATTTAGTACTTTATGTGTTTCGACACTAGTGCAACTAATTTTCACTTTGCTCAGACAAGAACCGTGACTCAGATTAATATGCTGATTTCTTCCCCATTGCCACATATCATAAATAACCTCTGACCATGCTATCTTTTGGTGTCTTCTATGTCCATTTATCCTCTTCCTTCCACTCCTTTCATACAAGCACATAGGAAAATATGTTGGGTGGTTTGGGTTTTGGTTTTTTCGGGGTTGTTTCTTGAGTTTGGGGTGGGATGTTGTTTGTTTGTTTATTTTTTGGTTTTGTTTGATTTTTTTCCCAGAAGATAAACACATTTTACTGTTTTCCATTTTCATGCTACTCGTTTGCCTTTTTTTACTACCCTCATTCCTTTTACATCTTTAACTCTTTGTCTTCCAAAATCCCTATCCATCTGCCCATCATGCTCCCTCTCTGAGGCTACCTTTTTTCTGAAATAGTTTTTGATGCTCTATTTGTTTCAGATTATAGCTAATTCTCCTCATTCTAACACAGACAAAGTGGCATTTGTTAGATTAATATTTAACCAAGCCAGAAATGACTGAGATCATCTAACCTAACTCTCTGAATAGTACTGGCCACAGGACTGCCTTGAATTAACTTCTCTCTCAGCTGGAGGAGACCCCTAGAAACACATATGAACTTGATTTAAATGATTCCAGTGATGGTAAATCCACCACAATCCCTGATAAACTGTTCCAGAGTTTAATTAACAGCTCTATTAAAAATGTGTGTTTTATTGGTTGTTTACATTTATCTGCTTCATTTTGCACCAACTGGAGCCTATTAAAGCCTAGTTTGTTTTGGAGTTCAAAAAGACTTTTCATACTGAATTTCTGGTTTTGATATAGGTACTAAAGCATTCACTGAGTCTCACCCCAAGGCAAGTTTTTGAGGGCTCTGGCCATTACCACAGCCTTTCACCTTCCTGACATGCAGATCTGAGACCCTGGGATTATATTTTTTCTTTAAGTTCTCTGATCATCTAAAGCCACAAACAATATTTCAGGTTGAATTTTCAGTCTATATTCCACTGTTTGCACATCCAAAGAAAGAAAGTTTAGTTTTCAACAAAGCATCATGTTCTGATGAGAATTGTCTTGAAAATTTCCTGCACAGGAGACTGAGACAGGAGGACAAACATCACAGCCAACATCTATCAGGACACCATCTATAAATTGAAGTGTTACTACTAGTAGCATCAAGCTGTTCTTACTAATGGCAGATAATGGTACTCTTAAGTACTGAGACATAGATGATCTTGCATTTACAATCTGTCTTTATCATAATTTAGTTCTTCCCCAAGAATCTCAATATCAGAGCAAAGTTTCATATAAGAGCACTGATAATCATTTTACATTCTCTTTCACACAGATCATCTTGGCAGGCATATTAAAATATGTATGTGTATTTCAGTATTTAAAGAGAATCTTTTGGTTTTAAATGTTCTTCCTTCCCCCAAAAAACAACTTGAAGTGAGCTTTACATATTCTGAGTCCATTACAGATATTTAATCATCATATATCTTCATCTACTAAGATAATCATGGATGAAAAATAAATCACATTTTTCTACAGCACCTTGGAGCTTCTAGAAACTTTGACATTTAAAATATATCAAAACTGTCTTTAAACAGTATATCATGGGTTGCTGAACTTAAAAATATCAGTTGCTCGTAATGTGCTCTGTAGAATATTTTAGATTTTATTCTTTCATAGCTGTACATCAAAGCAATATTAAATTTAGAAACAAGAACATAAATATCTCCAGCCATAACTTTCTGCTACTTCCATGAATTATAAACATTTTAGACAGGAACAAGTTAAGACAAACTAATCACAGATCTTCAAAGTCTGCTAAAATCAGCAATAGAACTACCCTCAACTTAAACATCTATGAGGCAGTCCCTTAACACTGGGACTGGAATGCTTCATTTGCAGGTCTTGAAAAAAAATTAAAATTATTGAAAAAAAAATCACTGTTGTACAAAACAGCTAGTTTTCCTGATGATCAAAAGTTTTTAGTTTAAAAAAAATAAATTTAAAGACCAAAACAAAACCCAAAAGAGGACAGCTGAGCTTGGGAAATAGAGAAAATGGATACTCTTCTTAGAGAGTGAAGACTTCCCAGCCCACAGATAAGAACTGACCCTACTAGTAAATCTCTACTGCTCACCTTAATAGACTAAACTTTATTTATATAATTTCTCCCATATGTGCATATGTTTAAAATCCAACTATTTACTTCACTGAGGTGGAAGAGAATTCATTAATATTTCTGGAGCTATGTGATGCCAATATAATATAAACTCTACATCCTGAGGCACTTTATTGAATTGAGTAGTGTTTCTTCTGAAACTTGTCCTTGTAGGACTGTGACGTCTTTACCAAGAGATGTGAGTGTTTGTAGGACATAAGATTTTTATACAGAGCTGTAGCAGTTTGGGTTTGAAAGTGTGTGCAGTTTTACCTAGTAAGACAATCTTCCTAGAAGGCCTCAAGCATGATGTGCAGCTTCTTTTAGAGTCTTTGCTCTGCAGAAAACTGGGTACTATTTTATTTTCAGGAAAGATCCCAAATTTTGCAGTACACAAGGGAAAATCGGCAGACATCTATGACTTCAAGGAGACTTCAAATTTTTTAAATTTTCAAGCATTTTCAACTTTTAGTCTCATGATGAAGCTGTGCTACCTAATAGTGAGTTGTTTTTATTTCATCTTTTGGTCTGCATTTCATCTTTACTATTCTGTGGACTAGCCTTTTAAGTTTAAACAAGCCTGATACAGGGCAGATCCTATATCTCAACTCAATTATTTCTGACTTTCACTGTGACTTCAGGAAGGCAATTCTATTTCCATACAACCATACAAATAAACTCACATACTTTCTCAAACTTCAGGGCCAGAAACATTTAAAACTAGGGCTGGGAGTTTCTCTGGAAATTTACCAACTTATTCTGGAATAATTACTTCAATAAATTCCAGTAGCTTCACAAGTGTGGGCACACCCTCAAAATGGAGACAACAATTCTGCAGTAAGGGGTAAATTCCACTACAAATCCTCTCCATAAATTACTGCCTCAGCAAGAATATAACAATTCCTTTACATCAACACATCTGGTCTTGTTTTTAATATCTGCCAAAAGATTTTGAATGGATATTTTTGATATTAGGTGATTTTTTTTTCCTCCTTTGTTGTTCTTATGGCAATAATTCTGACCTGTTCCTTTTAAAATCTGAAACTCTTCACCTAGAAGGGTTCACCAATTCAAGACATTATTATCATATTTACTCTTATATGAGTTGGAAATTGTATTTGCTGTTTTCATGACAGTAAGAACAAACTGGCTCTCTTTGCTATTTTTACATCAATAGTGTGCCCTTGTTCTACAGTAATTATTTTATTTTTCAACACTTCTATTACTTTGGAAATGGTTTAGCTGTCTTTTGTGTAACTGGTTGCATTCCACACCAAGTATGTTCACCTATCATAGCATTAATTACTCCTTCTTGATGTTTTTCTAAGCCTTTTCAGCAGATAAATAATATTTTAAAATATGCAAATTTTTTCTTCCTGGAATTGTCATAAACATATTTAAATATAACAATGTGACAAGTATGCAATGAAATAAATGATAGCAAAATTTTTCCACATGGTATCTGTCTGCAAGCATGCACATGTCTGTATGTGCACGTGTATTTGCCAATGTAAACACTGGCAATTATGACATTTTACCATCCCAAAGTCACAACTGTTAGTTTTAAGGAAATTGCATACAGAATGTTTCAAGAACATTTTTCTTTGGTCAAAATCGATATTTTAGTCAATCATTGAGCCAAACGAAAATCCTTTACACAGGAGATGACTTAGAGCAGTTAAAAAAAAAAAAAAAAGGTGGTGTTACTAAAATATGATGAATAGGAAGAAGTGTTGGTAGTGCATTTAAAGAAGACAAGGTGAGATAGCTTTTAATTTCTTTACCTAAAAGTATTTTAGAGACTTGCTATTAGGGTGCCCATTCTTCTCCTGTAAGCATTTAAAATCTTCACAGGAGCAAAGGCCAAATGTCACACACTATATACCCTGAGATCTGAAGGACACAGGAAACTCCAGGCATATTTCAGAGGATGAAAGTGATAGCAGTGCCGTGAGAACTCCTCTATCCTGCTGTAATTTGGGGAAGCACGGAGCATGGAGCTTGGTGTTACATTTCCTGCTGATGCTGAGTTCCCCCACCTTCTGCTTGTTCACCTCCTCCTGCAGCCAGAAGCTGCAGCACTGCTGGCAGCCTTGTGCTCAAGCCTTATCATGAGAACTGCATCTCAATCTCTTGCAAGTCACAGCTGAAAGGCTACAAGCTTCCTCACCCCAGGCTATGAGATATATGGAAGTGTTTAAACAAAGCTGATTTCAAAGGCCAGGGTAATGTTTGGTCCTGATCCTTTTGGCCTTAGTGCAACACTGCAGAGCTGAGTAGTCATAAAGCACAAGTGATATAATGCATTTTGTATATCTTATCCAGTTTTACCACTTAAAGCAGTAGAATTAAAAAGCAATCAACCAAAAAGTAGTTCTTAATCACTACTCCTTGGTAGGGTGGGAAAGGGCAAGAGGAATGAAACCACTGTGAATCTCTAACTAGCCAGGATCTCATTAAGTGAGTATGATCCTCTATAATGCTTAAACTACTGGCCCACCTCAGTGCCTTCAGGGAACTCCTCACATGTGGCCCTCATCACTTCACCCCCAAATCAGTCCTGCCTCCTCTGGAAAAAAGTGATATTTGAGGGTGTGTCTGCCACTAACTCCTCTCTCAGGCACCCCCAGGAGAACCTGTCCCAGGTGGCAGAAGGCAGGGCTTGCACAGCACAGGCCAGGACTAAGAATCCTGCAGGGCTTCCTCCACAGGCCAAGAAGCATTCCCCACTAAAAATGCAGTAGAGGAGATATGCAGGTCGTTCTCCTCTGCACAGAGCTGGGATGTCCTCAGAGGACAGAGCACCACCGGACTGCAGACTGACATGTGAAGTGGAGATAACCCATCTTGCTTACAGATAACTTCTTTGGACCCCGATAGCAACACAGGATGACAGCACAGTGGATAATTTGTGCAGGATAATTTGTTCTTTGTGTTCATGAACACATGTTCATTCAAACTGCTTCTCACCCTTGCGTTAGCCATACATTAGCTGCAGTTGCCTCAGGATGAGGACTCGGCTGGACCCTGGAATAAACACAAGTGGTAGGGACTGACATAATTCCCAATGAACCAAGGAGGATATGGGATATCTTCCCAGTTTGAGAGGGAGACTCTGAGCTTACAGAATGGCAAATAAAGTATTATTTCCCTTAAAAGACCTTTACAGGAGATTTTCATACACATTTCCTAACCAAGAGTATATCACATAAGTTTTACCATGGGAAGGGGAAACCCAGAGCATTCTGATAACCCAGAAAAACCTGTTTAAAACTTCTGAGCTTAGGGTATCTGCATATAAAATATTCTTAAAAGGTGGGTGTATGCATGGAACAACTACATCAGATTATACACACTTCCACCTCCTACAAAATTACATATGCAAAAGAAGGAAGCTACATGTAAAAGAGAGAACTACAATTGTCTGCATCAAGATAGACACTAGTTTCAGGAAATTATTTTGGCACGAGACTTGGAATACTAAATTGAAATATAATGATAAAGCATAGAACCATGACACATCTTTAGTTTAGATAAGACTGCACAGCATAAAACTGTAGAACGCTGTTTTTACGCCATGGCAGGTGGCTCCAGATTCCTGCCAGACAAATAACAGCTATGAGACAGCAGCACTTAAGAGAACATAAATCACACTCACCAATTGTAATATTCAGAAATTCTAACTAGTGAGAGCTCGAGTTACTCTATGGGTGGGCAGAATGAAGTAGACTTTGAAATCCATCAGGAAGTACAAGACTTAAAATATGGGAACAGGGCTGATTTTTCATACTAATTGAAGAGCCCTCTAATTCTGCTCACAGTATCTTCTATCTTGCCCTCCTACTGAAAGGAGCAGCTACTCACTGGGAAACATGTGAAAACGTGCTTCAGTGCACTGTACACACAATACTTTGAAGTTAAAATTTACATTAGGAAGACTTCAATTTCAAGCAGATAAATAAAAATTTCTTTCTAGTAAAGTGAATAGTTCAATTTATTTCAACCAGCAGGTGTAGTGAGCAAAAAAAAATAAAACCAAGAACTTCCTATGTTTTCCAGCTTTTGTAACTTAAATACTTTCTAATGTCCAATTAATTAAATTTAAAACTTACGTATTTTGTTTTCCAGCATGTGTGTTGCTTGTTCAGTGATAACATTTTGTCACCCATGTCATAAACATAAGCATCTTCATTTTGTTTTGCTGTCAGCCTACGTCCCTCACACATGAAGAGAAGCTTATAAGCCAAATAAGAATTTAATGCATTTTTAATAATTTTAATAGATTTTCTGGAGAAATAAAAAGGAAAGACTAAATTAAATGGAGAGATCACGATTAATTCAGAATTTACAATATACTGTATGTTCTGTTCGAGCAAGCATATTTTTACAAAAGAAGTCCTAGACATAATCCCTGCATTGAAGGAAAATATGTAGAGATTCTACCTTAGATAGAACCCACTTTTTTGCCTATGAAACTGTTAGGATGTCAAACACAAGTCAACTTGTAGCTTTCAGGAATTTTTGTGGGATTTTTTCCGCTAGGATCTGTTAGAGGAATTTCTGTTTTATTTTGAAGCATCTTTTGAGGCTTTGGGCTATGCCACCTCGATAGGACTTTGTATAACATTGGGGCATATAAAGAGCAATTTAATGAGAAAGGAAGTGTCAGATTACCAAAAATTTGGCTTGCTCTAGTTATCACTGGTTTTCACTCACTGAATAGGGAGAAGTCAGAGAAAGGAACTCTTTGAAGAAAACTCAGCAGTTCTATCACTATGAAGACAGTGGGAGACTGTGTGATTTGTAGGAAATGTGGAAAAAATAAGACCTCCAACAAAATCGATAAAATCCAGACTTGTCAAAACTTGTATTTATTTTTGCAAGTAATGGAATTTTCAAGTAAAAAGGTGAAAAAAGGACAGTAGGGGAGATTTAAGAACTATTTTTTAAAGTTAATTATTAATTAATAATTTAAAGTTAGTTATATAAAATATAACTCTTTATACCTTTACCCTCTATGCTATTTGTAAAAATACCAAAATTGTTGTCATGCAAGGAGACTCTTTTGTTCCCTTTCTCCCTATTGTACTGAAAATAATTTCCAGATATCAAAAAAGGAATATACTTCATATTAGTATCAACATAAAATTCTTACATATTTCCATACCTACTAGTGAGTTTTGACAGTTGTCCTTTTTTGGGGGCTAAAAAAATTATTAAGCAGAACTAGATATTTACTTGATACAAAATTGGGCAAGGTCTCAGTTCCCTGGCACAATATAATTCAAGTAATGGGAAGCAGAGCTGCAAATTGTGCACCAGTTAGCCCTTAACGCAAAAGCTTTTTTGCCACATCTTTTTCTGCAGTGCTGGACCATGGTAGGCTTTATTCTGTTCTGACTTTCTGCTGCTTATTTTAGAGTTTTTTCAGTATTTCTATTGTAGTGGTCATCAAAACATACATCCTCCTGTATATGCCCAGTGTTCTTCATACTGACAAACATCTGCAAGATGCTTCTGATCCTTTCAGACAGCCAACTCAAAGAAGTTTATTTTTCTCTTCTGTTTACCATGAAAGAAGGATCTCATTGCACTAGTGGCTGAGAAGGGAGAGAAGTTGCTGTGTCTCAGCTAAGCTGTGATAGCTGCTTATGCCTGTTCCAAATGCAAACTTCAACAGAACAAAATAATCTAAGTCAAAGTATGTAGTAATGCCATAATCAAGCAGCATACACAGGGAAAATTATTCTGTTTCAGCTGTTAATATAATAAGATGAAAAGTCCAAGCAAGTGGCTTCAAATGGATTAAACCTGTTACAGATGCTATAGCTGCCACTGTTATGTGAACTGTAGCAGCATCAAATGTGTTAACCACCATTAAATGTGGTTAAAAGTTAGCAAGTATTTGTAACAGTTACCAGTACCAGTTACCAATCTATTTGTAATTATTTGGAGGAAATGCCACAAGCATTTAATGGAAATGCTGGCACTTTACACAGGAGACCTTGTAACAATTAAAGCCACCCTCAGCAGTCTCCTTTCTATGGGCTGAAATGATTCAGCTGGACAGGGTGGAAAGCTCTGGTGAGCTGTATCCTTCAGATACCTCAGGGCACTTCTGTCCATTACAGCGGTTCACTGAGATGTACATAAGGCTCTTTGCACCTGCCAGAAAGGGAAGACATGGGCTTTTGCTTCAGACCTCTGTGAGGCAGCACTGACTAACAGCACCATCTAAGGCCAGCACAGACATCAAAAAGTATTCCTAAATGAAAGTCATCTCACCATGCCCACAAATACTGCACTCACATCCCCAAAGGACAACGTGTGGATAATCTCACATGTTATATTATTAAAGACCCTTTTATTTTGTTAAAATAAAATGGCAGAGCAATGGTGGGGCCCCACAGGAATATCCAAAACCTTTCTAGATGATTCTGCTGTGGCAAACCCACATCAAGGGATAAGCTTTGGTCTTTCCAGAGAAAGTGTTATTTAAGTTTCTTTGCCCTCTCCAGTCCCTCTAGAGTCAGCATGCAATTGTACTTTTCTCATTCTTTGTATTCAAGAAACTTTTAAGAATGTAGGGAATTATGACTAATAGTCCCACTTTCCCTGCCCAAAAGTATTCACAAAGAACCAGCCACATCTATCAAAAATGTTTAAAAATCAAGCCAATATTACAAATATAGTTTAAATGTGATCTCAGCTGTATACTTTATTGCCTTCTAAAATAGCTGTAGACAAAACATCCCTGTAACAGAGTTTTTAAAGATTCTCAATGTCTCACAAAGCATATTTTACAAAATTTTTACAAAATAAATTATCAAGTCTTCCAAACTCAGTGAAAGTTATCCAGTCTTCAGTCCACCCCACAACTTCAGCAAGTGACATTTAACCCACACAGTCAGAACAGACTGATTTATGTCTATTCTTTACAGCTGAGTTAAGAACCTTCTTTTCTTTCATTCTTGTGTTGTCTTCCACATATATCAGCATACTTCACATGCAAAAAGAATGGGCTGAATTTAAACCTCCAGAGGTACATCAAGTACATAAATTGCTGAGCATCCATAGTTTGAAACAACAGGAATGGCCAAGGTAATTTATATGGTAGGATGATACGTTGAATTTTCAAATAGTGATAGTGAGTTGTGAAAGAGTGGCCCTCACTCTTTTATAAAGACACAATTAGCACAGATGCAGGAAAATTTCATTATGCCTGAATATCAGATATAAAACAAGCTTTTCAAGAAACATTCAGCCTTGACAAAACACAAAATAATTTCACATGTACATGTTTGTCTATAGTAGATTTTTTTTTTAATCATGAGGATGCAAAGATGTCATTCACCAGCAACTAGGAGCTTCAACTGTCTGTTCCATTTCTTTGAAAGAAGGATTCTTCAAGGGGGATCTAAAACAAAGTCTCTGCCACTTTTGTGCCAAGTCTAGCATTTTGATCACCCCTTTTTATGCACAGATTAAATCAAGTGAAAGAAACTGTGTCAGGAGAGGTTTAGGTGGGATATTAGGAAAAGGTTGTTCACTCAGAGGGTGTTTGGGCACTGGAACAGCTCCCCAGGGAAGCGGTCACAGCACCAGCCTGACAGAGCTCAAGAAGTCTTTGGAAAACTCTCTCAGGTATGTGATGTAGTTCTTGGGCTGTCCTGTGCAGGGCCAGCAGTTGGACTCAATGATCCCTATGGATCCCTTCCAACTCAGGATGTTCTATGATTCTGTGCTTCTAAGAGGTAGATCTGGGCAGAAGCCCCTGATGCACTGTTCATGCTGTCTCCATTGGGAGAACACAAGCAGTTAGCTGGGAATAGTGCAGTGACCTCATGGAGGTGGGTCTCAAAATCTGTTGTGAGCTCATTTGTGTGGTTTTCAATGCTACCTCTCTTCGCTTGCATCCAGTGAGTCTTCAGCTTTTGCCAACTTGCTGCATTTCGTTTACATACCAAATTTCCTGGGGGTTGTTATCTTTGTTCTCCATGCCAGAAGAGAGAGGAAAAAAGAACCTTCGGCTATTTTTGCTGCCCTCCTGTCTAGAACTCCTTGGTCATGAAATATTTAAACTTTCTCCCACAAGGTATCAAACAACATTATCATTATCTTTAATTACAAACTAACCTGCCATATTTTTATAATTAAAGGGAAGTAAAATACATGTAAAGTTTAACTGTGAGCTTCTGTGGAAGGCAGCGGTTAAGTTAAATCACTTATTGGAAATACAAAATGCTATTCACAAAAGATGAAGATGAAATGAGCATAACGACAGACAAATGTGAATCATGTCCACAATACCTTCTATTTCCACATAAGTTTCTGTATGTTTCAGCATGAAGAGAAAGAGCCTAGCTCTAAAATGTAGTTGGGGCAACCATATCATGACATTAAAATACAGCTTGGAACAGAACTACACTTCTTGTGAAATAGGGATGAAAACTACTGTTGGCACATCCTTAATTAAAAGGTAGCTATCAAAGCCTTTTAAACCAGAGAGATTACCAGTTCCCAAAATGTAAAGCTTATACTCTCCTCCTTCTACACAGTCTTCCAACACTCATGTCTCTTTTAAAGTGTGTATGCTGAGGAACAGACACATGAAATCTGTGGATATCAAAATGGCAAGACACACACAGTATTATCATGATTTTCAAAGGATTAAAAATCCAGTAAGCAGTACAATTATTTATACTGATTCTGTCTGTCTTGAAGTGTGTCAGGCAGAAGGAATCAGGGAGCACATGGTGTGCTGCACACTGCCCTTCCCACAGGATGGCAGGCAGTACCTGCTCCCTGGCTCAGAGCAGATCCCTGCCCCACCAGACAGCCCAAGCTGGAGGCAGCCAGTGCTCACTGCCCGGTGACCCAGGGCAGCATCTCCCCATGCAGGCAGGGCTCCAGGGGCTGCACAGGCTTGGGACAGAAGGACGAAGGGCTTTCTGCTGAGCAGGACATGCAGGCATGATGTTTTTCAGCAAAGGAGTCAGCACACATACAAAACCGTTGTGTGATCTGAGCCAGGTAACACTGAGCTTTGGCCAGGCTGAACCAGCAGGGCTGAGGGAAGAGCAGATGTGCAGAGCTAATCTACACACCGTGTTGGTACAGCCCCAAACTACTGGCAGTTAAGTCACTTTCCCATAGCTGGCTGAAAGATAAGCTTTTCACAGTGTGAAAATGTTGCAGTAAATCATAGTGCCAATAGCATAATCAAACATATTTATGGCACTAAGGATTCTAAAAGGTTCTTACGTCAGAACATTTCATGTTGCAAAAGATAGGGTTTTTATTATAGCACTTGCTATTTGTAATATTGTAAGTCTCTGAGTTACTGTAACATTATGCAAGGTCCAATACTTTTCAAAGTTACTCTGCTGTGAGTCTTGCATGAAAATGTAGCACTAATCTGTAAATCTCTGTCCATTTTCATAAATACCATAACAAACATCTTAATTACAGATTATCATAATGCAAACTTCAGCACATCTTTCACTGTGTCCACCTGCCACTCTGCCCACTGACCTCTGTGCTAGAGATATTTTCCAGTGATTTAGCATCTTCCACTAGCTTTCATTCTTAGAGTGAAGTGTGGGCCACCATCAAGAAAAGACAGCTGTCATGAAGCCAAACTCTCTATGTAATGGGATTTGGCCTGTGTCTGCACACTCCTATCAACATAATGAGTCTAGGAAATTAGTGTATTTGAAATCACACAACAATACCTCAAATGACTAGTATTTGATACATCCAGACAGTAGTGGTATTCTGAGGGTTCCTAAAGCCACGCTTGTCATCAAGTATATCCTGAACCCACTGCTGGCTAAAGATTTTCTTGGCAGCACAAATAGCATGAACAGTACTGGGCACTTCACTATTCAGGCAGGTTTACAGAACAAAAGCCTCTTGTTTTCAATCAGCCAAAATTCTAGCACCACCAAGCACCAAGTCTTTGAGTAATTAGATCTCCCTCCAGGTACAGGGCACTAGAAACAGGTTGGGCTCTCTGAATGAACAATGAATAGTTGTCCTGTACATTTATCAGGCGGTAGTAAGATCCCCCCTTGTCCCTTAGATATATGAGTCTCAGAGATATCAGATGTCCCATCATTGCCTCCTTACCAGTGTTTGTTCATTCTTTTTTTCTGGGGCTGAAGAAGAGGTATAAAATGCAATAATACTTATTCTTTATTTTTTTAATTATTTATGCATATTTACCCAATAGAGATAGGCAGTGAAATAAAGAGCACACATATAAAATGGTTTGTTCTAGCTGTTCCCTTGTCCCAGTAAGATGCTTGCTCATCAACATTGCTCATGCAGGTTGGGTAAACCATAGGATTAATTGCCTCACAAATGCCCAGCAACACAAATTTTCTTTCTCCTACCAGAATATCTCCAGGCAGCACTTGAGAGAAGTGCTTGCTGTTCAGCATGACAGAACTGATGGCAGCCTGCACATAGCCTGACAACATAGTATCAGCCAACCTGCTTCTGATCACTGTTTATCTCAGAAGATGACACAGCTATTAAAATCAGCACCTGGTGTCGATACAATGCCAAGTTCATAGGCAAATCTGCATTTTCTCCCACCATTTCCTCACTGAATCCGCCAGAGGGGAAGCCAAAGCTCTTGGCCTTTCTGCCTCCTACAGAAGGAGACACTGCAAGAAAACGCTGCTCTTTGGCTATGTCTGTAACTCAGGTCATAGAGTGAAGTAAGACTGGGCATTGCCTTATGTGCTTTATTAAATTTAAGTTGTTGGCACTTTCCAGCATGTGAAAGGGAAGGTCAATCAGGTTCTTCCATTCGACTCTCTGTAAAGAAATTTGAATACTGGCATGATTTTGTTCAGCACAAAAGATACCTCTGTAGGAAGCCCCGTGCCTAACCAAGGCTGGAGAAGTCATGTAGCTGCTGCTTACCAGAATGCAAGTATAGCATAGCTGTACAGAACAGGTACTTACAGCTGATTTGAATGATTTATTTCTTCCTTATCTGAACAAATAGTGTACTGGGGACAGACATACAGAAGCTAATGAAATAACAAGGTTTTTTCACTCTATGTAAGTAAATACAGCAAAGATCAGAAATAAGAGCAAACCATTCTCAGAAATCCTTCCATACATGTTTTTCCTGCCGTAGTGATGAGTGATACTTTGTGACTCTTTCACTGATACCAGTTAAAAATAAGTATCATGAAGTCATAAGTGTTTCAGTCTTACTACAATCTTTTGCAGAAACAGTCCATGCCATTGCAGAACTGTCATTTTTGTACCATGGAGGATATAGGATGTCTTCTAAAATATTGTGCTCAGTTTTGATCCCCACTACAAAAAAAAAAAAAAAAAAAAAAAAAAAAAAAAAAAAAAAAAAAAAAAAGTGAACAGGTTGGAGAAGGGCCACAAAGATGATCAAAGGACTGGGAAACCTGCCATTTGAGGAAAAACTAAGAGAACAGGGTTTGTTCAGCCCTGAGAAAAGAAGGCTTAGAGGAGACCTTATCATCATGTTCCAGTATTTAAAGCGTGGCTACCAAGAAAATGGAGACTGCCTTTTTGCAAAGAGTGACATGGAAAAGATAAGAGGTAATGGGTGCAAGTTACTCCTGGGGAGATTCCAATTGGACACAAGAGGAACATTTTTCACAATGAGGAAAATGAATCACTGGAATAACATCTCCAGGGAAGTGGATTGCCCAACATAGGACAATGATTTTATGATTTGGCTGAACAGGGTGCTGGGCCATCTTGCCTAGGCCACGCTTTTGCCAAGAAAGGTTGGACCAGATGATCCTGAGGTCCCTTCTAACCTGGTATTTTATAATTGACTCTATGATTGAAAATAACTTCTGATACTGGGTGCCACAAAGCAGACTGGTTTTCAGATTCCTCTGGGTTCACCTCTCCTGTCTCACAGGATCCATTTTGTCATCCTCTTCCTCTTTTAGGACATGCAGAATCTCTACTGAATACTCTAGTCTGCTCTGAGAAGAAGTAGGTGTTTCAAAAGACAGAGAAAAGGAAGTGAAAATGCAGAGAGTTTCAAGGCTCTGCTCCTTCTACTAGAGAAAGGAGCCTCTGCAAGTAACATCTGTTCTGGTTTGCAGGAGAAAGGCAGGGGCAGTGTAGGGCCAGATGCTGCAGGGTCAGGAGGAACAGAATAAAAGATCTGTATTGTGATCACTGTAAACTGTTACACTGACATAGCAGCAGCACCTAAAATTTCTGAAAAGCCTTGCTACTGATGATGGTGACCTCAGGATATAACCCAGAGTTACCCTATAGATCTACTCCCATTCTGCAGCTTCTTGTAGACTGCATCTTCACACAATTCCTGTTACAAAAGGAGTCCAGCAGGGCAGAAGGCTTAGTCTAGACATTTGCTGTGTTTTTTGTGGAACATGTAGGAATCCAATAACTTATAGATCATGGCTAGTTATTACAACTAAAACTTAAAACAAAATCCCAAGTGTTGGTATAGAACAATTTTTCCCTGTTTGTTTCAGTATGAGAATTTGTGGGCATCAAATAAAACAAGTCATGAGGTCAAGAATAAACAAAAGAAGGAATTGCTTCATCCCACATTAGGTTAAGTTGCAGAACAATGAGGGTATTGTCATGTTACTGATGGTTTTGGCCATGCTATGAAATTCAGTTCATTCCTTGATAAAAGTGTATGTTTAATAAAAAAGTACATAGAATAGGTCAGAAAGCTGGGTTATATCACATAAATAATGGATCCACATTTCTACAGCTCATTGAGAGAGAGCAAATATGTCCCTCAAGAATAAATCAAGAATTAAAACACTTCGTCATGCAAGGCCATGTTCCACAGAATAAACAGGCTTCTAAGAAATTACTTTTCTGTGGAAATTCAGTAAAGAACTAAAAAAAGCTACCCTCTCATCACTTATAACATGACTTTGAAGATACTATTAGGACTTGTGATTGCTTTTCTGAGTCATCTTCACTTAGTCTTTACAGTCTCTTGTTTTTTTCATTATTTTCAACTATTTTTTTCATGTCTCATCGCTTTTTAGAAGAGCACAAAGATCTTTAAAGTTAGGAAGATTGCAAAACTGTATCTAGAGAAAATATACTGAAACTTTGCAAATTATGAGCTAGGAAATGTGTGTTAAGGAGATACAGAACTTCAGACTAAAAACAGATGAATTTCAGAAGAAGAACATCTGTTTTGAAAAAAAGTTGGCAGCAGATCAGCTGAGCCTGATCTCTTTTATAACCTCTGCTCTTTTGTTTATATTTTTCTTTGTTCGTTTGGTATCTTTATGGCGGTAGCTAATATGGAAGATTTTTTAAAGACGGTAGGATAAAGCTGTGAGTACTTCATATATGAAATATAGTTTATCATCTATAACCAGGAAACAGGGAAAAAAAACAAAAGAGCAAATCTATCAACTCTTTCTAAGTAGAATATGTGAAAAGAAATGTATTGCAACTGGGACTGACAATTGCTGACAAATGCTTAGGGATTAGATCTAGTTACTATTTCTTCTGAGACATTGATTCTGTTCAGATGTTTTCTTAATGGTAGAGCTATTTATTAAAGCTGTCTATTTAGGAGTGGTGACAATCTGTTTATCTTCTTGTCTTTAATTTCTTCAAATAATCCTACTCTTCTCTGGGAGGTGAAACTCAGCCAAAAATTACACTAATGCTGCTCTACAAGTCAGTTACTATATCATCTGAGGACAGGTTCTTTATGTCTGAATACCCAAAAAAACCACGCAGGCTAGGCCTCTGTTCAGAAATATACATTTATTTGTGTCCTACTGACTGTCTCCTACTTAAAAATATGGGCATATAAGCACTTTGCTATATGGATACAGGGATGGAATTAAATCTCAACTCTATCACCATTTGACTTTTGAATATAAGTTTTTTAGTGACTAAGATTAGGCTCTTGACTGCAGAGGGAGTAAATGCCCTCAGTTTGCAGTCATTCCATGAGCAAATTTAATTGCTCAGCACAGAAACTTGGATTTGTTTTGCAGTATGTGTACTTGAAATATAGGATTTGATGTAGGCAGAGTACAGGATTTTTCATTTGAACAACTGAGATGAACTCCCAGATGCCAAAGTAATGACAAACAAGGGAAATTAGATTTGTATTGTTAAGGTCTGTGCTAATATAATTCACAGGAAACTGCAACTATTATTTGAGCATCTTGACTACTGCATTCCTACAGGTTCATGCTTTAGCTAAATAGGTACTGAATCAAAGCTCTGGTATAAAAGTGAATTTTAGAAAACGATTTTGAATAAAGCACTGACAAAAAAAAATTTCAAATAAATTGCTGACAAAAAGAAGACTGTAAAATTGTTCTTACTTTGTTCTTGATTACTTGTGGGGAAAATAAAGATTGGGAGAGAGGGCAAATTCTGCTTAATATTGTCAGGAAAAAGGTAAGAGGAGGGGAGAAGTAGTACAAGATCTGTGAAATAGACTGAGAGTGTTTTATTTAAATGGGGAAAATTCTGAACTATGAAGTGAGAATAAAGGGCAAAACTGGACAAATGCTTGAAGACAGAAGTGAGTTGATATGATTGCAGTGTCTCTATGATCAGACATGTATTTATAAACAACATTTTGTCTAAAATAAGAATATTCTTTTCAGTTGCAACTAACTTCATGATCTTTTAGAAATTATTTTGCTAGAGATTCCTTAAGGGAATGCTTCTGAAATTCTGTGTTTTGATAACGACTAGGCAGGTGGCCAGATCTCTACCCCAGATCACTGAATTGCACATCTCAGATTTGTTTCTCCATTCCCTTTCTTACCACTTAGCCTGACTTCATTGCATCTTCTATAAAGCAGTTAGAATTGGATTTGGAGTTTTGGGGATTTATAATGTTTTCTGCAAAACATGACATCTCATGGATGAAAATTCAGTACGTTTTAAGAGTAAAGATTGGATAATAAAGTGCTTTGAAGAATAGAGTGTACTACAAAGTAGGTAATTTTTCTTTAAAGTAGGATGACAATACAGTGTTTCAAAAATATCCTCTGGCTTCTGAAATACAAATTACAAAATCATCAAATCTCCTGTTTCAGCTGCATGAGCAATACTTCTAAGCAAGCTTCAGCAGCCTTGGGGAAGTCAATTCATTGCCACAACTCCACCAGCACCTCTGGAAAGAGTGCTAGATTAAAACTTTGCAGGCTGGTGCAGAACTTCACCCACCCAAACAGGCACAATATCACAGTGGACCACAGTACAAGTGAAAAACTCTATGTAGAAGAGGGAAGAAACTTTGTGTTTTCATTTAATGAAACGATAAAGAACGAAGACATGACAGAAGCTTCTTTCTTCACTTCTTGGATGTGTGTGAGCAGAGGTAAAGGCTGTGAAACTTCAGTGCACAGTAAAGTGAGAAGCACACTGTTGCCCTAGGGATGCTTATTATTACTCTTAATAATTTTCAAGAACACTTGCAGTACAGAAACTTTTGAAGTTTCAGAACCAGATTATTTTGGTTTGGAATTCATACAGAATTGCTTTGCATTATTTCAGGTATGGTATTGCAAACAATTATTTTTACATTATTCTAAAGGGATAGGGAAACAGACTGAGGGGAACTGGATGGCTATACAGCAAAAACTGACATAATTCCTTCAATTTAATTTTAGCTAAAACTTACAAAACTGAGAACCTAACACAGTGAGAAAAAGTAACTTGCCTCCAGTCGTAGCCATGTAATAGAACCAGGAATAAAACCACAATTTCTGACTCCCAATCACAGGTAAATTAGCTATTACTTCCTACAGCGTGCATCTACATTATCCTTGAGGAACACCTCGAAGCCAAATTCCCAACCTTCCACATTATCTAGATGTGGCAATGCCCGTGAGGCTTCCCTTCGAGTGATCCACCTGGTGAGCCAAGAACTAAAAATCTCCATTTTGTTTAGATCTTAAGGTAAGGGAACAAGTCAAAGCTGTCTCCTATGAAGACCCACAGGGGAAAAACCCACAGGCAAACTGCAATAAAAATTCAGGATGAAAGACAGGTGAAACCAAGCTGTTTTCTTCACGCAAGTCATGAGGTCAGAGACCTGCTATTTCAGAACACATAAATGGCAGACAGAATTTTTCTCCCTGAAAGTCAAAAACTAATGTAACTACCTCCAAAGCTAGTATTAACTAGAGCAAGTTGCACTGCAATTGACTGTGCAGAGTGTTGCAGATTAGGGTGAGTCTGATGACACATTAGGTGATAACAGTGAGCCAGTTTTTCAGGAAATGCCAAGGGGTCTTGATTTTTCTGCCTAAAGGTGCTGTATCTGAAGTTCTTAAACGTTACGACTCTCAAGGAGCTTGCAAGTGCTGAAGCAGGAAGTGGGAGTAGGTATCAGCAACACCTGGACTAACAACAGCCATGTGATACAGCAGGAGGAGGATGTTGGCTTTTATCGGGATGGCAATGCAGATAATGCAGGAGGTTGGATTTGGGTATTCTAAAACATCTCTCCTGATCACAGGACTGACTTGCCTCATGGAACAATATCCCCCAGTGCTTTAGGAGAGGGATGATCAGCACTTCTGACATCGCTGGGACCTGGATAGATAAGCATTGCTTTAGAGATAGTGCTGATCTGCCATAAAAGGTTCTGAAAATGGCCATCCACCTCTTTAAATCATCATCTCACCGCTTAGCATCAGGAGACAGCAGCCACAGTAGATGTGCACCATGAAAGCTTGTAACTGCACCAGTGCTGCTTGTGTGATATTTATAATAGGCTATCCAGCATTTATGCCACACTTAGAAAGGCTGCAGCTAGTACAAACAATGGCTGCATGGCCAGGGAGTGGGATGTAACAATGGCACTGCTTTTCCTGTGATGATTCCTGACCTCCTCTCTGAATGTCTCTTGCAGCTTCTCTGTACTGAGGGAAAGCAAAGGGAAAAGCTGCAGCAAAGACGTGCAGCCAGCACATGTATAAAGCAACATGGTAAATCATTTGATGTATATGATACAAGTATATGAGGCATAGCCTGAATATTAGATATGTTAAGAATGGATCAGCGGCACAAATCCCTTTATTTGGTTTGATTGCTTCTTCCACAAATAATTTTTCCCAAGATTTAGTTATATTTAAGGAACATCTCCAGAAAGTTCTTATTTCTATCAGCTGACTATCTTTTATGGTTTTGACCCAGTTAAGCACTGGCTACAAATAGCAGCCCTGGATTTTGTTCTGTTTGCCTGAAAATTCTTAAAGAGGAATCTAAGAGCCTGAGATCCTCATGTGGTAAAAAGAGAAAGATAAACCCACTAAATGTTTCTCAAGCAAGATTCTGTCTAAATTTAGAAAAATTTAAGCAATTAATTAGGAAGAGAGCATCTCCCTCTGCAGGGCTTCAGGGACCCCTCTCTGGTTCTGCACAGGAATCAGAAGTGCTTCTTCCAGAAAAGCTTTTTGATACCTAGAGAGTGAGTAAGTAAAAACCCCAGTTTCAGCAATTTCTGTTCCTACCCCAGTAATTTCAGTGATTAGAATCAAGCATCTAGAGTGGAACCTAATGGATTTCAGACCACTTGTGCTTGAATGCCTCACTAGGTTAGTGACTACAAGAGAAAGTATGAGCTGATGATCAAAAAGCGTAAAAGTGACGTGTCATTTTAAGTAGGTTCTGTTTCTGGCTCTGATCTGCTCTGTGCTTTATACAAATCACAATCATATCCTCATTTTATGTAAGGAGTAAAAATTGTTATTAGCTTTTGGAAAAATATTGAACTATAGACAACTGTTGTTATTACACACATCTGGCCAAATTTTGAGGAGCCGTAGAATAGGAAATAGCAAATAGTTCAGGCTGAGAGCCTCTGCAGTGAAAAGTAGTGTCATAATTGCAAAATGCAATGCTCAAGCTTTAGCAGGTTAAATTGACAATAATTAACCTTACTTCTCTTCTTCATATGTATGAAAGAAAGATCAAAGACCTCTAATAAACCATCAGGACTTGCTTTATTGCTTTTTTTTTCAGAAAAATAAGAGGTGATTCCCGTGAAGAGCATTGTTCTTAATGCACCATTGAAATTAAAGGGGTTGTTTTAGTTCTGCACAGCCCACCCCAAATTGTACTTCAATATAGTTCTATTTTTTCATTTCCAGTTTTACAAAGCTACAAATGGAGCCTTATCAAAAAACTTTCTGGTAATAGAGGGTTGTTTGTCAGAAGAGTGTAAATGAATGTTGAAATAGAAGTAAGCACCTTGGATAACTTTATTTATAATAGATGAAAATAGAGAAAAGAGAGAAATAGAGAAAATAGAGAAAGAGAGAAGTATGTGGTTTTTTCCAGCAGTGTATACCTGAAATTCAGATTCATCACCTGCACCATACTCCTCTGTATGTGCATCATCTCTTCTCCATCCCAGTTACCAGAACATCCCTCAAAGGCCTGCCTGGATAGGTGACCCAAACCAATACTTAAACTCCATCAGCGGGCAACAAAATTAATTCTGCAGCACCCTGTGTAAGGTCCCCGAGTCTTTTTGGAAATGTTCCTTGCCATCTCGGGGCAGCAGAGCGCTCCTGGGCTGCCCACAGTGCACTATCCCACCAGCAGAAGGCTCCCTATCCCACCGAGTGCGGCGGGAGCATAGTGCCTCTTTTTACTTTTGCCTTTTAAATGAATTCTCGGTCACTCGGTGTGCAAACATTTGCACGCGTCTATCAGCTGACAGGCTCGTGTCACTTCCATCTGCACGTGTGGCACGCCCAAAGTGTGGGCTGTGTGTGGATGGCAACTTCAGTGACACCTTCTATATGGCCATTATCCTAAAATCCATCCTGCTTGCTATTTGTATGTTTTATTAACTGCTAAACTACAGAGGGCTGAATTATCTCCGTGCTGAAAGCTATTTTAGCCTCGGATCACAGAATGTGAAATTCAGTAGGACGTTTATTCTGCCTCTCCTCTGCACTGCAGGAGAGAAAGTCACAGAGAATCCCTGTCCCCATACTTTCATGGCCCCCAAAACTTTCCTCTGCGGAAGCACAGTGGTGACCACTTCAGATCTACGCAAGCTAAAAAGTGCCTTTACACTGAAAAACGCTTCTGTGAGTTAGTTATGGCAGCTTTACAGCTCATTTACGTAAAGGACTCATGAGCCACAGATGAATCAGGCTCAAATAAAATGATTTGCAAAAGGCCACACAGTGAGCAGCAGGGAGGACGTGAGCCAGGGACTAAGAGCATGCCCTATTGTGCTTGGTTTTGCTGGTGCAAAAATCCAATCCATACACCATTTTCTCTGCTCCAAATCTCGACAAAGAGACGAACAAAAGTAGTTTTCTCTCGTGTCTTACAGCTGCCTAGCAAACCGACCTTCACGTCTGACACTCAGAACTTTATGGAAAATTGTCACTTCCCTTTGCAGACAAAATTATAAAGCATCTTTTAAAGAAAACTTTGTACCTACACTATTCTCCCATCTTAAATGTAGTGAAGACTTTGAAGTGAGCCCTGGGTTTGTTACAATGGCCTAACCTGATTAGAAATCATGCAAACTCTGGCTGCTCTTTAGCTGCATTCCCCCACAGGCTGGATTCCAGCTCTCTAACCAGTCCCACAGCATTGAATGATGTCATGGGATCTGCAGCTCAGCGAGATGAAAGGGATAAAGCGGAACCCGCTGGCACTGGGGAAAGCTTCCAACACACAATCCACAACACAGCTTGGGAACTCAAAAGCTACAGATCCAGCCACTCAACCCCGAGCATTTCAGAATCGTGTGCATTCTCCCAGCGCAAGCAAGGAGAGGAGGAGAAGAGCTAGTGCAGAGCAGTGAAAGGCAGAATTTGAGCGCGACTACCTGCTGGAAAAAGAGCTCTTTTTCCTCGCCAAAGCACTGCCTTTGATGTACGGCAACTGATCACTGATCAGATTACAGGCATTTGGTCTCAGTGCTCGTCTGCCTTTGATCTGCATGGTTAATTTTATTTTCCCGGATTTGGAGTTTCGTCTGGGCTTGTGCTGACATACTTTTTTCTTTTCTTTTCTTTTATTTTCTTTTTTTTTTTTTTTTTTTAAGGAGGCAAACTCATTTAATACAGAAGCTCCGGCGGTACGAAATTAAACTGCAGAAACTCTGGCACTGAAAAACTTCATCAGATAACAGGTACTGGATTTTGGGGCTTCTTTTTCAGTTTGGTGTTGCAAGATTTTAAGAAATTATGAAGTTCACATAACTAATGATACTACACATCATTGTGCGTACAAAGTTCAAAAGATTGTTTGTAATTTACGCAGTATTTTGTTCTTGGAGAGAATTATATTGAGAACAGACTGTCTAGAATAATAGATAGAAAACTGAAGCAAACCCAGTATTTAAGTGAAGCAAACCCAGTATTTTTCAATGCTTTGGGGGTACATGAGGTTTTGGGTTGCACTGCTCATTCATACCGTCTATAGTTCTGTAAATTTATATTGGAATACATGTATTACATGACTCAGGGGAGAACTTATTTTCTAAGGAAAGACAAACCACATCTCCTACACACTCTAATACTTTGTTTGCTCTCAGTGCATTTATTAAACTGTGTCTTCTTCAAATAACACTTTTAAGCCTAATAGTACCATACTTGAGATAAAGAAAAGTCTCCACGTCCACAGGTTATTAGAACTAAATTTATAAACATAACATCCTTATACACAATAGGAAATGCTTTTACTTTAAGATTGAAGGAATTAAGTTCAGCTGTACCATATGAAATCTTGAAAATAAAAGTAATCTTTTAACCTGATGATTGAAGTTTCCTCTAAGGCATTTTAATAAATATAATAAAGAAATCTTAGGTTTCTCTAGAGCCAACAGCAAGTTTTGCTGAACTTTGTAGAAGTTTTGCTGCATTTTAGTGATGCAATTTTCATTCACAGTGTTTTGTATTCTGTTCCTCAAACTCATATTTATGAAAAGTATTGTGTTGAAGAAATTTTAAGATATCTACTCCAGAAATCTATTAAAAGGAAACAGTCTTTTGAAGGTTTAAGATTATTCACAGTTTTGCAGTCTTAAAGGGCCAGATCTTTGTGTGAGTTTGGGCCAAATCCCTGAGTGTTCTCTGCCTGCATCTGGAGTCAGACTGTTAAAATAAGTCTCAAACTCCTTCTGTAGTATTTAAATTTAATTTAGATTTTCAGAAGAACTTAGAACCCATAATTGGGACCAGACTTGCAAACATTCCAGACACTGAAGTCTTTGAAGATCTAGTCTTAATGGTGGCTAGTAATACTGACTTATATATTCTTAAGTCTAAATTTAAGTGTATATAAATCCGAAATACATTTATTAACAATTTGCAACTAAAAGCCAGAATAAATTATAGCTATTAAGCATCACTTGAAAACTATTCTTTGAGAGGTCTACCAGTCCACAGGACCTTCAAGATGTCCATATTTCAGTATGCACCATAGTGCAACTTGGAAACTCAAATTTTAACAGTCTGCTTGCATCTGAGTAAGATCAAATTATCAACACTTCCAGATAAATGTAGTTAGCTTTCATTACTCAGTCTGAAAAAATTGTTTCTTCTAATTAAAACTATATTTGTATATATAAAACTTCAATTTACTGAATATCAAGAGATAATATACCAGACATAGATTAACTAGGCCTGTCTTGGTATAATTTAATTTTCTATGCCACCAATTAATTCATATTCTCACTTAACAAGTCAATTATATTATAAGGAAAGTAATTAGCACTGTATGAATAATATGTGTATAGCTGTCAAGGAAGAATATCATTTAAGGCATAGCCAAAGAAAAACTTGGTATTTCTGCCTAAGAAACAATGATCTACTAAAAAATCCTGAAAAGATGTCTTTATTTATTGATTCTATGCTTCATTGATGAGCTTCTCTGCCTTTCCAGTCCCCTCTTGCTTGTTGCTTGTTTTCCAATATGTACATTTATTTTCTGAGGAAAATAGTTTCTAAACCTTACCTCTGCTTGGTGTAAAGTAGAAAGGGAAGCAAATTTTTAAAAATAAGGCAAGGAGTGTTTTTCCTCAGAAGTCAAAACAGCTATGCAAGTCTCATACAATTAAACTATCACTACAAGGATCTGACCTATCACACAAATGGGTGAAGTTCCACACAGAAGGAACACTGGCTAATCAGATAGATTACACTGTTGAGTGGGATTTGCATAGATAATTATTTGCAACATTTGGGCCCTGAAAATGCATGTAAGAAACAAAGTTTTTTTCATTTTGTAAAAAGTCCCCAGGATTTTAGGTAATCTCCCCAGATATTTAAACAAAGATGGGCGTCAACCCAATTTAACTGAAAAATATCTTTGCTTGTCTGTATGTAAGGGAGGCTGAAATGAAAGCACACTTGAACACATTCAAGCATGGTGGGAAGAGGGTTTTCAGCATTTTTGTTGTTTTAAATAGCAGTTCTCTGACAGTTTAACCTGTCATTGATCTGACTTTTAAAGATTAAATAGTAATAATTCTTGGCACTAGTAACTTTGCTTTTACTAAGAGCTGTATAAACATTAATTAATCCTCAGGCTTAAGCCTTCAGAAACAAAAAATTCACAATGCTTTTTCAAGCAAATCTGACTAGGAAACTCACAAGTATATGATTTATTTATTAAAATAGCTTGAGAAAATTCTGATTATAAATAGAGCCATTTCCAAACAGTGTGCCTTAGATAACATCATAAACATATCTTAAGGTTTGTAATAGTTAAGATTATCAAAAGACATTGCACAGTTATACTGACATCAGTTTCCAACAGCTGTCATAACAAGAGTAGATCTATCTCATAGTTGACTGAGGGAACTGTGTTAGTATTTGAGATATGGAGATAACAACTTCCTATTGCTGTACAATTTCTGCTTCCACATCAGATATGTCACGCAACTTAGTCTTATCAAAGGGGTCAGCTGAATCTGCTTTCCAAATATTTCTTTTTTGCTTTCTCTGTTGTAATGAGAATCTTTGTACTAGTTCTAACAATTCACTACTTCAATTTCCTGAGAAGCATCATGATTTAAAACAAAGTAAACACTGCAATTTTCAACATCTTTCATTGATGAATGGAACTAATTCATCCATTTTACATTCAGAGGAAAGATTTTACATGCTACAACAAGGACTTAAATGTTTAAGTTTCAGTGTTACAGACAACATGAGGTCTGAGCTCATTAGCATAGTAACCCACTGTCTGATCAAAGTCTTAATGTTTCTTTATATGGTAATCCTGAGTGTTTAGTCAACACTTCAAGAACTCTGGGATATTTTAATACCTTTGTCTACTTTAGTACCTATGCTACTTTAAAACAAGTATCTGAAACGTACATGATGATTCTACTAAGAAAAACTCATGCAATAGTTTTACTGGTCTCTCAAGAAAACAGATAACATGCAAAAAATTGCCTGTAAGTAGTGAGGCTGTGTACAATGCTCAGTGCTGTGCAGCAGCTGCTATTCACAACAGATGCACTGCTGTCGCGCCGCAGTATGCCATTCCTCACTGAAATTCCAGCCTCTTGCACAGCTCCTCCTGGCAAGAGTCCTGAAGCAAAGCGCTTCTTTGAAGGCCCTTTAGAAGATAATTACATGAAAACCCCTGTACATGCTGAGTTGTTTGGGTTTTATAATTGAAAACAACTAGTTTTGCAGCAATCGTTTCTCTCTTTGCATGCAACTTCCTGGATTTCAACAAGCACCCCTTAGTTTTAGAGAAGCCCATGTGGCTGGTGGTCTTCAAAATGTTGTCTGTAAGGGGCTCTAAAAATTCTGTTTGTTTGAAAATGCTTTACCTCCCAGTATAAGCATTTGTTCATTTTTTCAGAGCATAACCCAGTTCCTTGTGTTTCCATACAGTTGTCTAGACTGTAAGTGAATCATTAACCTTTTCATTAGAAGTAAAACTAATGTACTGAAATCCCTGCAGCAGCAATTCTTTTACCAAGGTCTCCAAGACCAATTTTGGAGCATCACTAACTTCAGAAAAGCTCCTAATTTGTGTCATGGTAAGTAGCAGTAACACCCAACCTCATGACTGGAAAATTTACTGTGTGAAGGGCTGGATTTCTCCACCTCTCCATGGATACTGGCATTTTGTACAGACACTGTGCTTATAGCTGGGTAACTTATTACCTGCAGAATGGATAAAATATTTCAGGCTCTGCACTAGCAGGAAAAAATGCTACTCAAGTACTTTGGAACTTTTGGGCTTGCAGAAAGGAGAATTTGCAGTGTGTTGTCAGAAAGCCTCCATCGTGTTTTTTGGGCAGGAGAGGTGGAAAGGGCCTTGCTGAGTTACAAGGAATCATTCTACACTCGCCTGAACAGTGACCAAGGGCCAGTTCCTTTAGAACAGCCCAGCAACCATAAGCCTGAGCTCCCTCTGAGGGGGATCAGCAATGCCAAGGCTTCAGTCCCAAAGCTGGGCAATGTCTGGAGGCAGGAGTGGGCACAGGAGTGCCCTGCTATCCTGTTCTTCTGGTGGGATGAAATGGACACACCTCCTCACTTGCGAGTCACCCTGGCTTCACACCACTGGTACAAGGCACACACCACCACTCACACCCTCCCAGTGCGGACACATGGCGCCATCCATCCATCCATCCATCCATCCATCCATCCATCCATCCATCCATCCATCCATCCATCCATCCATCCATCCATCCATCCATCCATCCATCCATCCATCCATCCATCCATCCATCCATCCATCCATCCATCCATCCATCCATCCCTCCATCCCTCCATCCCTCCATGCCATTGGCCGCCCTCTCTCAGCTGACGGGGCGGGCCGTGGCGGGCGCGGCGTTGCCGGGGTGACGGGGCGGGCGCCGAGGGGAGGGAGGCGGCAGGGGCTGCGGCGGGGGCGGTGCGGGGCGAGCGCTCTGGGCCGGCCGGGGCGGCCGCAGCCGTGGCAGGTGGGTGCTAGCGACAGCCGGGAGGGCCGAGCCCCGAGCCCCGGGGGAAGCGGCGAGGGAGGGAGGGAGGGAGGTGATGGCAGCGAGCTCCGCGGAGGGCGCAGGCTGCGGGGAGGGCTCCGCCGGGCTCCCCCTTCCTCCCCGCGGTGCCTCCGGCTCTGCCGCGCCGCGACGGGGCACGGGGCGGCTGCTGATGCTGCTGCTGGTGGGTTCTGCAGGTCTCCACAGCCCTGGGGTGGCTGCTCCGCGCCCCCGAGTGCGGCCAGCAAAAAGCCCTTGAAAGCCGGGCTTAAATTCAGAAACGCTCCTGGTGTCTGCTGCGCAAATAAGCCGCTGTTTGCTTCAAATCATTTTAGTGCTGGAGTTGAAGGAATAGGAGCTCCTAACTTTTTGGTTTTGCTGGTAAGAGGTTTAAAAGCCCCAGTTCGGTTCATTGAAAAGGTTTTGGTTATTTGACTTCCTTTCCTGGCTGTCCCCATTAAATCTGACCTTGGACAGAAAGCTTTACCTGATGTTCATGAAAAGGCTAAATACTTATTTACCACTTTTATATTTATAGCTACTTTAGATGGATGCTTTTATCGAGTTTGTAAAGTGGTCCAGTAGCATTTAATATGAGTAAGTGGCAAATTGATTCAATCTGTAGGTAGGTTTCTTAACTACTGCATAATCTCTTTCAAGCACAGCTTCACCATCAGGTGTAACGCAAGTTACTTAGGCTTGTTACCATAGGAGAAAAGGGTTGGGGTTTTTGGGTGGGTTTTTCTTGTTGTTGTTGCTGGTTTTGGTTGGTTGGTTTGTTGGTTTTTCTGTTTTCTTTTAGACCTAGAAGTAAGTTTCTTCATTAGTTTACTAGTGAGATGCTTAAAATGTTAGTTAAGGAGGTAATAAGTCACTTTCTCTCACTTTCAACAACTTGCAATCCTGATAAAAGAGAATGGTGTGAATGAAAGTAACTCATGTCTGTGGTTTTTAGGACATTGCATGCTATCTAAAACTGCTCAAGGCTGCCTGGGTAAATGTAGCATATTGGCATTGCACCACTGCAAGGTGTATTAACCAGCCTAATGCTTTATAATTCATGATCCCTAAAAATGACTTTGAAAAAGAACTATTAGTGTATTTTGGTGTCAATGAAGTCTGGATATAATACTGGCATTCTCAATGTATTACTTATTCACATACCTGAGCACAAAAGTACAAGTGTATCTTGGCACTGAGCTTTCATCTAGCAAACCAGTGTCTCCAAGAACTTGAGATGGGTGAGATGTATTAAACAGCAGGAGCAACTTTTTTTTTTTTTTTTTTTTTTTTTTTTTTTTTTTTTTTTTAACCACACTTTTGATGTTGTGTGAGTAGGCTCATCAACTTTGCTGAGAGTGGGAGTTCCTGTGTGAATCATAGGCTCTGATCGTCTAAAAATTAGCTTTGTTTATGTGTAGGAAAAACGTTGCCACATTGCATCTTTGTTACAATATTTCACTCTAATGTCTAATTAATGATAAGTTGGATATGTTGAAGAACACAAATGACAAACTGCATTATCACCATTATTCCTGTAAAGACAAGTACTTCAATTAATGTAACTTGAAGCATGTGGTACTCAGAAGAAGAACAAATATTTCCTGGCTGTGTCTTGTGGCCCTGTCTTCTTATCTCCCTCAGCCCCTAAAATACATCAAAGTGTTTTTGATCACCAGCAAAGTTCTAACTTTAATCTGCTACTTTTGTCTTTACAAAACTAGAAATAAATCCATAGCTGCCTAATGTAGTACAATTCCACAGTTCATAAAATACAGATCTTTTCAACGTGGCATTTAATGTGATGAATGTGCCTTAGCTGACAATATGGAGTTTTTTTTCCCCCACATTTCTCAGAAGAGCTGGAGCAAATGTGGTCAGACAAGACCTCATTTAATTCACTAAGAGGAAGACTACAAGGGTTGTGGGCAGAGTGTAAAGGGAAGATGTTCTAGACCTGTGAGACAGCAATAACAATGTGCAGCACTGTAGTGGAAGTTCTTGTCCCTAACTTGCTCCCTTTCTTTGTCTTTGTCATTGCAGCAGCAGCATAAGTGCTTTCCCTTCTCTTGTTTCTTGCCCCTGGGGCACTGACTCTGCTAAAGCCATCTGCCACTCCTTGTTTTATTGCCTGCAGTTGACAGCTGCGGGTGGGAAGTAGGTGGTTAGAGAGGAGCTGAGACCCTGTTTGTTGGATACCAGAGACCTCTGTTGGCAGTAAGATAAGATGGTTATATTTTCATGCCTCTTTCTTACCCAGAACTTCTCAGAGTACCCTGCCAGTGTTACAGTGAAAAGTGGTCGTCAAGTAAAAATATTAAATCAAATATGGGAAATTTTTAAGACCTGGTTGTGAATTTACTGGGAATTCACAACTTCAGGTTAAGTGAATGTGAAATTGGGACTCTCCACCATTTCTCAAGTTTCCCTTAGAAGATGGATTATGTTGGCTTCAAAGTTCTGATGCTTCCTTGTCTGAGAAATCTGCTAGTCAGCCATAATTTAGTCATGCTGCTTTGATTCTTGAGGCGGTGTGTCTTTCATAGGGGAACTTCAGGTTTTTTGGAGAGAAAAAAAATATATATATTTTTCTGACATGACTTTGAAATAAAAGGATGACTATTCAAGTAAGTTGGTAAATGTATGAGTAAATTTTAGAGGGCAGTGGATTCTAGAACCCTAAAAGGCAGGAAGTTCGTACTTCCCCAATACATTTGTTACATTTTTCTAATTTATTGTTAGATATTACCCTCTTTATGCATAGTAGGCCCCAAATGACCTTAAAATTATGCAACCACATTTCCTAATGCAAGTTCTCTATTCTGAGTTCAGTACATTACCAGTAATGATTGCTTTTCCCTGAGTATTTTAGGCAAGCATATTACTGTTAACCTAATAAGATGTATTTGGAATGATTTAGTGACCTCAAAAAACTCTGTCCACAGGTTTCTTTCTTCTAATAAAATCGGCTATAACCAAACTTGGTGTTTTAAATATCAGTATCTCGACAAGAGCAAATAGTCTTTAAAGGTATGGAACCTCTGTTTGCTCACACATATTTTGGAGGCAAAAAACTTCTAATAAATTCTTACTTGAAAGCATAAGGTGAATGGCTGGTGTCCAACAGACTTCAGTATTATGCCACTTGATATCATGAGAGAAGAAATTTGCCCAATGGCAACGTATTATTAAGTGCTGCAGTCTCTGCTTTTTAAGCAGGACTTTTGACCAAACTGGAGGTTGAAACAGGAAACAGCTGACACAGTTATCTCTCCTTTGAGACTTGTGTCCAATACAGTGAGTTATTAATGTGCCCCTAATCATTAAGGTGCCTTTCAGTTATTTTTATCAAAATGCTGTCATGAAAGAAACATCTTATTTCATTTGTTCTCTTAATAATGGTTATTTCTTGTACACTGTCTAATTTCTTTCTCACCTGTTAATTGGTATATAGTCTTTGGTGTTGTTTTGGTAGGAGTGGTGACAGTGGGCACAATGATGACATGATAGAATACCACAGGCATCCCTACAACTCTGCTGAAATTATTTAAATGTGTTTTGGTGCTACTAAAGTGCTCTGAAGTTGGAGGTCCATAGACCTGCAAGCTTCTTTCGGAATCTTTGTTGATTACAGAAGACGTACTATACAGAAGATACCTCATATCCTAGGCCTAAAGCTGTAAGATCTCATGAAACTTGTAATGATTGGTCAAAAAACTGAAGCTTAGTTAAGTGTTGGAGAAGTCCTTGATAGCCAATTACAAAACTCTTGATTTTGAAAATTTCCTCTGGGTTGTGGAGCTCCTGGTGGTTGGACTTGCCAAGACTGCTATAAAGGCAGTAGATTTTCTTTTAAATAGAGAATATTTCACAGTTGCAATCAAATTCCACACCTGAGTGAACAAAATGTATTTTGGTACAGGATGGTATACTTTATGCTTTTTATGTTCTAAAAGTATTTGAGGCTCTAAAAAGTTCATCTTACAAAAGGGCAGTTCCAAAACTGAAATACAAGATGTCAGTATGACCAGTGAGATTTTTAATACTGCCTTTTGTTCTGTACTGACATTTGATTTTTATTCCAATTATGACTCCAGAATACTAAAAGATAAAAATATGTAATTAACTTTGTTTCAGTATTGATTTTGATGAGTTTTATGTATTACGTTACAGCTCTGTATTTTAGGTCATTAGGCTTAGTACAGCTCAATCAGTATTTTTTGTACTGAAAATTCTATGTGAAACTTGACACAAAAATATGAAATTATTACAATCTTCAGTTTCTTTTTGATATGTTTCACATCTATTTTCAGAAGCAAAAGTAAATATTGAAACTTAAAATAAAACTTAACCTTAGGAAGAACCCTGGTTTTGAAGTTTTGGTAGTATTCCATAGATGGTCATAATTACATCAGAACTGTACTATGATTTCGCTGTTTTTTAATTATTAAGGAATATATATGACTTGGAGTAATCAATTGACATTTAAATCTAAGAAATTCAGTTGTATTTACAACTTTATTTCCCTTGCACACTTCTGTAAATTTTTAAGTCCTATAGAATTAAGAAAGCACATGAAATATTTGGTTTTTTCCATTAAACAATATTACATGAAATCAAAAATTAATGGGGATTTTTCTCCCAAATCCCACTAATTTCAGTGTGATTCTTTGAATCAATATTTAATCAGTTTATTTAATTTAACTCTTAGACTTTTAGCTTTACTGTCTTCAACTTCTCTGAAGTCAAGCTTGTTTTACAGGACTGCTTTTCTGTAATGCAGTGTAAAGTTGTTTATTGTATTATGATTCTTAGTTATTTTTAATTTCTTCATATATTGCCCTTGAATTTCTGTAGCATTCCAAAGGGAATGAACAGCAAATCAGAACTAACAGGATCAAAACTAAGATTTCTGTAGCATTCCAAAGGGAATGAACAGCAAATCAGAACTAACAGGATCAAAACTAAGACTTTCTTGATACATATTTCAAGGTTACTAAGGTGCAAAATCTCTCAATTTGTCGCTTATCTAATCTGGTTTTACTTAAAAGATACTCAGTTACTTTTTGGCCAGAAGATATAATGTATGGTATGTGTATTTACCCATTTTGTATGTTTCAAGAAATAGATGAGAAACGTTTCTTGAAATTTCCCGTAACAGTATTTTTACTGTCTCTGTCCACTGCTTGCTCTTTCCTATTACTAGAATTTGTTTTATTTGTGCATACCCATTTTTTTCAGCATTAGAATTGTCAGCTTCTCATGACTTCAGAACTTTTAATTTTTTTTACTCTCCTTTTTCATTTTTCTAGTTGTTCCACAGTACTTTTTACATGAAGTCGTGTTTTGGTCATCCAGAATTATTTCTGATTTTTTTTCCATTTAATGTTTCTTGCTTTATTTTTTTTACCCTTTCAAAAAAGAAACCCATGTCAAATACTATATCTGTATGCACTTGTATTCCTTGAGAGTATGTCTTCTTTTTTACCCATGTTGACATGCATTTAATCTGGTAATCATCATTGGCCCATAGACTATTACCATCACTAAGTGAGAAATGACCATAAAAATGTCATCTTGGCTTTCCCTTGGACTGCTGTCTGTCACATCTCTACCTACTCTGTTCTTTTTAGGAGACTCTTGCTCTTTTTACACTTCAAAATACAGCTTATCTTAAAAAATATAAATAGTGACACTGAAGTATACTTTCTTCTTATTGTTTGGAATTCATTAACTAGGGTATTCATACAGTAAAATGTGAAATTGTGTGTTAATTATAGTTTATGTTCATTCTGGTTGTATATTTTTACAAGCATATTATGCTTGCAGTATTTCCATGTTGGAAAGCAGTTTGCATCTTAATGTTTTTCTCTGTTATTTTCCTTTTGTTTTGGGTTCCATCCTTTCATTTGTCAGTCTCAACTGGTAAATTATAAAAACAGCATGACATATTTGAAAAAAAATATTTTTGTTTGTTGCTCACTTACGGAGTGTTTAACAAGCAAGAAACAAACATATGTTAGGGATGGTGTATTAACAATTGTTGATGTTCTCAACTCTAGACTGATAGCCATCTCTTCTTATGAGACTTAAAACTATAGGAACTTTGTGTTTATTTTCTTGTCTTCAAAAGCTGTGTGATTTTAAAGCATATGTTTGTTGTTTAGCAGTTCCTGGCAATCCATCTGAAAACGTTAATGACATTTACAGATTGTATTTTGACATCATAGTGTCATGAAGTGGTATGGACCTGTGACTTCTGCAATTTAAATGGTGTAAATATAATGATTTTTTTTTCTATTTATATTGTTCTAGGGAGAAAGGTTTAATCTCAAGAAATGGATGCTAAAGGATTACAAGGAGATGATAAACTGAAGGTGCTTGTCATTTTACTGGCATGTTTGGTAAGTTAAAGATTCATATTTTTCCCCCATATTGAAAATAATTGTACTGAACACAGAATCTGTGTCTTTTGTCTTACACATTACTACTAAGACTAAAGATCTTCAAATGCTGCACACAGACAGTTGCTTACACATTTAATTGATTTGAGCTTAAGCTTGGTTCACTGATTGATATAATTTTTGGCTGTTCCTCACACATAATTACAAAATTTTACCTTGTGAGCCTCTTCATGGACGAAGGAGTGGACTAGGGGCAGAAAATAAAGATGAATATAGTGCTGTGGAGGTGATACTACTTCATTTCAGAGGTGGCCATCTCTTACTCCAGTGTGCTGTACACACAATTCAGGTGTTTGGAGTATTGAGTTTATGGACAGAATGTAGCATAGCACACAATTACACTGCCTGCTCAGTGTACTTAACTCTGCCTTGCTGTAGAACTAAGGGTAATTAATAATTCAGAAAGTTATTTTTAAGATCAAAACATGGATTTATTTCTCAGATTTAATATATTTTGATGAATTTACCTTTTTTTTTTTTTGGTTGGTTTGGGTTTTTTAGCTAAGTAAGGTAATTTGTGAGACTGGAGACTGCAGAGAACAAGAATATAGGGACCAGACTGGAAACTGTATCCTCTGCAAACAATGTGGGCCTGGAATGGAACTCTCAAAGGTAAGGAAATTATGCTTTCTTGAATTTATTTTATTTCTGCTAAGTGCATTTATGTATGTGGTCTAAAATAATAGATATCTGTACTTACATGAAAGTATTTACTGTTTTGGCATTTCAGCCTTTTGCAGTTTTTCCAGAACCATGTTATCTGTTTCATTTTATATAAAATCCTCAGTTCAGAAAATGATGATGCCACTAATAAATAGGCAGTACCATCTGGATGGGCTCTCAAATTATTGTTTTAAAGGTGAGTTAGTGCTACAAAGGAGGGAAGAAACTACAAAGGGGAAAAAAACCTACAGGGATTTAAGACTAAATAACCTTGCTCTGTAGAAGAGGATGTGAAAAATTAATTTCAAATCTGTGATTCTTACAGAATGCTGATGTGGGTGGCCTTAATTTTTACAGTGATGACATTCACAGTCATTTTTTGGTGGATTTTGGTGACAGTTGGATTTCTGGTGACAAAGTTTAAATATTTTACGTACGACTTTTTGTCTTAACAGAATGGTTTAATATAAAAATGTCATAGGTACATAAATACTGACGGGAGATTCAAATGAGAGCTTGTATTTCCTTAGAATAGGAGGGAGACAGACAATTGTTCTGTTTTAACTAGGTCTGTGGTTGGAGCACTTCAGGAGGCCACATTCAAGTCAGGCTTAATTTCTTTGTTTTACCAGTCATTAAAAATGCTATAAACCTAATTCTTATCTAGATGCCATGTAAAGTAATTGAAAAAGTTGAGACCAGAAAAATACATCATAATATTTAGAAAGCACATAAGAAGTTCTTGTTAATATCTTGTTAATATTTGGAGAACCAAATACTATTGTGACTCTTAGGCAATTGTATTTTGCTTTTATAACAATTGTATCTCTTCCAAAATAAAATCTCTATAAAAGTTTTTGAATTACTTGGTTTTTAGGACAGTGGAAATCAATCATTGGAGACAAATGCTGGCTGGGATTCAGTAGAGCTAGAAAGTTCACTTGGCAAAATTTTGAAAAAAAAATCCAAGTCTAAATGCAACTCATGGGGGGATCTTAGTTGTCTTCAGTGCAGAGAAAGAAGGTGCTGTGCATGAGCAGGGATAGAGAACAATGAAGGAAGATATAACTGAAAGAAGGAGGAGGCAGGGATTTGTTGGGATTCACTAACTCAGTTACTGGAGGTGAAAGAGACAACAAAATGAGTTAAGGGTCTTGGGAGACTGGATGTCTTGAGGGAGCAAGTGTGTCCTGCCAGAGACATGAGGATGGTAAGGCAGAGTGGTGTCAGGAAGGGTGAGCAGACCTACTCATGCATGTGTAAAGTTCTCTCTTCAGTGCCTAGCTCTAAACCCATGTCTTGCCCATTGTTGGAAGCTTTGTGTGAAGCTGTGACCCTGATATAACTGAGCATTCAGATCCATACCTGAGAGGTGAGGCCATACAGAGCATGCCCTTTGCATGCAGAAGGGCAAACTCTGTCTTGTGCTTCTACTGATAGTGTAAAAAGGATGGTGAAGGTAGAATTTAGGGTGTTTAGGGGAATTTGAAATGTTTCTTTGGATTTTTTTTTTTTTTTTTTTTTTTTTTAAATATATGTGTGTTCAAACTGCAGGGGGGAAAAGAAGCTTTCAGTTTATGGCTCTGTAGTTCCTACTATGTTCAGCTCTGAAAAAAAGCACAAGTTAAGTATTGTGGGTTGTGTGTGATTTGAAGGGATTTACTGAAATTGAGTGACACATTTTCTCTATCTCTTGACCCCCTGTGGAGAGTGTTCAGTGGGTTAACAGAAATATTTAGTTTCACACTTCAGTGGGAATCCCTTTGTATGTTGGGCAGTATTAGTGAAGCTTTAGTCATACCAGCAATGCTTTTAAAGCAGAGATTTGGGCAAGACTTAAGACATGGATGTGGTTTTAGTTTGGATTTTCTCAGATTGGCCTCAACTTTGAGAACTCAAAGGTTCTAGGGGGTGTTTTAATTTATAAAGACACTTGTAAATACGGCACTTTATAACAGTGGGCCAGTACTATGTGCATTTATATAGTCAGATAATAGACTTACCTAGTTGGCAAATAAAACCCAAAAGCATAAAAACCAAGGTTCCCTATAATTACACTCAATTTAATAAAGAAACACTAAACTAAAACAGCAAGGTTATGGTTTGCAATAATACACTATTCAAGTTATGGTTTTGCTTCACCTATTTTTGTTTACAGTCTGATAGTCCTGATTCTTAGGACCACTTTTGGTGTTTATGAATGGTTGATTGATTTCACTATGTAAACATTTACTTCTCAGAGACAGTAGTAGACTTTAAAAAATATTTTTTTTCTATACTAGAAATGAAATAACAGATTTTGCTCAAACCTAAATGAGCAGAATTGTAATTTCCTTCGTAAATAGAGGAACAATTTTCTATGAATCATAGTGAAGGATGTGATGCTGTGGCTATAACTGAAATGTGGTTGAAAGTAGTCATGTAGAACTACAGCTTGAAGCAACAAATATGTTAAGTCAAAGGTCAGAATGCAAAGAGAAGAGGAGTTTAATGATACACTTGAAGTAATTTGCAGCCTAGGAGAAATTTTGTTTGCTTGGTTTTTTTTATATATGAGAAAGCAATGATATAATAATGCTGTAGTTTAATAACAGCTTCTTAACACTAAATAATGTGTCAGTTTTCCTATTAAATATTTACTGGTCATGGATACAACTAGATATACTGCTGGATATGTGAGCATGATTGTGTGTCTAAGTGTATAGTAAAATACAATGTTAGTGGTGGGGTTTTTGCTTCAGTTCCCCCTGAGTGTTTTAAGCAATTGACAGGCAGATTTCTTTTTTATGTTTGTAACAAAACAACCTATATCGTTGAATGACAAAGCCCAGCTTTTCTCTCTTGTGTAAGAGAAATTACTTTATCTCAGTTACAATTTAAATATGTAGCTTTCTTTCTTGTCATGACTGACTTTACAGAAATACAGGACAAAAACCCAGCTGTACAGAGTGTATGTGTGTGTGTGTACAGTTATTTTTACAACTATTATTTACAAATTCAGTTATATATATATCTCTATTTCTTCGTTGGTATACTATATGAGTACTTCACCTTTCTAAATTAGGGAAATGCTGTTGCCTTTTCTCAATTTATACATAAGACACTAACATAAATCAACTCGTCCATGGTAATGCAGGAATTTTTTGGTAGAACGGAGTAGACAGAGGCTGTAGAATGGAACAGAGGCTTTCTCTTCACAAGGCACCACAAGACAAAGGGTGATGGGCACAAATTGTATCAGGAGAATTTATTTTTTACAATGAGAACATTCATTCACTGAAACAATCTCCCTGAAGTCCCCATCACTGGGAGCTTATGGGCAGGTTGCTAGATCATCTCAGATCAGCTCAGGTCCCTGACTCATGAAAGTTTGACTCAGATGTTCTTTCAAGATTCCTTCTAACCTGGCTGTTCTGTGGTTCTATGGTGAGTGTTTTAATTGTGGTTGCAAACCAGTGCTCAGTCTGTTGGATTGACCTTCCTGTATAGGTAAGCAACTTCAGACACCCTTGATGGCATAAACCAGAACAAAATCAGCAAAAAACCCAGCCTTATTTCATGTAACTAGTTCTGAATCTAAACCATTCTTTTCAGCTTTTGCTGTCACAATTTAATGGGACTCTCTTTTTCAAAATTTGTTTTTAAGGTAACATTTTCTTCCCTAAAGTAAGAAATAAGTAGTACCACCCTCAGCTTTTCCTTTCTGATTGCCTATATGCTGTTCTAAAAACAATGCTGCAATGTTACATTAGCTTAGAACTAAAATCCATTGATCACTTATGTTAATTGTATTTTTAGTAAATACTTTTAACATACTGCCATCAGAAGAAAGGAAGCTTTGTATTGTATCAATAGAATTGATGGGGAAGAGAGTGAAAGCTGCTTCCTGTGTTTTTTTGCTTCTATTTGTTAATTTTTTTAAAAATCTCTGTATAGCCTTTTCTTCTCATAAGCGTGTGTCTTTTGTAATGTTTGTGAAGCCTTTGAAGCACTGAATTAGCTTAGTTTTCAGTGTGTGCAGCCTTTGTTTCAGGTTGGGTTTTTTGTTCGGGGGGTTTTGTTAGGTTTTTTTAGTTTTTTTTCTTTTTTTTTTTTCTTTTTTTTTTTTTTTTTTAAGCAGTTCTTTCTTCTGGGGTGGGAGACTGACATGGTTGTGTTGATTCAGAAGAGGAAGTGTTTGCTTCATGTGGCTCAGCATTATTGCATTTCTCATTCATTCAGTAGATAGCAAAGCATCATGTAGTTAAGCACAAATCATTTAATATCTTTAATTCTCTAAGTGGCTTCAGTTTACTAGTGCCTGAATAGTCATTGTTTTGGCTTGATAGTAGCAGCCTTTCATCCTATCTTATATATGTTTCTAAAATAAATCAAACCTTATGGATTATTGAAATTTATACAAATCACAATTAATGCAGAAAAAGAAAGCATGACGTAGTTTATGTTTCAGCCTTTTTCTTTAAAGTGTTCAAGTACAGGAATGAAAGTCCTTCCAGTCTTTTCACCATCGTTTTTTTAAAGTTATCAGCTAAGCCAGTACGCTGGGTACAATATGTGACAAGGAATAGAAACCAAGAGTTGGAAGTGAGAGTGCCTGAAGCCAGCAGTGCCATCAGGCAAGCCATGATAAATACTGTCACTGCTGTACCAAGAGCTGGTGGGACAGAGGCAGCCTGATGCCTGTTAAGGTGGGGCTGTGTATCACAGCTTGTTTCCTTGTACCAGGCATATGATGAAGAGAGAGGAGACCTGCATGTTGTCTGAGGAAAAGGAATTGTGAATTAAACAGGCAGGTAGTGTTTGAAGCTACTCGGGATGTGATAGTCCTCACACAGAACATCAGAGTGCTGTGCCTGACGTGCTGTTACTGTGAAGCCACCGGGAGCAGCTGCTGCCGTGTTTATAGTCGCTCTTCACTTTTCAAAGCAAGAGAGCTGCTTGTGAGGAAGCCTGCAAGATCTCAGCTCAGGAGAGGCCAACATGTGTTTCTGGAAACTGGAGCAGCTGCATGTAGGCATGTCAAATCATCTTCACTGAGAATGAAACTTTTCTGATCGTAAGCTGTGCACTTTGACCCAACAGCTAAGTCTGATGTTTGCAGCCTGTCCTGCTCAGAGACTTCTGCTGATAGATCCAGCTCATTATTGGATTCTAGATTAGGCTGACCCACAGCCTGAGGTACTTTAGGAAGCTAAAACTGTGTGCTATTTAACAAGGCCATGTACTCAAAGGTATTAGGAAAAACTTAATTTCCCAGCACCCAGCGTAGTGCCGCAACCTGTTACATAACCTGACACCAATTAAAAGTGTCTTAATGCCTGGAAGACTTTTTCTTGAGAATACCCAAGTATTCTTGTAATCATCGTGGCCTAAGTGGAACTGCTCTGGCTGTGTTGTCTTGGGACTTACATAGGTTGTGGATAATCAGTGGAACTAGAAACAATTCTAAAAGTACTTGCAGATTATGATCTTAATGATGCCTGAAAGCATTTTTTTAAATGTGAGGTTATTTTAATTGAAATAATGTTTAAAATCTAATTTACTGATCATTTACTGTCTGTGTTGGATTAATCTTTTAGGGAAAAACCATACCACTTAACTCCAGTCTGCTTGACTTACGATTGTTCTGTCTAGATCAGGGTTTGGGTAGTACATAGTGAAATTTTAACAGTGGCCTGGTAGTTCTTGAAAAGGTGTCTGCATTATTCATTATGGACATTATATGTGCTTTTAATATTTTTAGCTAGAAACAAAATTATGAGTTTGGTTAACTAGTTTGCTACAGATTCCTAGGCAGCCTTAACCAGTCACCCCACTGGATACCTCAGTGAAACACTTCTGAACAGAGTTGTTCTGGAGATATATAAGTTAAAGGTAAAGAGATGGCACATCGCTGTGATAGTGAAAGCTGTATAGGTATCAAGAAAATTGAGGTTCTTCAAGAAAATTTGAATTTTGAAGAATTTTTGTAATTAACTTGAATTCAGTTTTTTAAAGAAGTGTTCTGATTTTTATGGCTTGTACTGTATCTTTTGAGAGAGAAAATTTTCATTAATTGAAAAGGGGAAGTGGAAAGGGAGGAATGTGCTAAGTGTTCTTCACAGAAAGCTTCTCAACAGCAAAAATAAAGACAGCATATATTTGTGCCCTTTTTTTCCTGGCACAAAAATAAAAAATGGTTTTTGAAATCTAGCTAATTGATATTACAAATTTTATTTCTATTTTCTGCAGTCCTAAGATCAAATGCCACAGGAGATGAGCTCTCTTTTAAAGTTAAGAGTGGGAGGATGGAAAGGGTGAGGGGGAGTTGGGATCTCTTCAGATCTCATCAGCTATATAACTTGACAGCTTTGTAAATAAAACACTGAGAAAACTGGTGCACATCAGTTTTGCACATGTACTGATAAAAGATGAACAGTCAATTGTTTGTATCTTTGCCGGACTGCTAAATTATAAAGTCCAAGATTTCAAAGGGTTTGAATCCATCATCTAAATCATATCCTTCAGTTTGGGGAATGTGGTTAATTATGGGTACAGATCTGTTTGAAGTTCTGCCTGGTTTACAAGCTTAAATATTTATTTGCACCTGCCAGGCAGTTAACTACCTCAAATATTACGTGAACATAAAAAGCACATACATAAAGTTTTAGTTGTTATGAATTGGTATCTGTGGAATTCCTGGCAAGGACTTAGAAGCCATCTTTGAAAAGATGGGAGACTGTAAATTCCTTGGGCAGAAGATCTCTTCATATTGCATCCACCATTTTTATAGCTTTAAAGTAAACCATTCCAAGATGCAAAGGATCACTAGGATGTGTCCATACATCCAGCTATATAGCAGAGCAGATCTGATCTAGAAACAATTTACTCAGCTTTGGTTGTTTGGGCCAGCGAGTGAAAGCGTTTAATTCTAGCTTTTATTTCCTGCTTGTGTTTTGATCCAAAGCTTCAAAGGTAGTCTGGAAAGGAAAACTTATAATTAAGTTAATTCAAGCCTCGTATTTGAAAGTTTGATAGGATTTGAGATGGACTGATTCCAAGTGATTTATCAAAAGATCCGAATATATATATATAGTTTAACTGAGTTGTGTAATATATTCCATAACACTACTATTTGGATAAGCTAACTAGAAAGAGTAGATATTTCGAAAGAGTGTGTTAAAGATTTATGATATTCAATGAAAAAGTTTATTTAGACTTAGGGAGTGCAGAACATAACATAAGTTAGTCTGGTTCCAGTACCTGGTGGAACTCATGTAGCTTTGTATAGAGTCTTACGATTACATAAATGAAATGGAGTGTAAAAATTAACACAGGAAGATACGACTACAACTGACATGGCTTTGGCATTAATTCCTAGTAGAAACTTGTCAATTTGAAATAAAATGGTATCAAATGTTCTACATCTGAAGTAAGCAAAAAAAAAAAAAAGGAAATAAATATTTTATATATTTTTGAAGTGTTTTGCCTACCAGCTTTATATGGTCCCAGTATATCACAGGAGGATTGTGCTGTACAGTGCATGAAACTGTAGGATTTTTGTTGTTGTTGTTACTAACTGCAATGTTTTGCCTGTCTGCTCCTTGATCTGAGAAATACTTAGTAGTAATAAGCTACATTTCAGCTAAAAGAAAGCAAAACAAAAACTAAAAATTATTGTTCAAGTTCATGGATCTAGAGACAGAGGAATAAGACTATTTTTAGTGTCTTTTTGTAGTTGCTTTCATAAATTGTTCATTTTCTGCATACTTGAGGGCTTGTTCTTCAGATGAGAGTAAAGTTTATTCTTAACATAAAGGAAAATTAAAAATTCTTAGAATGTCCTGAAGTTATTTATTGTTACTTTATCATTTCATGTTAGAGGCTCTATAAAATTCGTATTGGCCAGTTTGATCACAGAGCTTGTCCCATAGATGCCTTCCCAGCACAAAACCTTGGAGATTCCAGGTGTATTGAGTCTTGGAGAATCTGAGTGTGTTTGTAAATTTTAAAAGCTTTTTTATTGCAGCAGATCTGGTTATGTTGGTGACTTTGGAAAAAGTTGTTTATATACATCAAATACATGCATCATGCATGTTTATATGCATCAAACTGGTGGAAACTTCTGAAGTTGAAGATTTCCTGCAGCTTTCCCATTGGGAAGATGCCCTATTCTTCCACTGAAAATACATACTGGAGAACAAGGTCCCCATATTGTGCCTTTCCTAATAAATTCTGTCTGGGAATTTTTTGTATTGCCCTTGCAGTTTTGTGGTGTAATGTATCAAATCCAAATTTAAAGTACCCAACAAAATGGATAGGATGTTTGGATGATAAGAGGGAACAGCAGCTCCTAGTAACTTGATAACTCCTAAGAAGTTGATTGATAGTTCTTGGTAATCAGTTTATAGGATTCACCCCCAAACTGTTACATATGGCTTGGTGTTTATCTTTGCAGCTTGTCCATTTTATTAGGTGTCCGTCCTTTTGCAAATTAATGGAAATAATGCCTTTAAACTGCTAAATTTGGCAGAAATAACCAACCATAACAATATTGCTTGTACAATAAAATACTGTGCCTCCCTGTGATCTGCAGATCCATTAAAGTTTTCTAACTCTTAAAACTATAGTAGGTTGAGTTTTTGGGATTCTTAGTGGCTAAGCAGCATTTCATGCCTAGCTGATGGTCATTAAGCAGCTCTGGTTTATTTGGTAACAGAAGTCCTAAGCTTTTGAAGATCAGTGCACTCTCTTCAGCAATTAACTTTGTTCACCTGAGCTCTGAACCTTAATATCAAAGTGCTTCTTTGCTGTTTTTGTAACTGAGTAAGTGCCTTTATACTTCACTTGTCCCAGTTTCTTCGCTTTCACATGACTGACCTAATTAAAAAACAGACAGCTCAATAATTCTACCATAAGCTAGTAATAATGAAACTGTGGGAGTCCTTGAAGCCCTTTATCATTCAAATACACAGTGGTTTCATGAATAAAGTGGATGACTAAGTATTACTTATAGAAGTAAGGGAGATTATTAGCAGTGGAAGACACATTTGAACTTGCTGAAAGGATGGCTTTTGTCTCAAGAAAGACCTACTCTCAGTAATAATTACACTAGGTCTTCATTTTATCCAAGCATTCTCTTCTTGTTCATGCTTTCAGTGACTGAATAGCTTCTATTGCTTGTTAATCCCTACAGGAATGCGGCTTTGGATATGGGGAGGATGCACAGTGCATGACATGCAGGCCAAACAGATTCAAGGAAGACTGGGGCTTTCAGAAGTGCAAGCCTTGTCTGGATTGTGCATTGGTTAACCGGTTTCAGAAGGCCAACTGTTCTGCTACCAGCAATGCACTGTGTGGAGACTGTTTACCAGGGTAAGACCATTGCTGAAGATGAGATTTGAACAGATTTTAACCTAATTTACATTAAAATCGCTTGTTTGTGTTTTCTGGATAAATGTGGATACCCTTTGTGTGAATGTATGAAGGTCCTATATTCTAATCTTGGCCTTACTGTGTTATCTGAGAACACAACTTCTGAATTGTTGTAGTAATTACCTACAAAAATGGTTTTATAATTACCTACTTGGTCTGTGATAGTGCTGTCTGTACAGCACCTGAGCAAAATACCTCAAACAGTGTTACTGGTGACTTAGTTCATTGTTATAAAGAATTAAACATTCGGAAACATACACAACTACCTTCTTTAAAAATGTTCAAATTATTTGCTTGCATTTTTTCCCTCCTTAGGTTAATGCCTAACAATTCTAATGCACATATATTCTTAGATCAGAAGCAGTGGCTGTGGTTTACTGTCTGAAATTTCCTTCACCTTTCTTTTCTTCAAAATTCTTAAAGCATGATCCTAGCTAAAAGTTATAAATTATTGAAAATAATAGTTTGCTGAAACTGCTGTTATAAATCAAGAGCTGTGCTTAGGTTGTTGTCCTGCCATCCCAAAACTCTGTTGCTAATTTTCTGTTTGCAGTATTGAATCTTAAGATCTCTAAAAGGTTATTCTTTACACTGTTACCAACTTCCAATATTATAAACACCTGCCGTGAATTTGTAAAAAGACATTTTTGTTGCTTTTTTGAACTGGTAATTTAACTGATAGGAGTAGAGTGTGAGAACTGTTTTGCACCTGTAGCCGCCTTTGTATTTTCAGAGTGTATATTTCAGAAATGCTTAAAAGTTCATACATTTGTTTAGTATCTATATTTCAGTGAGTTTACTTTTTTTTTTCAATACCAACCTGAACACTTTTGAAGCTTCTGCCATTATTCCTTCTCAAGCCAGAGGTGAAATCTCTTCCCTTAAAAGCACTTAGTAAACGTTTGGTAACTAATCTTAGCTTAAGTCACTGTAGAAGAAGGTGCAGCCCCAGGCATTATAGATGTTACTCACAACCACTTTTGATACTGCTTGCAGCCATGTGGTTAATTGATTTATGTTTTTATGGCTTATTAATATATATATATATTGTTGGCCTTACTTGGCTGTCAGCAGGGAGAAGATTTTCTTCTTCTGTAAACAATATAAGCTGAATTTTGGAATATGAGAAAGGAATAAAATAGAAGCCACACTGGGACAAGAATTAAGGGTAAAGCTAAACTGGAGGACCTGGGAAGGCTTCTCAGATTCTGGTCTAGAATGCATCCTGGATAGGTGTGTTGAGTTTTAAAGCAAGAGCTGCCTCCACAACCTGAGTTTTCTGGTAGTTGGAAATAGGAGGAGGGAGGGAGGGAGTCATGGCCATGGCAACGGTAGTCACAGGATATCTGTTCTGGATGTTTTGGATAACAGAACTATAGAACACACCACCACTCATACCTGTCCTTTAGTTTAGATGCTGCCCAAAAAAATGGCGGAGGATACAGCCAGCCAAACCAAATAGTTTAGCTGATGTTTTACCTCTCAACAGTCTTACTTATTTCTGTTTTGAGTGGGTTTCCAACATGCCATTCTCTATTGTTCAGCTTCAAAACAGTATAGTGAGCATGTCAGCTAAAAACAAATATTAACACATTTTGTTCAGAGTAAATGATCACAATGATCCCTTCAGTCTTGCAGCCTAAGGATCTGTTTCTGTTCTCATTTTTGAAGCAGGAGTTTCTTGAGCAGTTGGAAGGCTATTTGCTTTAGCTGATAAAAGCTTCATAATTTAATGGCATTTGCAGTGTTAGGAATATTGCATGAGTAGAGTTAGTACCTTTTATTTCATGTGTAGTGCTAGTGACCACTACAGAAAAGAATTCATCTTGAACAGGCCACTGCTGCTGATTCTGTTGTAGTACTAATGATGGTTGAAAGACAAACAGACCTCTTTGATTGGGAGCTGTAGGTAAGTTCTTTAGAAGATGTCATACATAAAAATTTGGAATACAACATTCAAAAGTTCTGGTTTTTTCTTTGGTGCTACCCTTGTTCCCTGATTGAGAATATAAGGTTTTGCCAGTCACTGTAGTCACTGTGCTCTTCAAACATAAGCTTAGTAATAAAGTTCTTGAAGGGTCTTTAAATAAAATACCACTGATAACTGGCCTATTGTATATTTTTGGAGGTGATAATTACCTTGTAATATATAGATCAATCATTTCACTTTTATTATTTAGACATGTAACTAAGCTTGCATAAGGTAAGTTCTCAACGTGTGTCATGTATGTTGTGATCTGAGTGGAAAATGAGATGTTGATTTCTGTGCAAAATCTCCAGAATTGTTTATTTCTTCTGTGAATATTCTAGTGACCGTGCATTTGGACTAACAGATTTAGATGTTTTCCTCAGTTTATTTTAGATCTCTCTTGTACTATTAATTAATAGCTACTGTACTTGTTTGCTTTTATTTTCTTCTATTTTGTGATTGCATTGAGACACAGATTGACAATGCTTGCAATTATAGAGGATTTTGTTAAAACACCTGATTAATTTTGTGAGGAATAATAAATGGTTTAAATTAACTATTTTTTCACATTCTTCTGTCTTCCAGATTTTATAGGAAGACTAAGCTTGGAGGCTTTCAAGACATGGAATGTGTTCCTTGTGGTGATCCTCCTCCTCCTTATGAGCCTCACTGTAAGTGCTGGTTTTCCTTTTGAGTGTTTTCTTTTAACTGTAAAGCCTGGCAAAAAAAAAAAAAAAAAAAAAAAAAAAAGGGGGAGGGGGCAGTCACAGTTACAAACTCTTTTTAAAACTCATTTTCTTGTTAGTAAATGATTTTGTTCATACATTTCAGGAGGTCCAGTACTATCATTGAGAAGTTCCTACAAATAGCCAGTTTCTTGCAGATAAACATTCCTGTCACACCACATGGTCAGGGAGTCTTGACTCCACTTCTGATCTCCTCTTATAATTACTTAATTTCTGTGTTTTCCCAAAAGAAAGGCAATTCCAAGACCAAAATAAAGGTCTTCCTGGACCCTCTCCCCACTATCAGGTAGGGTAGTATCTTTTCCTGACGCCCAAAAAGGTATTTGTTGATACCTTTTAAAATAACTTTTATACTGCGGTTAGTGAGAGAGAACAATATAGATAATATTGTTCTCTCTTTATATTCCTATATACTGTTAAAAGGAAATAAGTAGTTGGGGTTTTTTTGTTTGTTTGTTTTTGTTGGGGTTTTTTTGTTTGTTTTGGGTTTTTTTTTTTTTTTTTTTTTTTTTGTTTTTGTTTTTGTTTTTTTGTTTTTTGTTTTTTGTTTTTTTTTTTTGCCAATGAGAGAATTAGAATCTCTTTATCCTGTAGCAGAAGCCTTGTTACCACTTCTTCCAAGACTGTTGGTGGTCTACATTGCATCATGTTCTTAATTCAATGAAAAGAGAGACTATTTTTTTGTATTTATTGCTGTCTACTTTATAAAATGAAAAATACATGTGATTCAAGATAATTATATGGAAAATCTTGGGTTTACTTGTTTGCTTCTGGAACTGTGAAGTTATGTTTTAGGAGTTTTTTCCCCTAGTTCAAACAGAAACATTTGCTTATAGAAAGAATGAGTTATCAGGTTCCTGAAATACTTTATGCTGCTTTAATAAATACACACTGTTTTTTTATGAATATACTTTCTTTTTTTAATTGTATAAAATTAAAATAGAACCAGGAGTATACTAGTGTGCATCAAAATCATACTTTTCAATAGTTTTATATTGTATTAACTTCAGTGAAATAAGGATTCTTCTTCTTCAGGATTTCATATATTGCTTAGATAGTCTTTTCTCAAATAACCCAAACTTTCTTCTTTTTTTAGTGCCTTTTATGTAATAAACTTATAAAGCCAGAGTTTCAAACATTTTCCACACAAACTTTCAAAAGTTTATAAAAACTTTTAAGGATTGCAACACTCAAAGCCAGTAAATCAGAGAATAAGTCAAATAGGTTCTAATGTTTGTATCACTAACTCACACCCATGTATAACATAAGCCTCGAAAGTAAATTCAAAAATGTTCAACTATTTTTGTAGTCTAGACAATATCCTAGAGTGTTTAGAAAGAATGTTATTCATATCAAACACTGTTGGGTTTGATGCCAAGAATGAAATGCTGATCTTGACTTACTGAAGTAAATCACTCAAATTCAATAAGCTGCAGAAGTTATTTCCAGACAGAGTATGAACAGAGACAGACCATTTCATATATGCATGCATTTTAATTCCTTCAACTGGGCAACTTCAGTATTATCCCCTTCATCTGTTTTTACTCTCTTTTTATCTGCAAAAAAAAGAAAGTTAGTGAAATGTAAAGTGCAACTCATAAATTCATTTGATGTGTTTTCTTTCTCTTTTCTTGTTTGTTCCTTTCCAAGAAAGCATGCTCTTCAAACATGAGTTCTGTTCTCTAGCATAATCGAAGACAGGGAAGAAGAAATTATCTCCCTTATCATTCAGCTTTGACTGTAATTAGTGACTTGAGTATTTCCTAGTTTTCAAAGTCACAAATTATTATTTTGAAAAGGTGATGAAAGAGCAGTTGCCAAGTCTTCTGAAATAACTCAGATTGTTTAGTTTATAGTGATTTGGCTTTTGTAATTGAGCCTAAGCTTGGACCCTAAATTGAACCATTAGGAAGCTATTACTCATTTTAAATGGACAACAGGCAACCCCATGGAAAAGAGCATTTCCTCATGCACAAGCTGCAGTGGTAAATCCAGATTAGAGACATCTTTGTTCCCTACTCTTATGGCTGGCACACCTTTGATTAAATAACAGAAGTGGTAACAGCAAAATTGTGATAATTTGCAAGTATTTCTATCTTTTACAGAAGCAATAATAAAAGGTTTGAAATCATTAAAATGTTTGTTATTTGCATACTAACTGCCCATTAAAATCCTAAATACCAGAAATCCTACCATGAAGTACAGTTGCCATATGTCACAGTAGTTTTCAGAAGGCTTTTGTTCAGAAATTGTATGTTGGTTCTTCAGCTTCTAACAGCAGCTCCCTGTTTTGGAAAGTGTGAATGCCTTCCTCAAGCAGCCTAGGAAGGTTTTCCTACCACAATAGCTAAGTCAACTGGAGTACTTTTGAGTTTTACTTAGCATCAAATAGGAGGAGATTTAGGTACAAGTAAAAAACACTATTATGTAAGGATACATAAATAATGGTGTATGGAACATTTTCCATGTAATGTTGAAAATGTTAGTGGTCTATTTCAATAATGGATGTATTTTGATAGTTAAGACTGCATTACTTGAACCTAAGTGGAGACAGACCATTAAGTGTATGGGACAAGCTCTCAATGATCAGAGAACTGAGTTCTAATTCTATGCCTTTCTTATCCTTCTCTCTTTCCACTGTGAAACAGAAAGTCAAATATTAGTGCAGCTAGCTCTTATGTTACAGATGAAAAGGAAAAGTTTAAATGTCCTGTTTCAATGAATTAATTGTCCTCCAAGGTGTGTGGCAATCTTTTGTTTGCTTAAGAACATTACCATAAGGGCACAAAGTCTCACAGCCCCCTACGTGGACTACAGGTTCATGTTAAAGCTGAGACATGGATCAAATTCTTTCTAGGAGTAGTTGATTATTACCTGGTTAGCTATAAATCTAAATACTTGCTTTTATCTCCTTTCTGTAGACATTTTACAACAGATCTGGTTTAAATATTTACTCACGAGAAAATGAATTTGTGAATCGCTAGAGGCAAAGTTGAAAGGGTTCTATAATGAACAAGTAAAGAGAGTATTAGAGGCCAGGAGACTTGCTATCACCTTTGTGCAAACTTTAAAGGGGAGCACAATAACTTATGTGTATTTTTAAAATGTCAGAAAATTAAATACACAATGATATAGTTATATTTTAATTTACTTAGTTCAGGTAAATAAACTTTAAATACCAATCTTATGTATGAGGTCAGCATCTAAACGTTAGAAATTAAAGCATGTTTTTAAAATTGTGATTTATGCTCACTTTGCAAACTGAAGACATTTTTCTCACCTGAAGGCTGTTTTTTTTCTCATCTGAATGACAGAATATGAATTCTTTGAACTGGAATTAGAATTTATCAAAGATGTAAATTCTGAAATAGAGGGTAATATAGACTGCCCGAAAGTAGTGAAACAGTAACGTTGATATGGTTCAATGATTCTTTTGTCTTATTATCAGTTTAGATTTGCAGAGTTCACTCCCCTGTCTGCCCAGGCAACTGTTGTGCTTTCCACATGGATATGCTTAAACTGTTACTGAAACTGGTCAGTAAGCAAGATTGTGAATCTGTGATAGAAAAAGAATTAAAATAACTCCCTTCCTAAGGTTTTTTTTAAATCTAATAAGCTCGTTGACCTCAAAACACTTAACACAAGCTAAGGAGGGATGTAGGAATGGTTCAGGTAATGAGTACATTTTCCAAAGATACCATTGCTTTCTTGGACCAACCATTGTTTTCAGCTAGTCTGTCTTAGCAAATTAAAAAAACCTCACCATTAAAAACCATACTTACGTTCTTTCAGTCATAAGAAGATGACAGATTAAAATTGAAACAGGAGAATCACTATGTCAGCTATTCTTACAAGTGGTTCCTTTTTTATTGTTCAATTCAAAATGCGGAAAAGCCCCACAGTGATAAGAATCCTTTAGTTTCTGGACAGGCTTTCTACTAAGCAGAAGAGCCTGCGACATGGAACTTTTTTGAGATGAATTACAAAAATAGTTCCTAGAACTTCCACATCTATCTAAAATCAGTGGTGTTCCCCTTTTATGTGCAAATTCAGTGTAAAATTTGGCTGTACAAACAGTTAATTTGGAATAAATTGTGAGAGTCAAGGAAATGAGAAAATTAATGCCTAGGCACAAGAGAGTATTTTACAGCTAAACAGCCACCAAAAGAACAGACTTGTCCTTTTCTTTTTTTCCTCTGGTAACCATGCTGTTACATTTATAAAAATACTGGGTTTTTTTACGCTATGAAAAATTTCACAGGTTGTCCAGCCAAATTCCTTCCTTCTCCAGGACTATTTCTGCTTGTCTCCATGGCATAGATCAAGGAGCATGGGAAGCTGGGGGGGGACAGGATGGGGGAGGGATCTCGTTCCGTGTGGAGCTTGGGAAACTAGCCTCTACATGTTCCAGGAAATAAACACATTCTTTGCTTCAATGAAGCAGAAATGTTTTGTTGAATAAGTCACAGCACTAGACATATCTGCAGCTTGATTGTAACATCATGTGCATTTCAAATAAACCAGCACTCAGGTCTAAAATTCCTACCTTTTTTTTTTTTTTTTTTTTTTTTTTTTGCCATGAACTATATTGATTTATATTATAAAGAATTTCTTAAGCTAAAAAATAAACTATTTTTTACTGAGGTGAGGAATAAAAATAGAGACTATGGCTTCTTGAGACAAAATACATAAAGATCATTAAATGTGAAAACATTACATTTTCATGAGGCATCCATATCTTACCTGCTTTAAATTTTGTTCCTTTAAGGAGCTCCTATGACATTTTGACTGCCTTAACTAAGATTGATACAGAGCTCCCTTTACAGTTTTTTTGTGCAGATTTTTTCTTATTTACTTTCTGTAGGTTTACAGTATTGTTTTTTTCTGGAGACTAAATATAAGTGTCACTCTTCAAATCTAGGAGGTATATTCTTTCACTAATGCAAAGCACTGTTTAAGGGATAAAATCTGGTGTTATTTCCATCTTCCTGGTGTTGAAAGCAGACTGTGTAGGAAAAGTAAGATTTTGTATAAATCTACTTATTTACATTAACAAGATTAGGATCTGTGACTTTGTAAACTTTCATGTGAGTGGAATAGGTATTGGGGGATATGAAGGACTAAACATCAGAACAAAGAAGATAAAAAGCTAGAGATTGCAGTCTGCAGGGTTATAACTTACATGGTTTTGTAAGGGGGGAGCTGGAAGCTTGCTGGCTATGTGTGTATTCTGTAAAATACTTTCACTAGTGGTAAAACAGAAAAAATCCCACTGTCTCAGTTTTGCTGAGGCTTTTTATATTATTTCATTAAACATAAATACAGCTTTTTAACTTGAGAGAAATTTTTGGATGACATTCAATTCCACATTAGTTCCACTGTTTATGTAGTGGAATTTTAATTCATTTGTGTCACTTTCTTCTTTCTGTTTACAGAATTTTGTGATCTTAAAGCTGTCAGACTCCAGATAATGTTTTTCCATCAATTAAGTTTTTCTGTAATTTTCTTTGGTTGCTTTGTACAGTAAAATTTGTATTTCTAATGCAAAGCAGCCTTTGAAGGAAGGCTGCTTACGTGCACATGAGGCAACTGGCATCTGAAAGTATATAGCAAGTGAAATTATTCTTAATTATTTGGTTCTGTTCCAACATATATCTCCTTTATAATTCAGTATTTGTTCTGATTTGAGGTTACCTAACAGCATCTCTCATAATCCTCTTTGCCATTTTGAACACTGTGATAGAAAGCAGCTGGAATATTGTATAAACCTCTCACAGCATTCATAAGCAGTGACAGTAATTTAAGTGCAGATAGTAGCATCATTAGGTTATAAATATCAATAGTGTTTTATTACAGAGACATTACCTTCCCGTTATTTCAAAACTGAAATGTAGACTTTCATAAAAGTGTAGTAAGTGCAGTCTGGTATTTTCCATATGTGACCTGATAGTAAAGTAACTTATCTGATAGTAGAGCAACTTATCTTCAGGAAGTCTGAAACAAATTCTATGAGGTGTTTCAGAGAGATGAGAATTACTATTCATGTCTTAAAAAGTTTTATTGCAATTTTATTTCTTTCACTCATCATAAAGAGAGTTAACCTAGGAAACCTAAATGCTTTCAATTCATTGTCCTTGATAATTGAGATGGTTCTGACCCATTGAGGTTCATGTGTAACTTAGTGAAACAGATTCTTATTTTACAGTTCTGAATTTACTTTTTATGTGTCTTAGGGTGACACAGAGCTTCCCAGAGGGACCCCATTCAGAGGTTTCCTCCCAAATTTGCCCTAAACCAGGATAATATGTTGGGCTCCTTTTCTAAAAAAAGCTGCAAAGAAAGAGAGGGCAGATTTTTCTTTATTTTAGTAACAGAGGTATTACCACTAAAATGAGTTAAAATAGTTCTGAAGCATTACTTAATGGAGAGGAAATTCAAATACATTGCAATTTAATCATGTTCTAAAACTTCCCCAACTTACATCAACTTTCCTTGTGTGTACCTCTCCTTTCTATACCTATATGTATAGAAGTACTTAATTATTTAGCTTGTTACCACTACATATGCATTATGGTTAGAAATGGTCAAAAGTGTTTCCCTCATTTCTATGCACTATCCTGTCTACTTCTCTTAAAACCAAAAAACTAAAGAAACCAAAAAACCCCACAAATTTTCCATAGAAGAAAATTTAGCTTATGAATTGAAATTACTTTGCAAGGAGGTGCAACTCCCAACCCAATAGAATTTCTGTTAAGTAAGCCAAACACTTTACCAAAGAATCAAGATTTGGAACCTGAAGCTCTCAGGGCATCCAGTCAGTTTGAACTATTGAACTCCTGCCTACTTTGTTGCGCTACCCTTAAATGTTTTCCACCATTCAGTTTATTTTTTACAGTGGAAAATTTGTTTTATCAGAAAAATTTGTAGCCACATCTGTTACGGCTAAATTCTGCAAAGCTGTAGGTGTGAGGGCTCTTCCAATGAATTGATTCACTTTGCTAGTAACTTCTGTAGAACAGGAGTACTCAGTATGGCATGTCTGCTCTTTTATGAAAGTTTACAGTAACTTCAAGTAAGGAGTCTTTGAAATTTCTTGATCTTAGAAGCTCTTAAAATAACAATAAGCAAGGTCCTTATTTTGTGCTTGCTACATAAAGTGTAACTGAGATTTCTTTGCACCATGAACTTTTATTTCACTGAGTGTGTTTCAAGTAGCCCAGTTCAAGCTACTAACTGAAAGAACCAGGCCAGCAGTGAATGCTTTAGGGGCGTCTTAGTATAGGTAACATTAGCCCTGTCAAGTGTCTAGAGGTATATAAGGCATAAATAGTCAAACAGACCCAAGATTCTGACTCCAAAATTGCATCACCAACTGTCCTGCTTGACAGCTACCTAGCTGTGCAAACATTTAAAAGCCCAAGTGACCTACAACACTTTGGTCTCCAGGAGTATTCCACTAATTCCGGGTCCAGGTGGCTTGGACACATTGCAGCTTTAGTTTAGGCCAACAGATCTGTGATTCACCTGCTTTGCTCTGCCTGCCCTGGAAGGAAGTACATATGCATGGACTGGGCAGGATGATCTAAACAGGTGTATAACTGGACAATACAGACCCCTTTCTCTATTACAGTTGATCCAAGAGGTAATGGAATTGGTATTTAAGGAGGCACCTCCAAATTTCTCTGTACCTTTCAGTGGTCATCCAAAGACTTCTGCAGCACTGAGCAGTTATGTGTGCAGCTGGCACTGAAGCCATCAGGATCTACGAGCTTTCTGCTCTGTTGCTCATCTCTGAACAGTCTGTTCTCTGGTGCTTTCTCATGCCAAACTCAGCAGAGCAGGTTGGGATAATGTCTGGGAGTCCTTTTCTTGGTGTCTTCTTTGAGTCCAGAATTCTTCCCTTACCATGTGTACTGACTGTGTGTTGGCTCCCTGCCATTGTTCTTTGATTCTAACATCAGAGGTGTGTTCCTGTCACAGGTGGGTTCCCAGAACTCCAGGGCCTCTTTGTGATCTTGGTTTCATGCCTTCTCAAATTAGCAAGTTGCAATACAGCTCAATGGCTCTAAGATTGCTTGTTGAGATAATCACACTGTTTATAATTTTCACAATCTGGCTGCAACCCAGTCATGGTTAAATAATAGAGTCTAATTTACTACTCACAGCTTTTCAAAATGAGGGGAAAAGCATATGTTTTATTTCCCATTTGGATATCCTGATTAAAGTATACCAGTAAGACTGTTGTTTTCTTGAATAGAAATTGTTCAAATAGTTAAGTGAAGTGTTTTTGAAGTAAAGTTCAGGCTATAAAGTAGTGAATTTCCATTTAAATTATTGTCTGACTAATCAACTCAACTTTATTCCCTACTTCCTGCTTTATGTGTACAGTACAGGTGACTGGGTCAGACATTCTATTTCAATTATTCTGCTCTTAAATCTCAAATAACGGGCAGTCCTCTCTTTTGGTTGTCCCTGCCTTTGTATGATTAGATGCATTGAGACTGACCAGCAAATCATAAAGCAAGTCTGTTGATAACATTCAATGGAAACTTAAAAAGCTGGATATGACACTGTAAAGGCTCTGCAAAGGTTTAATGCGTTGCTTCATGCACTATGATGAGTAATCCTCTACATCAGGGAATGAATCTACACAAAAGAATCACCAGAAGACATTCTGTTGTGTTAATTGGAGTGGGTTTAGCCCTCTTTACTTCAGAAATGTATTGTCTTCTTGTCTTTCCTTTATTATAATTGTATTTACACTTCTGAAATGCAAGTATTTTCTGTGTAAAAAGACAAAGTATCCTTGATATACAAGTAAATATTTCTGTGGAGTATGCAAGAACAGGGTGTGGTTCAGTTACAGAGTTTGCAGTAGATGTACAAAGCCAAACAAAATTTAGGGTTTAACGCATGTATTGGTAGTATTCCTTTCTGGAGGCTTTAGAGAATTTGTTTTGAATCTCCTTTTTCTTGTGTCATTTTCCAAGCAAATTGTTAAACCTTTCCTTTAACTACATATGGTAATTATAACATGTGATTTTTCTTTTGACAAAACATGGTTTGTTAGATTGATTTCGCACAGGTTTCCATAATTAGGGCTTTGTGAGATAGATTGTGACACATTCTTCTGGATCAAAATATACCTAAAAAGTTCCATACTGAAGAGTTTTTATGTATGAAGGAATGCTGTAGCTCTTGCAACAGAGGAAAAATACCAAACTGGAAAAGCCTAGTTCTCTCCTAGTCCTCTCCTGCTGTTACTTTGTGCAGGCTTGTGATGTAACACAAATGGGATGCTGCCATAAGGTTTTCTCTTCAGAATTGGATGAGCTTGTGTCCCACACTTGTGCTGATTGTCTCTCACAGACATTGCTGCACTTACAAAAGGCTTCCTTGCTCACAGTCAAATGTCTCCTGTCATTCTACATTACTCTCTTTTAAGTTCTGAGTTAAAAACTGAGTTGACTTTGTTGAGTTGGCTTTGTTGACTGAAGACCTATCATAGAACTTTGTGGTTATTACTGAGAACATGGATAATTTCTTTAATGCCTCCATCACACTAATCTCTGGATCTGTACAAGACTTTTCCTTCCTGCCAGTTTTGTATTCTTTGGGGGAAACTGCTTTTTCCTTCCTTGCCATGGAAGGCTAGATTTCTGAGAACAGGGAATTTTCTTTCCATTGCTTATAACTATTATGTTAAAATAACATGGCAAATGTTGCCAATGGCTCATAGGTGTGACAGTCGTAATTTTTGGCTGCTAAAAATAATTTCAGAATTGTAAATTTAAGTGTTACTGTAAATTTTTTAAGATACTTGATAAGAACAGAATTGTGGATTTTTTCAGTTTGCTTTCCTAGGTGAACACAGCATATCCATACTGTTGTCATGTATCTCTTTTTAATCCTTTTGGCCATGATGCCTAATTTCTGTCTGTGCTGACAGAGTTACAGAGATCTCAGACAAAGAATTTTCAGATTTTACAAAAACAAATGAATGAGTAGTGAAGAGAGAGCTGCATTAGTGTACTTACTGAGATGAGAAGGTTGTGGCATAAGCTTCTACCACATTTGTTGACAGCAGAAAATGTACAGAAAAGAAAATAATGGAAAACAGATAATAATTTCTGAGCCTCTTGAAACTGTTCATTTGTTATGATTGAGGGAAAGAATAGAAAAATTTGAATCCTAAAGTTTGAAACTCTAAGAAAATTATCTACTCCAATATAAAATCTAGATTAGTATTAGCAGTCGCTACTTAGTGAGGTGTTAGCAATATAAATATTAAATTATTTCAGAGTGAGCAGATATACTGTAAATGGTTCCATAATACAGATGGAAATAATAGAATAAATTAGGAATAGAAATGTCCTTTTTTAACACTACTTGTTCATAATCTCTGGAAATGGAATATATAAAATATATATGGTGATAATCCAGTAAAACTTGAAGTAGGTGAACTTGATGCCATGTTTGACCAAGCTGATTTGCAGCTCTCTTGGCTCTCTAGTTTCAACATGAGAATTGCACTAATTATATGTAGTCCATTTTTACCCACTAAAGCATGTATTAATGTATTTTGGAGTGAACACAGTATTCCACAGTGTTCTTTGAAAATACATTCCTTGTTTCTTGCTAGAATGTGATGGAAAGTATGTATCTTAAAAAGAAAGTAGAAATGTCAGCGTGATTTTCAAAATAAATTGAATCAAATTTCATTTATTTCATGAATTCATGTCAGAAGCTCATGCAGCTGAAAATAGGAGTTCACATAAGCAGTATACCCATCTGGTGTTCAGAAGGTGGTATCTGATCAGTTCATGACAACATATAGAACATATTTTGTATCTTTGTTATAACTCACAGCTGGCAACTCTATCTGCTAATCCCAGGGAAAGCTGCAGCTGGAAATGCAAAGCTATTTTTGAACTTGCATATCCTTCCCTAGAGATGTCTGAAGCCTTGGAAATGTGTTTCTTTTATGATTCCTGTTAAATTAGGGAATGAATTGTTGCATTAAGAGTGAACTCAGGCAATGAATCCTCAAATACCCATTGTAAGACCATGTTTTATATAACAAAAGAAAGCTAAGAAAGACCAAAAATACTTAATTTTGCATTTTTTCCATGTAATAAAAACTCACTGTAGAGGTCACTTCTTTATTACATTGAAAAAATCCTTATTATAGAATGATGAAGTAATCACTGCATTCACTTCTACCTTGTTCATTTAAAATACGAACAAGCAGTTTGCAGGCATATTTAGTTTTGTTGCTTCACACTGTTAAGTACAGTTAGAAAATTGAATTCTCAGCTGCAGAGTATGAGAATTTCAGTGTGTTTTTTTTCAAAGCAGCTTACCATACTTCAGTTTCTAGTAGTAACTTGTGCAACCTTTCATCTTATGAGTCAATCCTATAATTAGTATCCTTCTTTGCCAGAGGCAATACTGCATGTTTGTTTTAGGTACAGAATGTCTGCAAGAAATTTAACTTAATCATTACTTTTTAATGTAAGAGCTGGTTAGCTCAATTACACTAGATTAAAGTGAACTTGAAATTCCTGAGTTACAGAGAAGGGGCTAATCTGTGACCTGTAGTGAATAAGTCCTATTTCCTATGGTTTTTTCCTTATGTGCACTTACTAATGTGGGTAGCTCTGCAGCCCAGCCTTGCAGAGGGTATAAGCAATTACCTATTTTCTGTATGGAGTGGATTTGCAAGGTTCTTATTTAACTTGGCCATTAGGTTATTCAAAATTATTCCAGGCTTGCATGCATTGCAGTAAAGCTGCAAAACGTTTTTTTTTTCAGTAAACTTCTGCTTTATTGTTTTTAGGGGTAATCTGAAAAAATAAGTAGTGGTTACAGCTTTTCAGTATTTTCTAGACAATTTCTAATTATTTCTGTTTTAAATATATTAATTTAATAATATGCTTTTAAGCTGTATTCAGACTGAAAATACTGGTTCAAATTTTTCTCTCATAATCACACAGGGAATGGTTGCATTAGCACCACTTCAGAAGCACTGAGTTTTGGTACCCCTGGAATAAATCCATGCTGACTGCTGTGACTTTGGGTATAGAGTCCAAGCTGTGACTGGCATGTGAATATAAAATACTGCTAAACAAGTGCACAGTAGTGTGTTGGGGTTTTTATTCTACTTGGTGCTGGTAGGTACTATTTGACTCAATGGTCTTAAAGGTCTTTGTCAACTTCTAAGGATTCTATGATTCTAAGTTGCTCAGCTACAAAATTCTCTGGCTGTTTTCCACTTAAAATTCTCGTTTTTAAGAAAATACAGTAGAAAACATGGAATCCATCTAGGCTCAAACTTTCCATACTGCAAACTCTCTGTTAAGAAAACCATTGTCAAGCAAAAGAACACTGAAATACCACCCCAGAGGACTGGAATTACCTGGAGGACTGGAATGTATTTGAAGTAGGATAAAATGCAATAGCCTTATAACAAGAGTTGTGTGCTGAGGCCCTTGGAAGTAATGATTCATTATAAACCAACACCTCATGAGTGGGGAGCAGCCTTATAGAAGAAGGGCCTAATGTTCCTACTGATCACTTGTATCCTGCAAATTGTTGTCCTCTACTTTGCTTGCCTTTAATTTTTTGGGTGATAGACCTCACACTAATCTCTAGATCTGTACAAGACCTCACAGTCTCACTTTACCACTTCACTTGTGCTAAAGCAGTGTACTGCCAAACTCCTCTTTTACAAAGATCACAGAATAATCTCACGTGTTATTTTGGGCAGTGACATGTGCCTTTGAGGTATAGTCTGTGACTGTTTCCTAAAAATATGAGCTTTTTGTTAGAGCTTTTTAACTAAAGAGTTGTGTCCACTGGTTTTAGTAAAGTTTCATTTCAGACCAGTGGTATGATTCTATGTGCATATTGCTGAATGTGATTTATAGTTACCCTGTCTGCATGTGGAAAATTAAGATGGAATTAATGCACCCTAATTTGGGCATCTAAAAGTTAATGCCTTGCACTAAAGTTTTTAGCCCAAACTTCTGGTCAGGAGTGAGAATTAGGTACCTCAAGAATTTGGCAAGCCAGATAAGGTAAGCTTCAGTGACTAACACTAAGCAGTCTTTCAAGCCTTTTCAGAATAATTACTTCTCAGGAGATTCTGTTCCTGGCTTTGTTTTAGAAGGAGAGCCTGAGTGACTAGCTCTGGCTTTGTCTTCAGAGTTTCAGACTTCTATAGTTACAAATTTCACCTAGATGCCAGTAACAGGTTAGATGAAAACTTCAACATTGAATGATTGTGTCTGACTCCCTAAAACCTAATCTGACTCTTTTTAAATTTTTAATTAATTTTAAGGAGGAAAATGACTTTTTACAGTGTGGATTTTTTTTTTTTTTTACTCCTGCTATATAAATAAAAACACACAAAAAAATAGAAAAATATTTTCCTTTTTCATAAAATGTCTCTTACAAACCAAAGCTCATATTCTAAGAGAACTTGCTAAAGTTAGAATATGCCAGAATTGAGGCCTGCAGCCATAACGAGATTCCCTCATGTATAGTTACTCTAATACAGGTTGTATTGGCATTATTGCATATTATTTCCCACTGGGCCTTTGTTCATTTATAGCACAGGATAGGCAAAACCTATAATTCTGTAAGTCTCACTTTTTATTTGCTACACACTATTTTATATTACATGGACAATATGAGGTATTAAATACTACTGGACTTTTCTGGGGTTCTGCCACTGTAAAGAAGCTGTTACAGATTTTGCAGTGACTGACTTTTATCTTTTCAATGGAAGTGGTGCAAATGTTTAACATCTGTTAACAAACTGAAACAGAGGAAGTCAAAGGCCCTCAAAACCCTTAATTGTTTTTTGACAAAACCAGATTATGATGTCACCTTCTTGACAGTGAGTATGTATAATGGCTACATCTGTGAGCTGAAGTTCATTCTATATTCAGTGGAGAGATCAAGGGTGGTGTTTAAAACAAATCAGATTAATTACACCCTAAAAGAGCCTTTCTCCTGCCCACACCTCCCCAGCCCTCCCCATCCCCCTGTAGAGAAAGTTCAGGTGATTCCTTCCAAAGCAGATCTTTGCTTTGGTCAGATGAATCTCACTTTCAGAGCTTGATTTTTCAAAGATGACCTTTCAGAATGTCTTCTGTATTCTATGGCCAACTCCTACTGACTTCTGTTAAAGAGGGGAGATGTTATGTTTCGAATTAAGTAATATAATAAAGCAAGGATCTTGTATATAGCAGCCTTTTGTTCTTTGTATAACTTGACTTTATTCCCACAGCTTTAAGGGGAGAATTAATAACTGCTTTTCATAAGCTATTGTTATTTCTGATGTCAAAGCTACAGCTTTTTCATCTGTAATACAGTTTGTATGTGCATGCACACAGATGCACTGTAGGTAACTTCTTTGCAGTAAATCACAGCATTTATGATATCTGCAGTAATACAACAAGCTGGGGATGCATGGCCAACTTCGAAAGCTGTTAACCTCTATGTTACAGATTTTTGAAAATTTATATTTATTCCTATGCATTTCATATTACTTACCCCAAAAAAGTGTTTTTAAAAGATCCCGAGATTGCAAAGTTAAAAACTTTAAAAATACTAGTAGCGTTGGTTATGCAACTCTTAACCTTAAGTCATAATTGTAATTCAGCTCAGCGGAGTGTATTATGAAACTGTCTTAATTAGATAAACATACTTTTTGTTTTCCCTAGTGCAGACTTATTTCTCCCCCCAACATGTGCCTTGTGTGGAGAATTTAAGGTAGCTTAGTGATATTTAAGCATAATTGTAAACAGGAAAAATCTAAGTGCTGAGCAAGCCTAAGTCTAGTTTATTTAATTTTGTTCCAGTCTCCATATCATGAGACTGTTGGCTGTGCAAAGAGGGGCCCTTCCTACTTCTGCCAAAGCTTTACAACTGGGCAAATTCAACTGGAGGGAAGAAACAAGCTTTTACCTAGCTCAGTTTATAGTCTTGTGGCTAAAACAATCTCCCAAGAAGTGGTAGAAGAGTCTTCATTTCATGCTTCCTGGCAAAGAGCTCTTAAGCTTTCTCAGAAGGCAGAAAACCCATCATTCATTACCTCCTCTTTCAAGAGTTGCATCTGAAAGACATTATAAGCCGTGCTTGTGACTTGTCTCTTAATTTAATTTTAAAATAAGATCAGAGATTGTTGTTCTCCATAGAGTTTTAAAAGAAGTGGAACTTCCACTCTGAGTAATTCATGGGAAGAGCCAAGTGCATTATCCTTCTCCAGGTTTCTATATCTATAGGCTGAGTAGGCTGACATAAAGAACTGTCTTACTCATATGACAGATATTTCAGAATCTATTGCATATTTAACCTTTTCTTCCTATAACCTTGTATAGGAAGTATGTGATCACATACTGGCCTCTAGCTTCCCAGATAGATTTGGATTGCAAAATTACAGATTTCACAGCTTAACTTTTGCGTACCTAATCCTTGTCCCTTTGTCACTTTTCAAAATGGACACCAAAATACGACATCAATATTACTCTGAATTATCTGCAGTCTGAAAGTTGTAGGTCTTCTGTTTTTTATTTCTCGTATATTCTCTCAATTTGTAAATAACCTTTTTAAAATTTACTGTAATAAATTGTCCAGTGTTGGACACACACACACACATATGTATTTCTAGATCTCATTGAGACCTGATTTTTTATTAGTCATATCTAATAACTAGGCTCTTTCTGCATGGGATTTCTAATACTTGGAAGAATTTCCTTAGCATTTATATTTTTCATATTTGGTAACAAAAAGTATTAGTACATTGAGAGAATTTCAAGAGTGAAGATGTTTCTAACTATCAGGGTTTTATTTTCCTTTCCCAGTTATTTCAGATTTTAATATTAGGCCAGGTGGCAACAAGGGAAAGATACTAAAAGTTTATTGAACCAGGGGTGTACTAGTGGTATATAGTATAGTATATATATATATATATACATACTATACTACTATATACAGATATATATAAAAATACTACTATACTACTGGCAGTACACTGCTTTAGCACTATTTATATATAGCGTGTATGTGTATATATATATATATATATACACACACACACACACTAGTGCTGGAACATCTAGCTGTCTGGACTAGATAAGTTATTTGGCAGTTCAAGAAGTTGCTTTTTGAGCAAAATAAGGATATTATTCCTGTACCTAATTTGATATTCAAATAGAGTAGTTTTTCCTAATGTTTCACTTACTGATATATTTGTTTTTTAATATAAAATCACTATTTTCTAAAGCTTTAGAAACTTTGTGAATTAAATGTATCACAGTATACTCTGTTATTCTAATGACAGAACTACTTGGAAACAGAAGTGAGGTAGCTGAGTACTGTTATCTTTACAAAACATTTTAAAGCAAGGACAAAAGCCATAGTTCTTAAAATGTATTGCATAGACTATTAGTGATGTTTATGGAAATAAATTTGTGTTAAGAAACTTAGGACACAGGCTTGCAATCATTTTGAAATGCTTTACTCCCTGGGTGTTATCACAGCTGAACCAGGATAAGGAGGGAAATATTTGGGCTAGAAAGTGAAGTGTTAGAAATTACTTCCTGTTGAATCAGAGAGGGACAGAAACCTCTTATGACTAATTTACATTTCATTTCTTGCTTTACTGGGATTTGTACAAATAAATCCATAGATTTATATGGAAGAGCGTGTATGTTCCCTGCCTAGGGACAAGCTTAGCTGCTCTACTAGCCCTCAGTCATGGTCACAGGATGGAGTTTTCCACACTGTCGTATTTCAACCTATTGAAAACCAATCCATGCACCAATCTCATCACACAGCAGCTGTAAGAGCTTGTTTGAACCTTTTGGAATAGATTTGTGATTGGTATGCATGGGATTCACAATGTTCCATTACAGTTTGATTAATGAAAGTGGGTTATTCTCTACTAGCTAAAGAGACGACCTTCAGACATGCTTATTCTTTTATTTCCATGTGTGCCGCTGTCATGTAACTGGTGAATATGCAGGTGGATTCTGAAGGGTTCATGGCCCCCCTCTCCTCCCTTAGGAAGTGAGTGATGGCAGCAGTTGCCCACATGAACATGGTTTGCTTTTCAGCAATGCAAACTCCTCCTCTGCTCATGTGGGCAGTGTCTTGTGTAAGTGTTTTGGGACTGAGAGCAATAGAGTATGTACAGTGACTGAATAGAGCAGAAACTATCATAAACAGACCAAATGGACTCAAATTCTGCACAGGGACGTTTTTGTTCTCCAACTGATAGTCCTAAAGATTAAATGGGACCGCACATACAGAATACAAAGTACAAAAATGCAAAAAATACTTCCTGCTTTCATTTCCTGTAGAAGGATGCATTGATGTTCATGGATGCATTCTATAGTTGGATTTGAACAAAGGAATAGCCTAAAATAGTGTGCTCTATTTCACAGAACATGTCTGGCAATGTCTGGTTGAAAGTACAAGTTAGAGGTGATGTAAGAAAATAGATTTTCTGCTGTACCTAACAATTTCATATGTTCTGACATAAGCTTTATGGGACATTGTTTTAACACATGAAAACACTTAAAAAGGAGTTGCATTTTCAAGGAAATAGGTGTTGCCCCCCCTCAGCACTCCGAGATGTAAAGTTGGCTTCTAGAAGCAACAATTAGAAAGGTAATTGTTGACAACACCACAGTCATTAACAGCAACAGACTTGGTGCCATCAAATCATGCTGGGTGTTTCCAGTTTATGGAGGAGAAATCTGTCTTTTCATATTAATAACCAGTTATGTGTAGTCCAGTGGGGACACAGATTTTATCCCACTTTCTCTGTTTTTTTTTTTTTTACTCTCATGCTTTTGCAGGTTATTTGAGCTATTACTTTCAAGGACTTTTGTATTTACAGGGCTAGACAGTTCTCCAAGTTGAAAGTTTTGTGTATGAAACAATGTTACTTTTGTGCCCATATAGTGGCTCAATTTAGATCACCATGGTAATGCCAAGATTTCACATCTCTGAATTTATACAAGAAAAATGTGTAGCAGAGGTTGGCTATGCCTTACAGACATTGTGGTGTGTACCCAGTATTGTGGAGTCCATATATATTTTGAATTCACATACACAGTGCAATTGTTCTACTATTTTAGACATAAAAGGCTGTCAGCAGCTGGAGTTTGTGAAAATACACAGTGCAAGAGAAATGGTCTTGGAAATGAATAAATCAAATTTCAAAGATTTTAATTTATAAGCATATTTCTCAGGATTTCCAAACAATGGATAAATACTTGAATAGTCATTTTCTCCCGTAGGGCTTTTTGGTACATTTATTAAGAAAATAACAAAACCAGCAAAATAAAACAAACAAAAAGAAAAAAGTTGTAGGCCATTAACTAAAGGCTTTATAGTCAGCACTTGGAGCACATTTGAAAAATGTGGTTTGACATGGTGAACTTTTGGGTGTAGGCTGTGCACGCAAAAGGCTGTCTCTTTACAGATGTTGGGAGACTCTGTCCCCACTGTTTACCACAGTCTCCAACAGTAATGTTTAATAAAGTTTCTTACCTCCTACTTGAAAGATCAGGAGAAGGGAGGCAATCTGCTGCTTTGTAAAGACTCTAAGATATATTTGGGAAAACTTGCTTTTATTTATGTTAATGCTCATAAAACATATGTATTTTATCTGTGTATACAGATCTTATCCATGTGGTATCTGAATTGTCTATATCATATATAAGGGTATATAATACATCCTTTTGCTTCTTTGGGGCTAGGTAAATATACTGCCTTCTTACTTTTAAATGAATATAAACATCTTTACTTTTCTTTTTTTCTTTTTCAAAATGAAGGAGTTTCAAAGTGAGCCACATTGCCTTACATTGGCTTGCCTTTTCTGTGGATCAAGATTGCACATACACACAGAGATAGCCACTGCAGTTCAGCTGACAGGCAGTAACTTGTTAAATTACATAACTTGAGGGTATGTCTGAGCCCTTAATTCTTGTCAAATTAAGGTTGATACCACTAAGTTGGGCCATTCAACGTAAAGGTAATGGGCAAACAGTTTTTGTAAAAGGCAAATATTCCTTACCCTTGTCGACCAGGAATACCCATATTCCGGGAATTAACAACATTTTAACCTTTGCATCTTACTTCCAATCCTGATTGTAGCAGATGGCACTCTATCCAATGTTACTGCTTTTTAAGTGCAGTCTGGCTTAGCTCTGTTATTTTGAGTAAGCTTTCTTTACGTTAGCATTCAGCTGACATGTTAAGAAAGAAACCCAAATGTAATATTCCACATTTTATTCTCCTCAACTTCACTAGTTAGTATGTTTCTTGTATCTGTGGAAGAAACATACAGTGTTCTAAGTTCTGTTTTCACATGGTTGATCTACCAAAAGAAAAAAGCTTTCTTTTAGGTTTACTTATTCCAGTAGCAACTGTAGTTCATCATGGTTCTGGGGAAAAAAAAAATTTGGAGAAAATAAACGTAAAATGAGTGACAAAGAAAATCTTTTTACAGTTTGCCCTGTCTCTTGTTGTTTGGTATAATAGGCCGAAAATTCAGCTATTCTGTTTATTGGCAGAAATTTTAGTGATACAGCTGGGATTCATATGTTCCATATTAGCTGAGTTACTGCTGTTTAACTGCCTTGGATTAAGAGAAACTTTACTTGCTTTTAAGGACCACACCTTTGCATATACTGCCATTATAATGTAAAATTGGTAATTAAGGGAAGAATGTGTATTTAGGCTTACTGCTCAAAATTATGCAGGAGACAGTCTGATATTTTGCGTAATTCTTCTTCAATATGAACACATTTTCAAAATATGTTAGAACTAAAACAAGAAAATCAATTTCTTAAATAATATATGGATAATATGCCCATGCTTTCCAGAATCAGAAAACTGTGCACCTTCTCCCTTCTTTCTGAATGTATCCCATCCAGTTCACAAAGTGTTTAATTGCATATTTAAATTTAATCATGTAATCATCTAATAGATGTAAGTACAAGTTTATATTTAAAATCCAACTCTTTGCTTTACTGAAGTGGGTCCATTAAGTCTGTGAAAAGAAAGAGTTTATAAAAATGCATACATGTCTGAGTAACACTGAAAGCAGAGTTCAGCAGTGCCCAACGGGCCACTTCTACAATAGCAATCCACTTCTGAAATGTTGGTCTCTGCAGGGAAGATCACTATCATTATAATTAGAGCTAGAGTACAATGGACTGCTCAGAGTAGCTATGCCAAGAAGTTCTTTGAAGATGAAGATGAGTGGTAGGCATTCTCAGGAATAGAAAATTGCTTTCTCAAGTGAAAAAAATCAACCAAATAATTCTTAAATAGCTAGATGGCTAAAAAAATTTCAATTTTGCCTTCCCTATTTAAAATTAAATCATTATATTTCCAGTTTGAATATTGCTGGTGGGCAATAAAGAAATATATACTTTATATTTTCCTAGAATATGTAATGTGCAATCATACTTGAAAATAGATGTATTTTGTGAGCAAATGAAGACAAAAATAATAAAAATATAGAAGCTTCATCTCCTGTGCTCTGTTTCTTTTTACCCTTCAAAATTGACAAATTTTTTTTTCTTCAAATTACCAAGGCCTAATTACTAAGAACTGTTTAGTGCTCTTATGTACATTAATACAAATAGATGTATTGGATTGAAAAATATTTGAAGATGTTCTGATCAGTTTTTTTATTGTCTGTTTTTTAAATACTTGTCCAGTCTGTCTATAACCTTCTAAAGACTAGATCAGACAGTTGACTAAAATTGAAAACCTGATAACTAAGCACAATCTGATCTTCACACCAAAGCCAGCACACATTGTTATACAGACAGGCTTTTATGTAGATTTACTGCTTCTCACAGATATCCTGGAACTTCACGCAGAAATTTCTTCAGTGTGCTAAAACTATAAACTTAAAACTACAGCTGCAAGAATCCTAGAAACTGAGTGAAAAGTTTTCTCTGTGGAAGATTGAGGTGCTCCTGCCAAGAGCAATCAAGTTATGACAAAATGATTATGACAACTATTGCATTTTCTTTAAAATTAACACTGAAGAGTTGGAAAAGAGGCCATAGAACTCAGCTCTGTGAGTAATAGGAGTTATAGAAAAACATGAGGAGAAGGCTAGATAATAACTATGTAAGAGGAAATATGTCTGTGCCAGTGGTCAGTCATCAAATCTGTCCTGATGTTCAGAGGGTACCTCCTGTGTCCATGACCTCTGGTCTGAGAAAAGAGTCTGGCTCTGTCTTCTCTGCACACTCCCTCCAAGGGTTTAGACAAATTGTTGAGGCTCCTCTGAGCCTTCTCGAGCTTGAGCAATCCCAGCTCTCTCAAACCTTGTTCATAAGAGAGAATCTCCAGTTCCTCAGTGCTTTGTGGCTCTCCATTGTACTTTCTCCAGTTGCTTTGCTCTGTGCAATTTGGCAAGTTGAAAGCATGTAAAGAAGATGTGCTATAAATTTGGTCTTCAGATTTTGGTGTGACAGAGGAACATAATAGACAGAGGAACAAATTGAAGATAAATGGAAATATTTAAGCAGATGTAAATGCAGTAACACTTGTTTCTGTTCATGCTGAAATCAGGAAATGAGCAACTAAACTTTCTTTCTTCTGTATAATGGCCACAATCTGATCTCTCTACCTTTTTATACTACCCTATTTACTAGCAACTACATGATACTATAAACTGCAGAAACTATTTTTATTTAATACATTTGGTGGGTTATTTCTTTAATTTTCTGGATTCTTTATTACATAGACTATAGTGTTTTCTTTGGCATTAAGTGGTCTAAAGTCTTAGAATTAGGTCAATTTTTCAAAATGCCTCGGTTTTGTCAATCCCTACAGGCATTATAACAAAGCAATATGGTATCACAAACCCTTTGGTGCCCATGTTTGATGTGTGTGGAGGAAATACCATAACTATTGCAGAAAATTATTCCTGAGTAATACAATTCCACTGATTGCACTAAGCTAGGAAGTTCTCTCCTACCATTATGAAATTGCAGTAACAACATGGAACAATTGTATTTATGTACAATTTGATTAGAGATTTTAATATACTCTGGCAGACATTTATCTCACAATTTAAACTTAAGACTGCATGACCATTTCTTAGGATATTATAGTCTTTAGCTTTTAACCTAATATCTTTTGGGGTAAATAGGCACAGTAGCTTATTTTTGTAAGTTAGTAAAATATGGTTTGTGGTTTCTTGAAATTTTGCTGTCATAGAAGTACTCTGTGTTTTATTCCTTTTCCTCATTGAATTTAGGAGGACTTGAAAGTAGATTGAAATAGGTGGGCTGTCAAAATTAATAGGTTGTTTAAAAATTTTTATTTTAAAATACATAATATAAGACAATTTCAACTATTGTTGAAGTTTTGATCCTTTAAAATATTTTTTACTTTCCACCTATAGGTGAAAACATTTGTAGCTGGAAACATTGCTTAAGTTTTCACTAACTTGGGTATAGAGACAATCTGTTGAATGTTGACTAGAGGTATTATCTAGTTTTTTAAAAAAAAAAAAAAAATCACTGAAGAAAAAGAGTTGGCAGAGTTGAAATCCTGGATTTGATCTTGGAAATGACCATAGTGTCATGACATATGCAACAAAGCAGGATCATAATTTTGACAGCATTTGAACTTCTGTGGATGTCTCAGGGCCCAGAAAGTTTCCTTATTAAGGGAAGTTCATGTATTTGTGTCTCCCTCTAGTGGATCACTCTCTCAATTCTACACTGGGAAATGTTCTCCATATTAAATTCATGTGATATTAAACATTCAGATGTCTTTGTCTTCATGGTGAGGATCTGATTCCATTCTCATGGACAATATGAATGTGTTTGTGTGCATCTCTGCTCATTATTGCACATTTTGCAATATATCTTTCTTCTTTTCTGTGCCGCGAACCTCTTCTGTTTCCCAGACTTTCATTTACATGACTCTATTCTGGAAGTGTCTGCAGTTTGCCTGAATTATTATTTAATTATATTTCAGGTACCACCAAGGTAAATCTTGTGAAGATCCCTTCAACTGCTTCCAGTCCTCGAGACACTGCTCTGGCAGCTGTTATCTGCAGTGCTCTTGCAACAGTGCTCTTGGCTCTTCTCATCCTTTGTGTTATCTATTGCAAGAGGCAGTTCATGGAGAAGAAACCAAGCTGTGAGTTTCCAGTTATTACCGTTTCTTGGTAATATTTATAGAGTGGTATTAGTTTGGCAGATCTCCATGTAGGTAAAGAAATGAAAGGTCTACATCATTTAAGCAAGTTTAGCGTTGAGATGGTCAATGTAGCAGAGGCCAGGACTCCATCCAGGTTTGGAAGCTTCAGCGCCTACTGAGAAAATGCTGTGTAAATGCCCAGAAATATTCCACTTTCATCAAGTCCATACCATGCTCTGCTAGATGCTGCACAGATACATGTGGACCATTCATGATCCAAGATGGGACATTACAGAGTTGCAATGTCAATGTGGAAATACCAGTTTGGAAGATCTGTGCATCAAATGCTATTGTGAAACACAGATTAGGTCATCAAGATAATGAGTGTGACCAATGTAGATGATAGATTTGTCCTTAAAAGTTTTGATTTTATGGGCATATTCATGATGAATTAAATGCCAAAGACAAATTCGTAAATTTCTTCTAAATCCTTAACAGCTCATCAATGTAATTTGTTTATAATAAATATTTTTCTACCTCTTAATTTAAAATAAGAAAGAAAAAAATGAAAAGCACTCTAGTTCTCATTTATAGTTTTATTAAACTTTTATTAAAATTTGTTTATAGCATCCAATGAACTCTGGATGCCAAACAAGAATACTGTCTAGGATGAATTGATGTTATTACTACTGCTTTCAGCACAAGCAGAAGTTAAAAGTTTTACAGAAGCATTGTAAGAATTGCTCCTAACCTAGAATTTGCTTTACACATGAGTTTTGAGAAATTCTGACACAGTGAATTCAGACTTTATTTAGTGAACTGCAGTAACTTGTTTGCCTTGGCTGACAATTATAGAGATTAAAGGAAGTCTGCTGTTAATATAAAGCTCTTTAAGATAGTATAAACAAAATCCCAGTGGTTGAAAGCTGACTCTGGAAAATTTCAGATGGGAATCACTGAGAATCATTAAACACTGCAAAAATATAATAGTGAATAAGATATACTCTCAAATCATCAAAATGAGAGCAGATGTCTTCCTAGAAGAGGCTGTAGTTGAACCAGCTGTTCTAGGGTTTGTTGCAAAATCTGTGGTTTGTATTATTGGAAGCCCCATGGTCACTGTGGATCTTTCAATTGAAAAATGTATGGACACATTTTATAGCATGACAGTTACACATTCTGTGCAGATAGGTGACTCTGAGCAGGAAAAATGGTAACATTTACTGACATAGATTTTTATTCACTTTGTTTAAAGGGTCTCTGAGATCACAAGACATTCACTACAATGGCTCTGAATTATCATGTTTTGATAGACCACGGCTAAGTGAATATGACCACAGAACATGTTGCCAGTGCCAAAGAAGTACATCACAGACATGTGGTATGTTAGGTCTACTGAAAGGTGACTTTATTTTATCTAACATTTGAGTTGTGACAATTAAATTTAACAGCAGAGCTAACACTGTCAAACTACCCTTTGTCCTAGGCTAATTTCTTAATAAGCAGAAAGGATTTTTAAGTAGCTGTTTGTTTTTTTTTTTTCCTGTATTCATTTCAGTGACTTCACTTGAAAAAGAAATTAAAATGTCTGTCTCATTTATTTCTGATAAAAATAGCTGCATGTGGCTTTGAGACTTAAATTAGTGTGAAGGATTTGCCAGAGACTATCTAAGAATGTTGTATGAATGCTAAAGGACATTGAAAACCTGGACAGTTCAAATCATTGCCATTTTGTGAAGCCATATCAGAACAGATGCATTAAGAAATACTAATTTAACACAAAAGCACAGGCTTAAATATCGTCCTGTTAGCTTAACTCAAATTGCTTCCACTTATGTGTATTCAACTTAGAAGAACATTAATTTAAAAAATAGGTTTTTTTAATGGCTGGCTTCTATATTACTCCTGGACAATGAACTTTGCTTTTATAAATATTTTGATTTTAAAGGAATAATGATTTTTTTATAAAAACGTTTTTACAACAAGAAGTGTCTTTCCTCAATCCATGTATTATAATGTACCTGACTAAGTAATACTCAAGTTTGAAAAAGAACAGACACTAAGTTTGTACAGAGCTTTGAAAGTTTTAAAACTATTAAATAATTTTCATTCCTTAGGACCAGTTCACTTGATTCCCTCACTGTGCTGTGATGAAACCTGTAGCATGGAGCACAGCAGCCACAGTTGTGCTTTCCACTCACAGACCACTCTCAATGAAAGGTAAATTAGTTTAACAAATGTATATTAAACATGAAGTATTTTTTTATGCAGTCAAATTAATATTTATACAGAGACAACAGCTGCTTGAAGTGGAATGAGGAATTTTGATGAGCTGTACCCATGTCATCCCATGTTGTGCCAGAATACATTTATGGTGAAAAAATGAAGCATTAGTTAGTAAATGATGACTTGATCCATTTCTGAAGAAATGGTTTCTCTGAAGAAGTGGCTTCTCTCACAAGCAGAAAATGTTCCTTTTACTCTGTGGCACCTTAGAGGCTTTGGCCACTCCCTCTTCTGCTAATGTTTAGCAAGTTACTGCATAAACCCATGAATCTGGGGGGACTGAGGTACAGTTCTGAAGTGACAGGAAGATTTATTTTTTTAAGGAACTCTTTGGGACTGCAATATTTGAAATATGTATTATTTCTGAATTTCTGGCAGGTTTTAACCTTTGTTTTCTCCCTATCAGCTGAATGTAAGTGCAGTAGTAGAGTAGTTACTTTTACAGTAAGGCCATGAGCTAAATGTATAAAATTTATGGTGTCCTTCAGAGTTTCCTGGTTACATATTTTAACACAGGATGTATTTATTTCTTTTAGCTAGAATAATTTTCCATATAAGGTTTAATTTGGTCTCCGGCTATTTTGTTCTTATGGTCACATGTAACTAAAAATGTAGAGGCAGCTTCTTCATAAGTATTGTTTGTGCAAGGTGACTTACCTAGCGACCTAAGTACAAATATCTACGTTTTCTATAACAACTTGTTTAAATACTGACAAGCTTGAGTCATCCTTGTATACCACTGAGGCTGACAAATTGAGAGCTCTGTACTTTTTGAGGAATCTTTTGGTTAAGGCTTTAAAAATAACTGTAATATCCATGCTATGTGGACATCAAAGATCCTGTGGTTCCTTCCAGTAGAAATGGAGCTTGTGCCAATTTCCTTTGCCAGAATAATGTATTTCCTTCAATTGTGGTGCAATGTCCTGACTTTTGGCCTCATCTCTGAAAATGCTTTGTGTGTATATCAAAGATATTAAAGCATCATGTTTTGGAAATGAGTAAGGCTACTTAAAAACTGTTATAGGCATGTTAATGTGGGATGAGTTTTGTCACACTGCATATCGCACTTAATGCAGCCTTTGCATTTTTAAAAATCTGTATACATTTTTTGGAACTAAAACATTGGTATAACTTCCTAGTTTTGTTAATACTTATTTTAGTGTATGTATAGTGAAAAACGCTAGTGGACTTCAACAGTGTTTGGCACATGTCACTATTATCATGCACTTTAAATACACTTGAGGTAGATAATACTGAGTTTCCACTTCTACTTTCTTCCATTTTCCATAAAATAAAAATAATGCTTGTTTTTCTTTAATGTTGTGTCCTTTCAACGTAGAAGAGAATAGAAGAACAACTTTTTGCATTTTGAAGGCTAGACAGAACAAACTGAAAAATCTAAAGTGAATGCATTTTCAGGTTTAAAGCAAACACTAAGTTTCAGGAGGCCTTGTTGCCTATTCTCCCGCATTCTTCCCATTTGAAGCCACTTTACTTTTTTTAGTGCCATTAGATATTTGTCTATCTACAGTTTGGAGGAGAAAAAAAACAAACCAACAAAACCCCCTCTGGTGTTGAAGAGTCTAGACTCTGCCCAACCATCTTCATTGCTGAACCTTAAGCCTGTTACATCTTGTCTTAATACACCCCTCCCCTTGTACTGAGAAAAAAAATTCCTTCTTCTTTGTGACAGTGTTTCTATCTGAACACTACTATAGTATTTTTTGTCTTATTTCTGACCCTAAACAACTCCAACTGTAGTTCATGTTTTGTGGAATCCTGGATTCACTGTCTGAAATAGTGTTCACCAGAGCTTTTGTCATTTCCAAGCAAAGAACAAACTATTCTTTCTCAAAAGAATTAGTTTGTACAGGATGTCTCTAGAGTATTAATATAACCCTATTAAACCTTCTTCAAATCCCTATAATTACAAATGAACAGTAATTAAAATGCTGATAATATTTTCTCGAATGTAAACCATGTGCCTTTTATCCTTCTGCAGAGCTTCTGATTCTGTTGGAGAAATGATTCCTGCTTTCCTTGGTTCTCTTTCACACTCTACCTGCGGAGACATTCCAGATGCTTGGCCTCTTATGCAAAACTCAGCTTGTTGTGACAGCATTTCTATCTGTGAATCATATTCAGAAGTGGCTGGAGGATCTGCAAAATCCTGCAGCCCTGAGACTGAAAATGCAGCCACTGTTGAATTGGATAATAACCAGGAACTAGGAGAAATACTTATTTCAGCTAAGTCTCTTGATGAAAATGGTGCAAAGTCCTTTGAAATCACCGAACACAGAACATGCGTGGAAGTTTCATCACTTCAGAACTTGGTGACTGCTGAAAGCCAGCCAAAGTGTAATGGAACAACAAATGACTCTACGGACTGATAAAGAGGTAAAAAACATAGCTACAAAGGAATGAGAATGAGTGCTCCAGGCGTGTAGAGCTAGATAAAAATAGAATTGTAAGAAGTTGTAGGGTTATATTTCTCCATAGCTTACACCTAGCTATTGCTGAAATAAATTAAACCTCTACAAGAGTTTGAACAGTTTCACATTTTTAAATCATTAACTGAATTTGAAAGGTGTAATTATACGAACTGTGGTGTTGAAATAATATTAACCAGAATACAGGGGTAAGTCTGTACACCAGTCAGCTTTTATCAAGGATTTTTTTCATTACATTTCAAGGGAAAAATTCAGTCTAATAGCCTTATGAGCAAACCACTGTGTGAAGCTAGCCTTTGTTTATGAGTGAGAACTGAGGAATTGGCTTTGCTTATTGCAAACAAAGCATAAAAGATGTACAAGTGTTCATCTACAAATATTTACAAAGCCTTTCTGTGGAGTTACTGCAGTAGTAGTGGAAACACAAGAGAATCTCAAATGCCTTATAATGCCATTTATATTCCCATGTCATCAGATAAAACATAAGTTAGTCCATAAAATGCAAATTTTTCGATTAAAGCTCAGAGAAAACGCAGATCTGAGGTCAAAATGCAAAGAGGTGATAAGCAATTGCCTCAACTATACAACAGTGGAACTGTTGCAAAAAGTCACTCTGCTACTGCTTCATCATTATAGCTTTTCAAATATTAGCTGTGCTCCATATTTTTAAAATGGAATTTTCTACTTTCGGAAGTAATCTGGAGCCTCGAGTAACTAATCTGTGAAAGGATCCCAGATTATGACCTGTGTGGTGATGGCCAGTGGTGTTGTTACTCCAGGTTTATGCAGGCTGTGGAAAGTTGAAACAGTCTCCTGTGCATGAACTCAGAGGCAGGAACACAAAAAGTTGCCACTAATATTAATAATGCACCAAACTTAATTAAGAAAATTATGCTATCTGTAATTATGAAAATTTTGGGCCATCTGCAGAATTAAAACTGCATCTCTTTGATCCTCTTCCATTTGGTTTGCATTAACACTTTTGTGTTATTCCTAAACATGAAGTAGAAAGTAATTAGTGTTTAGCAAAAAACCACACATATTCTGAAAACATGTAAGTGCAATAGTTTCTTTGTAAATCCACTGAATTGTTTAGGTGACATTGTCAAGAGGACGAAAGGGAAGGGAACTGACTTAAATCAAGAATTGTTTTGCCATTGCCTTCAATGGAACTTGTCACCCTGAAACTCTGCTGCTGTTGCTGACAATATCAGCCTTATGCAGGCGGCACATATTTCTCTCAATGTATTATTTACAGTGTTGAGATTTGTCTGTAGCAATGCTGGGCACTACCTGCCCACGTGTCAGATAGCAGCACTGACAGTTTTATTTTTGTGTGTGCCCAATATCATTTCATGACAGTTGTATTCTTTAGCTGTATGGAGGAAGGGACAGTGACATGGATACAACTTCAGATCTCAACACTGCTAGTTCGCAGCAGTTCTTGATGTTTAAGGGAATGCATTTCCATATTAACAAGATTTTAAAAATCACAAGTTTTTGGGTGTTTTCCCACCAAACCATGCATCAACTTCAGAGGTATTTGATTAATATTTTTAAGAGTTTTCTTAGATCAAAAGAACCACAGAATTTCAAAATACAACTACAAAAACTGGCTTTTATATCACTATACTTATGATATATGAACTGTAAATTTTCTTATTGATTCCTATGTGTATGAAGACAGCTTTTCTAACATCTCAAAATCCTGTATGCTTTGATAGTTTTCTGCTGTCCTCTGTTAGTACTGAGATTTGTGTATAACTTTGAATAATCAAGGTCTTCAGGAGGGTTAAGTTTTCTTCATTTTTTCCCCCTAGAATAAACCCTAATGATTCATTTTTTCACAGTTTCTTCCCATACAGACTCTACAGTGCATCATTATGTGTGCATTTTTGGCAGAGAAATTTCAGTAGTGTTCATGGGACAGGACCAGGACTAGGTTTACTGGAGATGTATTTTCAGGATCAACACTTGCCAGCTGTACAACTCCAAGACAATTATTTCATTTCACTCTACAGCATTTTTTCCCATCTGCCTTCATCTTCCATGTCTTTTTGAAATATTTTGAGGCAAGAATGGTCTTTTTACTGCCTGTGGGAGTATTACAGTCTTGCATAGGTCAATATTTTATTATTATATTTCAAAAGAATAACCAAATCAGAAAATAGCATATTTTTGTATATGTACACACAAGTCTAAGCTTGTTAATGTGGGTTTTAATACAGATTTAATCTTCAGGTTTAGGTGATTTTTTACAGCAAGCAGTAAGTATACTGCTACTCTTTTAGTGTTTAGTCAAATATAGAAGTACATGCAGATTTCATATGAATTTATGTAACATTCCTGTCACTTTTTTTTAGGAACTGGAGCTATTTCTCTCAGCAGTAAAGCTGAATGATTCCCTTACACTCCCCTGCTGATCCTCATCAAACATAGTCTGGTCTTCAATGTTGCATGGTTTCCAAACCAGCTGGGAAAAAAATGGCATCATTTCACACCTTCTGAGCAGTTGTGTCTGAGCTGTAACAGCTGGAAAGTTAAACTTCAAGGAGCATCCTATGAGGATTCTGAAAGTGGACTTATGACCTTTTCAATCTCTCTTTCTCTTTTCTCAGAGTCTCAAAACATCTAATGGAGTGAGGTTAATAGAATATGTAAATACAGCAAGAAATAAAGATATTTTAGTGTGTTTAAGGGGGGGGTCTCAAATATGGCTCCAGGTGTCAGAAGATGTGGGACAACACGCTGCCAGTTACTCTGCCTGCAGTTTTGTGCATGCATTAGGATTTTTTTTCCTTCTGGTTCTAATTTTAAATAATATTCCTGCTATTGAAGGGCGGATTAAAAGAATCCATTTCTCTTTATAAAAGGATCACTAATTATTAAACTGAAGCTTTTATTATGTATTACATTATAGTCAATAAGCTAGTTTGGGGAGTTAGAGAATTAGCATGTTACAGTATGTGTGGTTGAAGTCCCCTCCCTCCAATTATTACATTTTTGGGAGGTGCATTGTTCTGTTAAATGTAGCAGGAGATTAGCTTTAAATTAGATTTAGTTTAATGAAGGTCAGACATATAGATAAGGATATTGTTTTTAATTAGTAGTCTCAGTATTGGAATACAGCACTTCTTGTTATAGCATATAATTTTGAATGTTGAAATAATTGTAATCAACTGTCAAATCAGAATGTCAGACTACAGCAGGTGTGCCATGAAAGTATTTATACAGTGAGACTGTTACTGAGATTTTTTTATGAATGCATTATTTTTAAGGGTCAAGCTCTGTGGTGAACTTAATTCATTAATTTAGGAGTTCCTTTCATTGAAGATACTGTCTCACTGCAGTTCCATGTCAATTCAAATTTTCCACACAAAATATAAAAAGCTGTTAGCTTTATCAGATCCTTTAATGTCATTTTTTTCAGCTATTTTCATCCCTAAAGTAGATTTTGTTTCTATGAATAATCCCAGTAACCTCTACTCATTCATTACACTCAACAGGCTCACACTTGTCTGTGATGAACTCTAGCAATTATTCCTTAAAGTACCCAATGTGCCTTGACTAAAGCAAAGCAATCAGCAAAACAGATGCAAATTGGCAATAAATATTACTCATCTTTCCACACATGGTTTGTGTGGCAATGGAAATGTTGAGACAGTATTCAGAATCCATTATGGAAAAAGACTTTTGCTTTGAAGCTCGCAGACGGTGGGACCTGCACAAGGACAGCTAAAATCAGTACAGGCAGCCATGGCAGAGATGCTCCAGCTCTTCACCAGTGAGATTATTCATTTGTGCAACAGCCATGAATAACAGTTCCCAAATTCAAACCTAAGTCAACAAGTTACCCAAGGGATTTTTTGCTGTGGTTTAGTTTGGTGTTTTAAGTAGTAGATACCATCTTTTGGTCACTGATGGAATAATAAGCAGTTACACAGTACAATTACTCAGATAAATACTTTCACATATATATTTAAATATGAGTAGTTTTGAATAATTTCTTTGTATACGTTCATACATTTAAGAAGTTACAAAACACTATTTTTCACTACATGTGCATGAAGAGACGTGTGCTTCTTTGTATATACTTTGTAAATAGATAAAGAATCCAATGTGCATTTCAGTATATGGCAAAATATTTTTAGAACATACAGAGACTTAATTTTTCACTAATAACAGTTCTTGAAAAAGCGATGTTCAAAAATTTTGCCAGTATCTGTCACAGTATGTTTTCTCATTGGAATTTAAACTTTGTATAATTGTTTTTACCCAGCAACCCTAGAGAAAGATACTCTCTTTTTTTTGTTTGTTTTTGTGGTTTTTGGTGGTTTTTTTTTATGAGTGAAAGCTTGAGAGCAAATTGGGAGGAAAAAAATTAAGAGAGTGTTTTTTAAATATATGTGTATATTTTGTACATACTTTTTTTCTTAATTTAACCAAATTGGTCTTTTGTATATTGCCTGTGGCAAGCAATGTTGTACATGCCAATAGAAAACATCCACTATCGTTGCATATAGACTGCCCACGTCATGTCTAGGGACTTACAGTGCTGTTTTAAATACTCCTTTAACAAATGTAAATTAAAATCTTGTATAAATTGTTTTGTAATACTTTTTTCTACTTGTGAATAAAACATTACTTGAACCAGTCTTGGTTTGCTGAGCTCAAGTTAATAGCTTTCTGTACAAATTTAGTGATGAATTCTAATTATTTGAGAATTCCATAGTGATGTAATTACATTAAGGTTATGGTGGAATTCGGTGCATTTTTGTGTTGAGATGTTTACAATTTAGCAGTAACATAATTCTTCAAGCAGGAGGACCCTGAAGAAGCAGTAAGTTAAAATCAATGCTTAAAATCATAGTACTTCAAAACTGGTTAAAAACTCTCCTTCTCAAGAAAGGGGGTGGGGGGAAGCTTGGGGAAAAAAGACAGATTTCTGTATTTACAATGTCTTAGAAAAGAGAACCTGGTTTTCCACAGCACTAGGTTGTTTCAGACAAGACAGATAAGCAAATAATGAGAGGAGCTGTATTTTTGAAGCAGGATTGGAGTCATGGCCCCAATTTAAATGATTAAGAAAGGAATGGCACAGTCTGACTGACAAGAGTGGATGATAGAGAAGAAAGAGTAATTTGATAATTGTATAAAATTGGTCCTTATGATAAAGCCATAAGCAGTGACTGGAAACTGAATCCAGTTAGGGATTGCAGATAACAAAGCCAGGGTGCTTGTGTTGGAGTGTGATAGCACTCTCGATTTTGGGGGGAGACTCAAAAGCTGCTCTGTCCCTGTCTCTGGTTTAGTTGAGCAAATTTCACATTGGTTCTTCTCTGTGTAATGCTGTTATTTCTACATTCTTTGAAATAAATAATTCAGAGCTTAACTGGGGATCACCTGCCCAGAATAGCAAGGACTCCTTATACCCCTGTTGTCCATGTGCTGCCCTCCTGAGCAGTCTTCTACTCGTTTTCTGCTGTGACTGTCACAAGAGACAGCAGTTCACAAGCCCAGTCCACCTGAGCGTCCATGGAGTTCACTTGGAGGTCTGCAAGTCTGCAGAGCAGCATGTGGCATGTTTGGGAGGTCACTTTGTACCAAGACAGGGATCTCCATGACTCTTAGCACTGCCAGGATTACAATGGAGTGCCTCTGACAAAAATTTTTAAAAATATAATCAATAAACAAACAGGAATTGGAAAAGAGATATTTACCTTGTCTGGAAACAAAGTACAACTCAGAACACATGGCATACATGACCACAAAATTTGCATAAACATTTGCTCATATCAATTACTATATAAATGTCATTAACAAGGCAGCAATTTTCCACCCAAGCTTTCCAGAAGGTCTACAAAAAAACCAACCCACCCACCCAAAAATCTTTTCCCTGCTTGCATTGCTATTCAGTACAACAGTATTTCCTGCCTTTTTCTACAAGGTAGATCAAGCCCTTAATCCAGTGCTCCTCATCCTACCGGGAGTTTGAGATCACATGGCTTTTCCCTTTGTTGTGGTCTCTTTGAGGGCCTTTGGTTTGCATTCCTATGAAGTCCCTCCAAGCAACAACCTCCACGCATTAAATTAATCCTCTCACTGTCTTTGGTGAAGGAGGTTTAGATCGCTACCTGCAGCACATTCCAGCGCAGACACTGCTGCTTTGTCTTGCCCTTTTAAAAAAGGGGGATTGAAGGAGGGTGCAGTGTTTTATCAGGCATGGAGCAAGCAGAGCCACACAATGCACACTTTGGGCTGGCAGGGTGCAATTTAATCCATATTTCATTTTGGCCTGAGAGATCGTAAACTCATTTGCTCTTCACATAGCAGCACATGAGCCATTTCGATTATGTCTGATAAGGCAGCCCTTTCAATAGGATAAAAATAATTTGCTGGGGAGCCTGCTGGTTTACGCATCAGCAGTGAATGATGGGATTAGAGGAAATGTTTTCTAATAGCCTACTGATGGAGACGGTGGCAGACTGGGGGCACACTGAGGCTTCCACACAGAACTACAGCTTCAACAGCAGGGTCAGCCAAGTAGGACTCAGGGGGTTTTCCCATAATTTGATTTTCTAAATCCTTATCATAGTTTGATTATTTTTTCTGTTATTTTTTTCTTTTCTTTTCTTTTTCTTTTTTTTTTTTTTTTCTTTTCTTGTTGATCTGACAAAAGGAGATTTGACTTGTACAAAAATTTCTAATGCATTGCTGGAAAAGCAGACAAAAAGAGAAGGCAGCTTTTAAGAAAGTGCTTCCCCTGAGCCTCAGTCTTTGTGGAGTTTTTAATTCCTTTTCTCCAGGCCTCAGTCTCAGTTCATGAATGCACGATTCACATGCTATTTAGTATGCAAAATTTCCCCTAAGTATAGCAGATAGTATATCAAAATCTGGTTGTAACCAACAGTTTAAGGGAGAGCACTGATTTACCACTTAGAAAAAAAATTAAATCATTGGAATTCCAGAGATGATTTTGAGTTGCCCCAGATCTGTATCATACAGTTCATTAGAACATAATGATAAATATATATAAATAAGAATGTGTGCAAAATAATAAACTTGTCACCTTGCCATGACCCGAGGCAGGGCATTGTCCAGGTCAGTTAGTAATTTTATTCCTAAATCCTAAACTTGAGGAAATTACAGAACGCTGTGGACCAATTCAGGGGAGACCTGTACACCACCCAAGAATTATTCTGCATGTGGAAGAGATCACAAAATGAACTGAGAAAATTAAAAAATAATTTAAGAAAGTGCTAAAGATTCTGTTTCAACGTTTTAAAATGCCTTTCAGCCCAGGCATTCAAGTCCCTAGACATTTCATAGGCCAATATGGGAGCCTTAGAGAGGAAAAAAGTTCCACACAATGGGTGTTCCATAGACCAGTATTGAAAAAAATGGTGGCTGCAGAGGTTATTTGCTATCAAAATAAGAATGAAAAAAGAATATCTAGATATCTATCTTTTAGTGCACAAAAAAAAAAAAAAAAAAAAAAAAAAAAAAAAAAAAAAAGAGAAGAAGGGGCAATTACATTGTAAAACATATTTTTAAAGCCAAAGTAAAGCACTAGTCTACAGTCGCCTTACTTCTCTAACTTCATGTTCTCCTAAACACACAAACTCTGCAGCAGCCCAAAGCAAAATGAGGCAGATCTGGAATCAGCAGAGAAACAGCATTTACCATGCCGGTTTTGTCCATACCTTGCAAATGTGCTTTCTTGCATAGTGATGTTGATTCCAGCAACATCATGTAGCTGAGTTTAGTCTGAAGAAGTTCAGCAGCAAGTATTAGCTTGGACATTTGTTTGGCCTTTTGTTGTCTCTCTGTTGCAAGAGAAAAAAGAAAATTTTTGACCAACCTGGTGCTGGTTTATGTTGTTAGATACAACAGTAGTTGTGTTCCTTTAGCAGAGGTTCAGCTTTATTAAACCATATGCCTAAGGATGCTCAAAAATTGAAGTTAAAGACACACTGCACCAGTGCAAGAGTGCGAATATCTTTCTGACTGTAATACCTGTCAGAGTCTGTCCGAGGATGTGTTATGCCTCACAACTGTCTCCGATGGTTGAAGACCAAGACCCCCGAAGAGACTGGGGAGAGCCCCTGGCCTGGCTGAGGTGGGGCCTTGCCGAGGACTGATGTGCATCTCCACGAGAACGGAATGCAAGAACAATAGCAGCTCGTTACAGTGGACTGAGCTGACTATACTGACCGTGCTAGAATGGTACAGCTTGCCGCTTGTTCCTGAGCACCCAACTTTGACGCAGGTGCCTGCACTGGCCCAGTGCCCTCTTTGGCTCCATTCCACTCGCCTTGGTCCTTTTCCTGACCAGCCTATAAAGACTCTGCGGATCCCGTGCACCCTTTGTGATCACCCCACTGGAGAAGATCGCGTCTATGGGCATCTCTACGTCTTGAGGACCTCCGACTCTCCACGTGGTAGCTATAATCCCCTTCCCCTCTTTCTCTATCTTTCTCACTATTCTCTATTTTCTCTCCCTACTATCGCATTGTGGGCACTAAATAAAAGTGCATTTTTTTGTTTAAGCAAACTGGTTTGTCCCCTGCTGTGTCTTTTGCGCTTTGAGATCTCCAAAACGAACCATCAGGTTCCCCGCATATGTTTGCGGACCCTGACATTACGAAAACAGACATTTATCACAGCAAATAACACTTTCATTTTGTCAAAATTCATCACACTTTTTTTGATATTTTGAGACTACAAAGAGACCAAAATCCTTGATAAAAATAAATAATAATAATAATAAAATTATACACCTTGACAAAATACTGTGAAAATTCACATAAGGAAGTTTTCTCTGGGAAGGTTTGTGCAGCTAGTCTCCATGTTAAACCCTCAATCCAATGAAATCCTTAATTTAAGCTGTACCTTTAGACATAGTTTAAACTTTGGAGGATCTTTTGCTTACTCAAGGAGGACCAATCAACTTTTTATGGGCAAGAACTACCTCAAGGTTATCTTCATACAGTTTTTCAACTGGCAGAACAGATGGACTCAGACAGAAGAGACTCTAAATGCTTTAGGTGATAAAATGCCTATGGTATTGATAGGTTAATAGAAGCAAGCCCTGTGGGTTCAGCCTTCTCAATACAATGAGAGAAGCTGTGAGATCTGCAGGGAAGAGCTCAAGAATGCCATAAATTACATCTCTTGTGGCTTTCAGCAACAAATACATAGTCTTGGGAATTTACTCAAGGTGTTGGCAAGTGCTGTAGTAGGGATTCTTGAAAAGTACCTGAGTGCTAGATGATGTCTCCTAATACAGAGTGTCACTGAGGAGGGCTTGTGGCATTTATAGCCCAGATGCTTTCTTTTCCTAGGGAAGAGATCTTTTTGTTGCATTTCTGCTGCAAGGGAATTCTGGGCAGTGGGGGCAGCAGCAACAGGGGAGAACAGGGAGTAGTGCTGGCACTTCAGCACACACTGCTGCCTCTTGCAGCTGATTTCCCTTTGCACATCTAGAGGTGCAGACATAAGCTGTAAAAGTGCTTGGAAGCCCAAAAATCCCCAAAGATGCAATACTGTACCTTCTGCACATGTATCAGTGTTGTATCTGCAGCAGCTGAGAGAGGTAAATAAAAGAATTTAATATTGTCTCTTAGCTGAGGAGGTGACCCAAAAATAACTAAAAGTTTTGGACTCAAGGCCTCCTTGGATCTGCTTTCTAATGTTTGCTTTTCATCCAATCCATGGTCTACAGCTGCTGCGGCTCCTCTGAGGGTACTCTGTGGTTCTTACCTTATCTTAGGGAAGAGAAGTTGGCTTTCAGCTGGGCCTTGTCACACTCCATGCTGTGAGAGCTGAAGGGTTTAAATGCCTGGCAATCTCTGTTCTTTTACTTATTACCTCAGGTTTTGGACAAAACAAAACAAAACAAAACAAAAGACCGTATTCAGATTTTGCTTAACTTGCATTACATTTTCTCATGGAGAAAAAAAGGCAGATATTCTAATGCCACCCAGAAGCTGGCCCTGGAATCAGCTACTGCTTCCTGCTGTTACTGCTGCTCTGTCTTCTGGCCCAGTAACCAGGCCGGGAAAAAAAAAAACGAAAACCACATCTTTGACCAGATCAGCCCCAACCCACACCAACAACCCATTCTTTAAAGTCTGCTATTGAACCACAGCCTGTGGGTAGTTCAAACAAAAGAAAACAGAAAAGTGGGGAAAGAGGCAGGAGAACAAAAATTGCATAAAAGCTGTACTGGAGAATCATTCAGCAAAATTCCCACTTGTGTATTAAAAGTTTGGCTGGGCTGCATGGGAAAACAAGTAAGAAAGAAAATTCTTCTATTCTCCAGAATTACCCTGGCCCTAAGGCATATCAGGCATTTTATCAGTCTTCTTAAAAAAGTCATTTTGTGAAGAAGACATGCTGCATTTACCCCTTTTTCTTGACACAGGAGGATTTGTCCTCCCCATCCCCTGCCCCGTGTCAGAAATAGTAACACAATGAAGACTCTTTCCACTCAGGAAAGGAATGTCTCTCTCTCTCTCTTAGCCCCTCTCCTCCTGTTTTATGGCTCTTTCCTACCCGTCTGCCTTATTTATCACTGCTGCAATTGTCAGGTACTTGTTTGCCTGCTTTCCTCCAGGCCTGTGTTTCCCATTCTCCTCAGCTGCCTGGTCTGATCCCCCACTGCCACTGGAAAACAGGACTGGGGCTGAATTTCATTAATTTGGAAGATGTAACACATGCACAAAGTAAAGCTTGCTTTTAGAAAGGTGGAGAGCTCACATTCAAGGCCAATCTACCCAGGGATTTGTTTGGTTGCATTCCTATCTGTGGACAGCTGCTTCTGAAATGGAAGATAATGGTAAAGTGCTTAAAATGGTAATTTTAAGTGCATGCCCTGATTGGGATTTTTGTGCAAGAACCCTCCATGAAAATGAGGGGCAAGAGCTGGTCACAGCAGCAAGACAGAGCTACCCCATGCCAGTATGTAAAAATTGCTGATAACAGAACTTACCCTCAGGTGCTGCAAAAAAATTACCTGAGGAAAAGATCAGACAGGTCCATTGGGAAGTGTGATGGTTTAAAGTAACTGGGAATACAAAGCTGTCCTCTTTTTTGGCCTGGAACAGTCACTTTCTCTTCCCTGAGATAGTCTTACCACAAAATACTGTAGCAAAACAAATAATCCTTCATATCAGATCTACTTTGCACACCTGGTATTCAACTCAATTTCCTAAATGGGTGAGTCAAAGCAGGTTGGGCTGACCTGTTAGTTAAGGCACAGCAGGGCATTCCCTCCTGTGCTCTTAGGCTGCTGGAAAACAGCACCCAAGAGCAAAGGAGTTATAGCAGAAAGGATGACACAGTTAATTTAGTCTCCTGCTTAGAACTGCTAATTATAAATCAGCCCAAATCACATCCAAGTTATTTGGTTATACTCAGTTCAACAGAAAATATTTCAACACTATAATGTTTTAAAATAGTTCAAAAACTTAAGAACAACAAGATGGAAGAAGTGGAAAAAAGAATCCAATCTAATTTTGGGCAAAACAGGCAAGAGTCTGCATAGGAAGTGGAAACACCTACATACTCCCTGCAGGCTCACTGGCAGCATCCCACTCCCATTTCAAGAAAAGACCCTCATCTCTTCAACCTCACCAGCTATTGCTGGTGAACAGGTCCACTGTAAATGATAGAGTTACATTTTTTTTACATTATACTCTTACAGTCTTTACACTTCTACAGGAGAGAAAACCACAGGGCCCTAAAATGTGGGCTTTCAAGAGCCCCCTCCAGCTGCTCATCAGGGCTGGGCTCTGGCTGATCCAGACCCTCTGCAGCTCCTCACCTGCCCCCAGTGAAGGCAGAAGCAAGGTCATGGCTGACAGCAGCTCCTCTGTCTGTCCCAGCAGCAGGAGCAATCCTGTGTTATCATGGAATCTGCCCATCCCTTTGCTTTTGTGAAGTGTTTTGTTTCTGTTTGCTCAAAGTCCGTTCTGCTGTGCTGTGACATGTGGCCACAAAGGAGTGTTTGCACTTGGTCTGCTGGTCTCTGGCTCTTTATTAGGTGATGGAGTGGGAAACGCAAAGTGGTGTGGATGAGTGAGCCTTTTTCTTAGCACTGCTCATGGACCTCCAGCAGCTGAAGAATGCACTTCTGTCTGCAATTAATCCATCTGTTTGTGGTGTATGGAAATTCAGATTCAGGACTGTCTGGAAATGTTGCCACTGCCATATGCAACTCTTCCAGTGTTCTTCTGGGCGGGGAATTTTTGCTCCTCTCATGCTTTAACTAAGCAAAAGTGAGGCAGACCTGGGCAAGGAGGGGGATTCCAAACAGCACACAGAGAGCTGGGTAGCTGGCAGCCAACTTGGTGCAGCACTGAGGAGTAGGAGCCATAGGAAAGTGAAACATATTCAGCAGCAGTGTCAAAGGGGAAGAAAAGACAAGATGGAAAGCAGGATGTACAAAACAGATCCTAGAAAATGTGGAAGATGTAACACATGCACAAGATAAAGCTTGCTTTTAGAAAGGCGGAGAGCTCACATTCAAAGCCAATCTACCCAGGGATTTATTTGGTTGGATTCCTATCTGTATCATGCCATCTGGGATTGTATGAAGACAGTGACAGTGAGCTCTCCCTCTATAAACACTTCCGAAAGCAGTTTTTAAGTAAGTCTGAGTAATGCATTCAGGTGATTTACATGTTTCCAGTCAAAATGAAAGATGTCAACATTTTCTTGGCGGGCCTCTGGGAGGTTTAATTCCCTCTTTAGAGCTTTTTGAATTTCTTTTTGAATGAGCACAGCTGTGCTATACACACTTCAGTTCAAACCAACACGTAAGAACACACTTCCCTACCCCTGAGTTCAGCAAGGCAGCTGAGGATGTGACTTGAGTACCTGCCTGCAGCAGCTTCACCAGGACCACCAAGACCATTATAGCTCCCTTGGGACCAGCCTGCTGTAATGGCCCTTTAATGGGCCTCCTCCTTTTCTAGCTGATCCCACCTCACTGATCTGAGTGTGGAACTGTAATTTAAATACTCTAGACTTCCAGCTGAGCCAGCCAACAACTATTGGCTTCAGCATCCCTTTCCTGGGAGAGACAGAAGAGGCATGCTAGACTCGGGCCAACAGGAAAAGCCACTGAAGGCATTAACACTCTTGGGACATTGACACTGTGGCTGTGCTGCTGAGCAGCAAGAGCAGGCCCAGTCTCCACTGGTACAGCCTTCTCATAGAAAATCCACCAATTAACCAACACCTTCATCCCCTCAGTGTCCACCAGTGCCCAGATTTTTGTGAATATTTTTCTGTCCCTGCAAGAGAGATGGGAATTTAGCAGCCTCTCTGATAATGATCCTCAAAGTGGAGTGAAATGTGGAGGCTTCTGGCAAACACCCCAGTGCTCCTGAAGATTAGGAAAATACCAGTTTGGCTGCCACAGGCCCTGCCAAGAGATGTTACAAGCCCTAGATGACCTCTGGGCATATTAACACCTACTCTTTTCCAACCAGCGGTCATGCTGAATCCAGTGCTTCCTTCCACTTTGACCAGGTCTATTCACATTTAAATTGCCTAGAGCAGTAATAATGGAGAGAGAAGTTACAGACAGATCATTCCTGCCAGACACTTGCCTGCCTTTCTGTTTGTGTTCTCTTTGTATTTTTGGTGCAAATAGCAGTGTCCAGGAGGCTGTACTATTTATGGTACAGTAATAGGAAAAAGGCAAATAAAAGGCGGAGAAGGAGTTGGCTGCAGAGACAGAATTTGTTCTCCCCCAGCATCAGCTTTGCAGGCCTGGAGAGCAACAGACTGAGTCTAGACGGGATTTCTCTGTGGGGTAAGTCAGTATAAACAGGGTAAATTTATCTGGAGGATTCACTCAGGTTTGATTTCAGGTAAGTGGAGGGTGGTAAGGAGCAGCAGCAGTACAAATTGTAAGACGCAAAACTGGCTTTAGTGATCTGGCACAACAAGGAATTTTCTCCAACATGCAGAAAACAAAACTTTTTCATCTACACCATGATTTAGGGGGAAATTAAATAGAATTCTAGGATGTCAGCCAAACTACCAGCTCAAACTTCCTATTTCTCCTGTTTCCATGTTCATACTGTGACTGTGGTTCCAGGTCTGGATAAATAAACTATCCAGGAGCTCACTTTTAACAAAGCCTCTCAACAAGCACAGAAGCTCCATGCTGACTTTGGCCCTTAAACACTGTTTCAGAGGTCCAGAGCTAATGCAGCATTCACATGCATGTCCTTTAGTTGACTGAGAGCCCTGATGGAACTCCTACCTAGAGCTGGAGCACCAGAGGGGCCTTTGGGTGAGCTCAGTGTGAGCTGAGGGTCACCTTCCCCAGTCCTGACATTGATAAGAGATGCACGGCTGCTCTACTCCAGCCTAAAACCCAGGTGAATAATGGAAGAGGAAGAGCAAAGCTTGAGGGTCCTGTTTGCTCCAGCAAGTCCTGCACTTCTGAAGAGGTTGCCCTGAAGTGACTTTTTCCATAGGGTGTGGTGGCTGGGATCTGAAGTGTTCTCAGCTGGCACAAAGGCTCCAAAAGACAGAGAAAAAGTTCTAAAAAGGGGGTTTGTAGCTTTTACTGACCCACTTAAATTCGCAAAACTTTTTTTTTTTTTTTTTTTTTTTTTTTTTTTTTTTTTTTTTTTTTCCAAATAAAGCCACTAAAGCTGGAGATGCAAGATGGGATGAGAAGCAAACATGAATCAATACTGGCTATAGCCAGAGAGGCACAGGTGCCAGACCAGCTGACAGACAGTTCTGACGGACCAAGGGAAAAGCATGGAAAATGGGATAGCTCACAAAAAAAACCCCTGAATGTCAAATTAGCTATTTCCCTGTACTCAGCCAGCCTACATCAGTTTTTCATGTACATTTGAGACTGTCAGAAACAAACAAACAAACAAAAAAAAATAAATAAAAGCTGATTTTCCTGGAAAACAGAGATTACAAACTGAACAGACTATTAAAACCAATTTGTCTTGGGAATTTGGCTTAAACACCAGATTAAATCACAGATAGCTAATTTGATTAAGTAGAACAAGTTATCTAAATCCCTACTTAGGGAAAACACCGCCAGCAATTCAGCACTGTTTTGCAAAAGACCTTCTATGTTAGTTTCACCGAGAGCAATACCTACAGACAAACGGCACTTCTCCATGCGTGAGGGACACATCTGCTGGGCAGGCTCCAGGGCAAGACAACAAATTAAACTTACAGGAGATAAGAAGAAAATCTGCCACGATGGTGAGGAATCAGGTGTGATCAGAACTTACCTTGTGACCGCCAGCTGAGGTTACGGACCCCAGTGGCACTGGCTCTTTCTTGCAATGGCACTCCAGCTCTTGGGGAACACCTTCCCCAACCTCCCTGTGACAGCACAGGGAGGAAAGGCAATATATTTGTGCAGATGTTAAGAGACAATGAACTGTCACTTCAACTCTCATTTGTAATGAGTAGGATTTACTCTGGCTAGCATGAATCATTTTGATAACATATATAATTAGTTTTATAGAAGTTTTAGTATGTTATAAAAGCTGCTCTATCACTTGTGTTCCCCCAGGGCTCTCTTATAAAATGATTTTTTACAACTGTATTCTCCTTGGAAGTGAACTGTAGACAACTGAGCACATCTGTATGTCAGGAGCATTGTGAGCCAAGGCATTCAAGGCAATTTTAATGCCTTTTTCATTTCTAAAATCCATGTGAAGAGATGCAGGCACTTGTGGGCTCCAGCCCTATCAGCTGCCCAAAGCTGAAGACAACCTCTGCTCAGCTGCCTCCACACAGCCCCTGGCTGTCCACAGCAGATGCTGCAGCTCAGCAACCCAGGAACTGGGATGTTGTCAAATGACCTCGGGGGAAAAGACTCGACAGGTATAAATAACATAAGTCTTTAATAACTTCATTTGAGCTACAGAAATGTATGTGGGATGAGGATTTGCCTCTGTGCAGGGAGCTGCAAGGTGAGTTAACTGGATTCCATCATTCCATCATGTGAGGAAGAAAAGTGGGGCTGGTAGGAGAGTGCACTAAGGGAAACCAGCAAGCCCTTCTGATCTTATACACTTTTTATTTCATCTGTAAATACTGAAAGTAGGCTACAATTGAGCCTTGCAGCTACTTCTGAAGAGCACCATTATTAAATAGACTATTTTTAAAAACTGCCCTGCTAATCTACTCTAAGTATTCCAGAGGAGCTTGATGAGGTTGAGGGCTGGTGCAAACATCAGTCAAACACTGGCTTCTGACCATGTTCAGCGGTTGCCTGTAGAGTATTGAGAGCTGCTTCCTGTGGCCTTTAACCTAAAGGGGCTCATCCACCCTGACTTGGCCCAGCTTGGCAACACTTCACCTTCCTAGTGGATCACATTAAGGGCATGCCCCATGGCCCAGCTTTCCCACAGTGCGGGGAAGGTGGAACAGAAATGCTGTTGGAGCATGATACGAACTCCAGGCTGAATGGGCACCAGCAGGAGCAGCTGTGGATGGGGTGGGAAGAACCTGCCATGCTGCCATTTTGCTTTTCCTCTGACATGATCACAACCCCTGGCTCAGTCACAGCCCAAAGCATTCCTCACCTCCTCCTACCCTCTAGATCATGTCCTAATGCAGCTGTAAGAGCAGGTGGAGATGGGGGGCATTTAGAGGTGTCTAAGGAGTGAAGTGAAAGGGTCATAAGGAGTCAGAGGGACAATGGCCAAAAGGCACTTCATAGAAACCAGGGTGACCTGAAGATTAATTCACAGCCTCTTCTGTGGCTATTTTAATATTGTACTACATGATGCTGTCAATGATGCGTGAACTCAGTCATGTATCGCAGGCAGCAAAAGTAAACAATGGTGGCATTTGACAATTGAAAAATTGTAACATTAAAAAAAAAAAGTTCAGCGCTCTCAGGTGTTCTGAACAGAAACCAGAGTTCCTGACACTTGTATTCCAGCCATCTGTGCTCTTTCTCTAGTTACTGGAGCAACAAAAGGCACATAAAAGAGCTACTTCATCCCCATACTTAGACTGGTAGGATATTCCATTTTGAAGATGTCTGTTTATTGTCATCAAGAGTGAAGGCAGCCAGAATGGCAAGTTTTAGCCCCTTACAAGCTGCCTTAGAAGCTACTGGCTCTTTGGCAACTGCTGGCAAGAGGCACCCCACTCCCTTCCCTCTGTGCTTTTAAATCTACGCAGCAGCAGAGCACCCCAACCAGTCATCCTGTCAGATCTGTATCGCCACTTTGCTTCTGGTTTAAGTAGTTTGTCTCCACGAGATTTTTTGGATACTTCCTCCAAACAAGAAGTGGTAATGATTTCCTACACCCGTGCAGCTCCGCGTGCCAGCTGCTGAGGAGCAGCCACAGAGGACTTGAAAGTAAACAAATCTCAGCCCGGGGAAGATCAGAAGGGCCGACAGGCAGCCCTGCTGGTGCTGATTTATACTTCCTTATCTTTTATCTCCTTCCCTCTCCTCCCGAGCACACTAGCTGTTCTCCCACGGTCCTTCTCCCAGGGAAATCTGCATGCTTGCCTTCTGCTATCATGCATCTTCAATTCTCAAGTTCTTTAACTCTTAAATTCTTTCTAATTTTAACATAATACTCCCTTTTGCTACAGTGCAAACCTGCTGGGGTAAAGCGCTGGTTGGAACTCGATCCCGACAGCACACAAATAAATCCCTGGCTCTGGGAACACAAAATCCCCAACACTTTGTCCAGAAGCAATCTGAAATAGCAGACACACAGTGCCTCCCACTTCACAGAAAGCAGAGGAGGTGCTTTGGCTGACACTGCTTTTCCAGCTTACAGAAGACAAGGGGAAGTTGCCAGCAGGACAGTTGTCCAGCAAGCAGAGACTTGCTTCCCTCATGGAAAAAACCTCCTTCCAAAGATACTCTCTTCACTCACAGCTTGTTGGACCACAAAAGATGGCTCTGCCCTGGTGTTTGTGGGGCTACAGAGCTTCTCTGAATGAATCTGAATTAGGGCAGGTTTTTCAGAAAACAGTCCAGTTCTGATGTATATTTCTGGTGCTGATCAGTCAATTCCAGCTGTTTTCATTCATTGTCTCTGCTGTCAACATATAAACTAGAAATCAGGTGCAACTTTGTCTAATTTCAGCTAACAGCTCTTGTTAAACACTTGCTTTCAGATCAATGTTCAATCTTTCAAATTTGTACTTCTGTATCATCATTATGTTAACCTTCTGATAGACTAGGATGCATGTTTTCTGAGCCATCAATATTGCTGTTACAATCATCTCTTCATTTCCATCGTAGTGTCATCTATAATAGTAAGCTCTCTTGCTTTGATATAAATTCATTTTTTAGTTTTGCACACTGATTTAGATTCTGACTCACTGTATGAGCAGCTATTTAACATCTGTAGAAAAGCTTTTATCAGCATATGATATGAATTCTTCCATCTGGCATTCCACTGAACACAAAGCAGAAAAATTCTTGAACACCTCTGCCTTTTCTGTTACTGGCAGTGCTGTAATTTCCATTTTAGACTTACTGCTGTGGAAAGAAAGCCTTCTTTTACTCTGCCCAAGCTTTTAACTCAGGGTTTTTTGCTTCTGTACCAACCCATTACCATGCCTGCTTTCTAATCTATATTCAATTCTTCCCTGCCTGATTTCCCTTCTCTACCCCTGCCTTCTTAACTGCTGCCTTTTCCTCCTACTATCTTATTTGGTATTTAGAGAATTTCATCCAGCACCAGCTGTATTTATGTCACCTGAAAGTAATTATTACACAATACTTCAGACTATCTTAAGTGAATCAGAAAAATAATCACATCAAACATTAAAAAAAAGGCAGCAAAGTTCACACCTCAAACTTCCAAACATAATCCACCTGTGCTTTTCTGATGTGTTGTAATTATGTGTTATTATTTCAGGATTGCACAAGGGTATAATTTCTTCTGAAGATGTTCACTACTTATTTTCCATAGCAGCTAAAATTCAAAACATTGTAAAATTTCAGATTAAAAGCATGATGCTGAGTTACAGTATTATAAACCAAACTTTTGAATAGCTGGTTCAGCAGCCCCAGTGGGAAAGCATGGAATGCTGGAAAAGGATTACAGTGGTTTTTACATTTATGAAGAGTTACACTGCTGGTCACAAGAGAGGTCTCACGTTACTGAGACTACGTATTACTTGCTGGAAAATAAAAGTCTCTTGAAAAGAAAAAGAAAAAAAAAGGAAAAAGTATCAGACATTTGAACAGCTGGAAGCATTTTTAGAAACTAGCAAGAAAAGAGAAAAAAATTAGAATAATATTTCCCCTTCTGTAGCAAGCCTCGTGGTGGTGGTATAATATGTTCTCTAGAGGTTTAATCATGTCTACTGTTCAATCCTCAAATCCTCCTTTTATTTCATTAAAAAAAAAAAAAATCCGTGGAGTCAACAGAGTTTCTTCCTAAAAGAACTTGAAGCCATCATGCTGAGAAGTATTTATTTTTCTACCAGCTCCCATCTTTGTCAGACACCCCGCAAGTTATAAATCTGAGCAATAAGCTGCAATTCACCACACTCTGGCAAAAGGCAAGATTTTCTTCCTTTCTTTGTTGGTATCTGATTACATATTAGGAAGATATTGTTTGATGCCACTCTGATAAAACTTTGAAAAGACTGTTGTTTGCAGAAGGATCAAATGAGATGGTGAATTAAAGAAGTAATAGCAACCATGAGCCTAAAGCAATGTGAGTACTACATATATTTTGAAGAGGTGTCTGTACTCTAAATCCACTATCACTTGAATTTCTTTCAAATTAAAATGAAGGGGCAATCTCTTAATTGTAAATGCTCTGCTTATTCCGCCAATTATGATGCTTTATTTTCTTTACCGCAATGCTTCCAGAGCCGTGTCAGCACGAGGATATCCGTTTGCTAAGTTCTTTTTGTCACAATGAATCTTTCAACGTTTGCCAGCTCCAGATAAACATAATCGTTAGTTTGTTCCAGTACAAAACGCAGGCAACAAACAATGCGAGGCTCCCTTAGCAACACCCTTGAATTCCCTTTGAAATACACTTCCATTAAATACCCCACTATGGGTTGTTAAATTTACATTCGTCAGCTATTGTATACTTTATAGGCCTTCCCATCTTCACAATGTGGTTTTATTCACACCTAAACTGACACTTACTTTGTGGGCTTTTTAATGACTTTACTTACAGCAAAATGCCCACCTAGTTTGTTAAGCAAAACCATTCACTCTTCCCTCCCAGGGACCAACTGCAGACACACAATGGAATCAGCCAGCAGTACAAGCCAGAAGCCTGGTTGTGGTACATGTCTGAAAATTCACCCACTGTGGTTTAATCAAAGCATCTAAAAATGTCTAAACCCAGCTCCACCAGAATGACAGTGCTACTCACACAAGGCAACTTCCACCTTGTAAAAATGGGCAGTGAAAAAAATAGGGTAAAATATCAAACAATAATTTTTTGCACAGACTTTGTTAAAAAGAGGGCAAATCATCCAATCAGCTCTCACTCTTATTTATCCCTTCCCAAACATCCACTTTTTCTGGCTGGGTTCTTTTACCTTTACTTGCTTCTCTCTCAGTTATCTGCCCCCATCTCTTTGGTTCTCTTCCTGTCTTGCTTCTTTCACTGCATTTCTGCTGAGCAGAACACTTACAATATCTTTTATAACAACCTACAGAGGACCATTAAAGAAGGCCATTCCTAGAGAAAAAATCACCAGTTTTCTTTTCTTTTTTTTTTTTTTCAAAACACCCTCAAATAGCATTTCATAATTTACTTAGAGGGAAAAAGAAAAACCCACTGATAACATTCCCTTTGTTCATTATCCAGTGTATAATGCGTGACATTACCAAACTGCTCTAGTCTATCCTTTCCCCTCCAAAACCTGCCCTCCTTGTACTTTAAACAGTTCCCCAAACTTGTTCACTCATCATTAAAAGGAAACTCCAGGTGAACAAACATGCAGGGACCTACAGATCAACTGTACTTCACTCCTTTGTCTCTCTTATGTGTTGCAACATATCACTTTCCTCCTCACCTAAAATTTTCCATTACAGACCAGTAGGACCAGAGATTTACTTCTCCCATCTTTCTCTTCCTTATCTCAAACACAGCTCCTAGTTTTTCACTTCTTTCTTTCCAATTTTCCTTTGCTTCAAACACAATTTGCTCTTCCCCAGTGCAGGACTCCTACAAGAAATATGGTTAAACAAAGTTAAAGAAAATCCATGAGCACATGAGAAAGACCTGTGTGAACAGTTCTGGGCCATAACATGAAGAGGTGAACCCTAGTAGTGAATCAATGTGTGTACCAAAATACCTTTCATACCCTCCAGTCATCCCGAAGATAAGTTCACTTTCCATTTACTCTTTTCCAACAAGATCAAATCTTCTAACAGTACATGCTAGAGGATTTGTTCTCTCAAATTCCATGCTTAAGCTCCTATGCAATGGAAAACAGTCATCTTCATAAATGAAACCAGGTGCTCCAATGAAAGTTTTTATTACCGTTCCACGAACATGAACAGTCAAACTCTAAAAGTGTTCACCAAAAAGCAAAACCAGTCACAACAATGTTTTATCCACAATTACGAAGACATACACAATCTTCCATAAAAGAATTCAGTTCTGTTGTTATGAGTCCATGATAAATGTCTCAAAGTCATGGTCTAAGTCTGAAACAAGAGCATCCACAAAGTCTTCAACTGAAGGGGATTTCTGAAGCATACCTACAAAAAAGCAAGATAAGAGACTCTTCATCAGGATGTTGTGACCTTTCAACTTTGTCAGTGATAACACTTACTGCTAACTTACTTTTACTGTCACAATACAACAGAAACAGCTATCAGATTTCTCTGTCAAGAAAAATGTGCAATTATAGTGTAGAGGGATTATTTAATTTCTTCAAAATACCTGTTACACATTTTCACAGAACTGACAGGTTTCAAGACTGTTAACTGATTTCTGTCATTACGACCTTGTTTAAGCAGGGAATTATGTTTTAAAGCAATGTAAATGCAGACTCAGTCATTCCTAAATGACTGAAATAAATTACTTTTTGAGCAGGTATATAAATCCTTACCTGCTAAGTCTCAGTTCTGACCAAACCAGAAAAAAATTTTTTCCCAAAGCATTACACACCTTAGAACCATTTAATTTAAAGTACAGCTATATCTGAAATTTTTGACAAGACACAAAACATAAACAAAAGCATTTTCAATATATTGCAGTTTTGGTTTTGCTTTTCTTTACAGTACTAAGACTTACCTTTTCTTAAGAATTTAAATAACTGCATCTGTTAACTGTAGCACTTCGCTACATGATTACAGAGAAGAAAATTAGCATAATGAATTAGTATTAAAATCATGCCCAAGAACTTTGTCAGGTAATTCTACAAACAAAGAAGCTAAAAATTTCACCCCTCCCTCTCCAGAATCCCAATTTTAAGACGGCATGAGAATATACCCTTGAAATTATTTTCGGATGTTTCTTTGTACTTAACATCGCATATAGTTGGTCTTTTCACTGTTATTAACATTTTCAAGATTACACATGAAAATTTACTGCATAACTTGTACCAGAAAAAGAAAAAAAACAACAAAAAACCCCAACAGTACAACTGCCAAATAATGTAAAATTTAATCTTTGTAATTCTTTGAAGTGATCTCTTCTTTCTGACATCTGCCAATGTAAATATAACCTCATTCTACCCTTTCCGATCGGTGTACCTACTGAACGTTAATTTATATTCTTTCACATCCTCAACAATATTTTCTTATGGAGGAAATTATAATTGCATGCTGCTAAAAGACTATAATCTTTTACTATAACACAATGATTCAAAACCCATCAGGAAACAGACCAGCTCAAAGTAAATTGGTGTGAGCAACCAAAAAGAATTTTTTTGCTAAGACCTTACAGAATTCCATTTCAATCTGATTTGAACACGTATTTCAAGTGTCAACACAAACTGCCATGGTCCAGTAGAATAATAGCAAGTACTAAAAGGAAAACAAATCTCACACTATATATAGATTGATTGAAATGCAGTTAAATGAAGTTTGCATCAAGCTATTTTCAAAATGAAAGAGAACTGAATTAGTATTTCCAAGTACTTGGTAAACTTGTCATCTACTCTAATGTTAGAAAAATCCCAGTGGAACTACTTGTAGTTCACAATGAAAAAGGACTTGATCTGTGCTGGGCTAAGAAACAGATGTCTGCAGACACCCAGCTACTGATCTGAGCTCCTCAGAGAGCCATGGCCTCTTGCAGACTCCCTCTCTCAAGTTCCTGGCTGGGGAACACGGAGATTTGGTTCCTAACAGCCTAGGAAAGATTCCAGTTAAACTCATGTTCCTGCAGTTTTCACAGAAGAGGAGAGTGAGCCTTAAGAAGGTGACAGGGATGGCAGTCCACTGGAACATGTACCAACATTCCTTTTTCACCAGGTATCAGTATGGAGAGATGACTGAAATGCTGCACAGATGGTACATAAAGATGGCCATAATAGACATAACCACCACTCCCCAAGCCCCATCATACAAACCTCCCCTTCCAATACTGACTTTATAAAAAACCAGCCAGTCTGGATGATATTCAGCCAATTTTTTGACACACTAACAATTATTCTGCCAGTTATCAATACACAGCAAAAAAAAAAGAGCCAATAGTATAATGACAGGCAGAAGCGAAGAAACTGAAGCTGGGATTATCTTTGAGGAGATCTAATTTCCCCTCTTACATAAAAATGGCAAATCATAACAAAAACATTCCTACCCTGGATATTACAAAATAAATAAGAAAAATATAATTAATTACAGTATACTTGGATGTATTTTAGTGCAGCTGAATACAGTCTCACCAAATATCACTGAAAACTTGTTACAAATTGTATTTATTTATTAAAACCAGGTTTGCTTTGAATATGTAGGAGATTCCAAAATTATTCTGGCAATGGTGATGTCAAATGATCTCCTACCCAGTAGTTCCAGCTTTTGATAACAAAAACAGATTTCAGATTTCTTGCATTAGTGGTTTGATGCATTCTTATTTTCCCAGCACTGACATCAAAAGCAGACACCAACAGACTTCGCTTTTGCAAGGAAGGGAGAAAGAGTAACTGAGGTCATTGCTAAAGAACTGTAGTGAAATGATGATGCCCTCATTAAATAAATAACTACAGATTTTAGAGTAGACAGCTCCAAAAGAAACAGGCAATGATGGTATTTCTGTGTTTTAACCTCTTACTTTACCATTGATGTGCTAAAGAGTGGTCATGTCTCTCTTCAAACCCCATTAAAATATATCAAAGCAGGATCAGCTTTGATATATTTTAAGTACTCAGCACTTCAGTCTAAATGATTTAGTAAGATGTCCACAAGGTCTGATGGTTGCAGTTTTCAAATTTAGGAGTGTATTTTAATACGTTCAGCCCAACTCCTATTTCAGCTCAGTCTCTCCCAAGCCTAAGGCAACTGCATAGCTTATCTTTGCTGCTTTGAAGTCTCTTTCACATTACAGCATTGTGGTTAACCACGCCCTTTTGAGAGATGGTTAGCTATAACCTACAATCACTGAAAATTGAGAGAAGAATAAAGCCTGTGGCAAAATTTGGCCTCTGCCCCCCTGGAACACTAATTATTTTGGGTCCATGTAGTTTGAGCTAACATATGTTGCTGTTCGCATCACCTTCTAGGATTTATGCATATTTCTTACACTTTCAAAGAGATGTACGACCATTATCTGAAGATTTTTGCAGCCTCTTCAAATTATAATTACTCCATGAAGTCTGAGGCATGGAAAAGCAAATTTTCAAACAGCATTGGAGCAAATGGGTGTTTATTTACACAGCCAGCTGGTTTGGTTACCATGCAGGCACAGAGCTGAGTATGACTGTCTGCAGTGTAATACGGCATCAAGAAAGCCAGAACACAACCTCACACACATTTTGCACAAGGATTTCTTCAGAAGCCCCAAGGGCAATGTGACTGCACCAAGGCTGCAGGAGAAGTGCACTCCAGGATATGTTCCACACTCTCAGTTCCCAAAACATCCAACCCAGTAGTTTTCATATTGCAATTCACTTTCTGTCTATGCATCTGGGTTTCTTTCCAGCCAGGGAGTGCCAAAGCAGAGAGGGAGGAATGGTGCACACCTGAATCTTGTTCAGACCTGCAACCAGCACACAACTGGACCTGGAAGGGACACCTCGGTTATATAACTTTAAAGGAATTTGGAATCCTCAATGCCATGTAGTCCTAAGAAGGAGAAAATCTGCAAGAGCCATGTAGTCAACACAAAATGACAGAGGAATCAAGTTCTTCTCTAAATGTATTTTTTCCTCTAAGGAAAAATTAAAAGAAATTCAGCCTGTTAGACAAAACATTGTCCATCCATTTTCAATTGCTCCTGATATCTGTATTTGTGACTATTATCTGTATTTCATTGACTACCAAGGGGGTAAGATAAAAAGGGCCACTTTAGAAGATGTTTAGAGGGTTTTAAAAAAACCTCTATGATTTTTGGTTTTTTTAAAGGAAACAAATACCAAGAGAATCAAATGCAAACAACAACAACAACAAAAAGTATATCGTGTTTCCTAATTAAAGACTAGTTCAAACAGGAACATTGTCAGTAACTCCACAGGTCAGATCCTTTATCTTTCCTAATCAGTACATCTATGGAATCATGTTGGAGAAAGATGAAAAGCTAAGGTCATATCTAAATACAAAAGAAAGACAATAGATAGCTTCTGAGAAGAAAATCATAACAAAGAAACTGCACAAATGAAATGTACTCGTGAAGTAACCTGCTATCAAAGAGCCAATGAACATGGCTAACTTCCTAATGAGGTATGGAAGCACTTCAAGGGTGAGGCTGCAGATGTGCATCCGAAAGCCAGACATGTGCAATCCCATATAAAAAACCACCTGAAATAACAACCTAAAGAACTTTTTGAAATAGGGCACTAGTCAGTGCAGGATCTGGACTGTTTCTCTGAAGAGGAGTAAAATCAACAAGCTTTAAATTTTGGTGGAATCTGTCTTTAATCAGATATGTTTTGTTATTTGCTATGGAAGCAGAGTTTACAACTGATGGAAACCAACAGAAGATGGAAATCAAGTAGGCTGGAGTATCGATAATGAAAACAAAAAGCAGCAAGAGTAATCAGAAGCTCAATGAACCTAAACAAATTGAATTGTTCCTACCTTCCTCCATAAACTATCTTTTTCCTAATAAATACAGACCAATCTTGTACAATTATAACCTTTTTCATCAGGTGTGTTCTGTGATTTAGCTTCCAATAATCCCAAATCAGCAATCAAATTATTGTCTTGTCAAAACACCTGAGTCACCCTGATTTCATTCTTCAGGGAGTCGTTCAAGCATGTTTGTAAAGTATTTTACTTAACCGCTTTTACTGTGTACAAATGAACATCACAATATGCACAGACAAAGAATCTGTTGATGAACACTGGTTATTTTTATGATCTTGAATATCAGTTAGGATTTCTGTATAAAGAGTGTAAAAGTGAAATTCAGAATACAAAAGTGTCCAGGGAGATAATCTAAAACAAGGAAGCTATATCTGATGGAACAGGATCAGATCATGGTACACTTAAGAAAACTGGGCAAAAACAAGCCCACAGGCCCTGGCAGAATGCAGCCTTGAGTGCAAAGGGAGCTGGCAGATGGCACTGCTAGGCAACTCTCAGTAATCTATTAAAATAGCAGAGGTACTAAAAGACTGGAAAAAAACAAAAGTCCTGTGTATCTTCAGGAAGAACAAGCAGCAGAACCCAAGGAACTGAGGCTTGTCAGTTTCACAGTCCCTAGGAAGGTGCTGGACCACTAATCCTGGAAACTGATTTTAGACTCATGAAAAACAAAAAAATCAGGAATAGTCACCATGGATTCACCAAAGGCAAGTCATGCTTAAATAACTTGATAACCTTATATGATGAAACAACTGGCCTGGCAGAAAAGGGGAGAGCAGTGCATGTCACCTCCTTGGGCTTCAGTGAGCCCTTTGACACTGTCTCCCCTAAGAGCCTATCACAGGTAAGGGGGAAAGTCAGTTTTACTTCCATTTTTCTTTAAGACCATCCACAGATGAATTTCAAAACTTCACTCAAATAGTACTTGATTCAAGGAAGCACGCTGTCAGCAACTTCAACATAGTTTCCGGGACTTCCAAGAAAATTCCATACTCAGAAAAATAAAGAATATATCCCAGAAAGAGAAGAGATCATAAGCATATCTGGTGTTTAAAAACATTTTTTCTTTCTTCACCATATGACTTACAATGTAAAAATTGGATATGCTTGTTAAGATGCACATTCCTGTTTTGCAACTTCTTAATCCACAGTTCTGGGCTACAGTTTTTCAAGGTTACAAACACAAACCCTTCAAGAACAGTAAAGATGAGTAAGTTTGGGAAGTCATATTGAATGAAAAGTAACCCTGTAGATCACAAATGTATGTAGATGGCTATATAGTTGCATAACACAAGTCTAAGGAGAGCAGAGGTCACGGCCTCAGGTATAAACAGATGGGTCAAAGAACTGAAATATTCCAGTTAGGAAACCGTGCCAATCTCATGATGAAATACAGACACATTACCACTGTCTTCCTTATCTGTAGAAAAAAGTCCCACAAGTTCCAGTCTGCTAAAATGCAGTGAACAGAGGCCAGTGAATTCATATTCATTCTTAATACCAAGAATTTCAGAGAAAATTGAAAGATGTGCCAGGACTTAACGAGTGCTCATCTTAGGAACTGCAAAAGTAATACTGGGTTTGAATTCTGCAACATTACACAGGAAATCTTTACCCTGGCTTCATAGACTTGAGATAGTCAGCAGCTTCTCAAACTTGTTTCTTTCTCCTGGCATTATTTTTTAAGATATGAACACACATAGTATTTTTGCTATGGGTATGAATGCTTTTTAAAAGTTATTTTCCAGATTCAAATGGCAAATATGGTAGCGAAATGAATAATGAACTGTGTTTCTCTATTACAGTTGTCAGAGATGCATTCCATGAAAATGTACATTTGAAGTACTGATACAGCCAAGGGTATTTTGATGACACTGAAATGATGTGGCCAAAACAAGTTTAACTTCTCCTATACAAAATAACCAGAGATAATATGAATTCCATGTATGGAAAAGTTTCTACTTCATTGTATCCACGAAATTATGTAATCTATCTTCCTTCAAGTTTATTCTGAATTCTTCAGACACCCTTGGAAACCTTTCCAACACTTCAGCCCAGCTATCTGTGTGCACTCCACGTACCACAAGGACTTCTACTGACCATGATACAAAGGTGATGACCAGTCCACTTAAATTTTTCTTTCATAAATTTAATGAACATCATAATTAAACTAAAAAAATCAAGTTGGGAAATGCAGTTAAGTTGAAGCTTCTTCCTTTTGCAGGGGAATAAAAGAGTTACAATTTATTTCCTACCTTGCACCATCAGCATGGGCTCCTTTGCACCTCCATGTGCCAGCATCTCTCTGCGATAGCGCTCCCCCATTGCCCTGGAGAAACACAGGTGTCAGAGCCATCTGCAAACACAACCTGTCCAGCCTTCACTCAGGTTTGCTTCTAGGATCTCTACAGAACTCACAGACAGAGACCAAATGAAATCTTCCATCCCAAAGCAATGACTGATGCTGTATGGACTCCTCAAATTCAAACTACATTTAAAATTCCACTATAAAGAACCGAACTAGACAAATTTCATACATATGAGTGTGTGTTGGTGCTTATAGAAGTTAATTTGTGAACAACATTTCAGGCTTCATTGAGCCAAAGGGAAAAGCTGCTCTGTTACAATGTCCTGAACATTCAGCAAAGGTGTAAGAATGCTGACAATTAGTGACCTCACAATTTGCCTTTTAATTTCACAAAGCAAAATGAGTAGGATAGCTATACTGAGTGTTGAAGTTGGTGACATGAAACTTGTTTAATACCAACAGTTGCTTTGATTTCAATAGAAAATTACAAGCAATTAGGCACCTATGAATTTCAAGCTCTCTAATTACATCTAAAGAGGGATTTCAGTGACTCCCAACTGACACACCTGTGTTTTAAAACATTGACACAATTTTTTTTTTTGCACCAATGATTATGTCCCAAAGGGTATAGATATATATGTATAGCTATCTACGTGGTTATTTCTTCCTTTGTAGTCCTTTCACAATTGAGAAAAACACTAAAAACTAATTCATGTCAAAAAAGCCCACCAACCTAATTAGTTCCATGTTTTCCAGAAGCAACTAGCGTTTCATTCTATTTAACATTTCTGTGTTTTTACCTATCAAACGGGTTCTGAGCAAAACACTGCTTCCACACCATAGAGGCAACTGCCCTGGACATGAGGTAGGAGTAGTATTTGGCACCATAGCCCACAAGGTGACTGAATCGCAGCTGCCAGGCCTGTAAAAAGAAAAAAAAAACAAACCACATTGTCTTTTAAATTCTTTGTATTGTTCAACATTTTCTTATTTATGATGGAAGAAATCTGGTACTATTAATGACAAACAAACAAAAAAAAAAACCCCAACAAAACAAAAACAAACAAAAACCAACCAAACAAAAACAAACAAACAAACAAAAATAGCCACCGAAAATAAATCCCAGAATGAACAAACAATCCTTTATTGAAGAAACATTTTTCAATTGAAATGCTGTATATCCAATATGCTGATCATCAGGATTGAACTTATATATAAACAGGGTCAGAAGGGGAGAAAATCAAGCAGTAAAATACTCATACTTGATAATAGCTGTGTAGCTCTACTGGTCTTGAACAAAACTTACAAGTAACATTTGATAATTTTCCATGTGGGTAAGTGCAATATCACACTCAGAAAAGTTCAATTTATAACTTCTGTCAGAAACAAAATCGTGACTTGTGCTTAATGCTATAAAAAAATTCAGCTTTCCACCTGGCAACAATCTTAGAGGTAAACAAATTCCATCCACACGCAATGCCATAATTCACAGATTTGTCTACACATTTCCAAATGTGTATATATAGCAGATTATAGCAATATCATAATCCAATAATTATATTGCTATTCATTTATGTATTGTTACTTTGTATAGTGACTCATTCAAGTGATGATCAAATTATTTTTTTAATGCTGTTTAGTGTTGAGTGTTTCCTTATGTTTTCTTAGCAAAGAAAATCAGAACTATCATCCTTATCTTCACAGAAATCAAAATAGCTTTTTATTTCCCTGACAGAAATAAACAGAATAATTTAAATTCTACAGACCTCCAAAAGCCATCTGGTCCAACCCTCACTCAAAGCAAAGCCAGCAGCTTTGAAGAGATTTCTCAGGGCTCTGTCTAAAGTCTCCAGGGATAAAGATTTCATCAGCTCTCCAGTGTGATGTGTAAAGGCAAGTAGGTCCAAACTGAAATGCTGTTTCCACAGATTCAAGCATAGTTTTTGAAATGAGAATGGATGACTGTATTAAGGAAGGAATATGAAACCTCCTTTGCCCTGTTGGCTCTGAGGAAACTCCAGAGAGAAAACAAGTTCCCTATCTTATTTGTCCTCCTATCCAAAGTCAAAACTCTTAACATTCCTCTGATATGTCTGTTGTCATGACTTTTGCAGGTACTATAAGAAACAGAGTTTCAAAGAGGAACTAGAAGAGAAACAATAATGTAGCATAAAAGATGCTTTAAATTTAAATCCATGAGCTGTGAGATGCTTGTTCTTATCCTACAGTCAATGGCTGAAATTCTGATACAGCCAAACAAAAAAGTGAAAGGACATATGTAATTTTCCAAAACTATTTGTCTTTGTGATTCTTTAGCACAGTGTAATTAACAAACTCCTTTTTTTACAGCTGAAATAAACTATGTTTCTTTATTCAAGAAAGTGCTGTTTATTATCTTACTCTCCATTACCCAAAAAGATGTATGTGTATTCTAAAAAAATGACCAACTGAAAGGGTGGAAAAAGTAAGTATTTGGCTTTTACTTAGTCTTTTACCCTTAAAAGAAAAGGGAGCAAACACTGCCTCATAATCTAAATTACTTTGAACAGCTGATGAGAAACAAGTTGCTAGCTACACTATCTTTCCTGAGAACACCTACAAATAAAGTTCTCAAAGTTAGCTGTAGTTCAGCCATTTAAAAGCTATTTTTTACAAGATGGTTACCGCCACCCTAACACAGATGCCCAAAACAAAAGGAATTTGCCACTGGTGAACAATTGAGCCTGTACTGGCAATCTACAGAATTAAAGTAGGAGCAGAGGAGTAGCAAGGTTAAATGAGATGAAAAGATCTCCAGTCTTCAATTTTCCAATGGGTCTTGATGCATGGTAAAAATTCTTAACAATGATTAACTTTTTTTTTCTTTTTTTTTTTTTTAAGGTAAAAGCACTGTCCTATATCTCATTGTAATGCAAGTGTGTTACAACATCCAGCTTGGACACAGAGTCTCTGCTTTGCTTTGAAAGGTATTCTGGTTGCCGTGTTTATACTATATAGCAATAGTTTTTCCAATTAGTCCCTTAATTATAACCATAATCATTAAACTAAAAGCACATTTTGAAACCAAACAGAGACTACATTTTTAGAAGACTGAGCAGAATAACATGTCAGTTTCTTTTATAATAAGTTTTTAAAGTTATGTTTAGAAGTTTCTACTCTCTCTCTCTCTCTCTCTCTCTCTCTCTCTCTCTCTCTGGAATGTGGAAAACTTCACTGATGAATTGGTTTCACATACTCAGAAATGGATTTTAGGCTACAAACAAAAATAATTTCCAGGTGTTTGGCATAGTGAAAGATGTTTCTACCTCTCCCATCAGAAAGGAATTACTTTGATGATCATATAAACTGTAACTAAGACAGTATGTCTTCCTTGAAACCTCAGATTACATTGCTCACTCAAATGCTCCTGGCATTTTATGGTCTCCACCTAAACAAGCTCATCTGCACCTCCAGATTGATCAACTATTCGATTTATTGGGTTTGTTGAAATTCTTTATGACAATTAAACAAGGAGAAAAGAGCAACTTCTCAGCAATCTATCCAAGACCAAAAGCTTGATTTCAAAGTCTGCACCTAAAATAGGCCTCAGTACCACCTCTTCTCAATTTTGTTTGACCTTGTCTTTCCTACTAAACTTTACTAACAAACTTCCCATTGTTTCCTTTCAAAAAGGAAAAGGAAAGAATACAGAAAGACCAAGGAATGACACTGCTCATTTCCCTCTCTGCAAATATGATGAAGTGGAAATTTCAAAAATTCATTCAGAACAGGACAGTACCTAAAACAAGAAACAGAAATGAAGGATGAGTCAAACTGAAACTAAGATTGTTTTCCCGTTGCAAACAGCGGTAAAGGAAAATCAGTAACAAACAGTGCGATTCCCTACTGAAATTTGAAGCCTACATTTAATTTTATTTTTTTAATTAGTACAGATATTCCCCACTCTGGAGTATGAATAACTCTAGCATGTCATCATTTCCTGTCACTTCTTTTGTCCCAGTCTTCACATAAAGCTCCGATCAGGAACTCCCAAATCTTCAACATTACCCAGAACCATTACATTATTCAAGCACATTTTCTGATTCTATGCTGTCCTAACAATTAACTTTTCAAGACTGGACTTAGCTACCTATAAAAATATATTTAAACATTAAAACACCCATCCTCTACCCTAATTTACAAGGAGCTATCTGCCCACATAAAAAGAACACTTCCTCTCCTCCTACTTCATACAGAGATCATAATCTAGGGAATAAAATGTTCAAAAACCAAGAATATATAGGCTACTTCTCCATTAAAAAGTTCTATGATGAATAAAAAGACATCCCCCATCACTGTAAATGTATTTAAAACTAAATGCTTGACCTTGTACCATAAAATCTTATTTCTCCATTTTAATAAATTCGGCTATGACTTGATTTCATGTTTTATTTCTAACAAGGAGTCATTTCTTCATTTAAAAAAAAAAGCAACAACATACGAAATTCCCTTTTGGACAGGGTAAAGGCTAGACATGTAGAACTAGGGCAGTCTCATTATTAAACGTTATATTTTTGGTAAGCAGCTAGAAAGTTAATGAAACTCTGAGTAATCTCTTACTTCAAAAAGTTCCATGAACCCATTCCAGGAGTTTATAAAACAGTGCATTTTACAGCATAGCCCATGGGTTATGATAATATGCCATCCACGGGTCATGTTCATGCCTGCTTTTTATTCAGCACAACAGACTGCAATAAAGGTGTGTGACTGATCTACTGCTGTTATTAAACAGGCTTTTTTTCCACCAACATTATCAATCTTTTCTTATAACCGTGTCTGAAGCATTTCCAAAATTCCATGTGCAGTGGCTTTCCACCCCATCATGTGAAAACAAAAATACCTTACTGATACTTTAGCATTCACACACTTTATTAGGACTTTTTTTAAAGTCCTTGTAGAATACATTCTTAGGGTAAGATTCAGTTCACTTTACTTTAGCAATCTTAAACTGTGTTTTGCCCAAACTAGTCACATAGACCTCCTTTATAGTAGAGGACAGAAATATTTATCTCGTTATCTTTTAAGAGGATAGGATTACTGCTTTAGGAGAAATCTGAATCATTTACTACACCTCCCATCTTCTATTCAAAAGGTAAGTCCCTTCATTCATTTTAACAATGTGATAGGATCAGTTAAAACTATTTTGCAGGCTACATTAGTTTAGGATTCAATTATTTGAATTTTAAATTTAGAACTGTTAATATTGTCACAAAAATAATCTGATACAAAAATTTATATGCGATGGTAAAAAGACAAAATTGTAAGAAAATCCATAGGTAGCTCAATATATACTAAGCTAGCTTTTGCTTGAGCATGGGTAAACATTGTTCCTGAGAGCTCCACTAATTTCATAGGAATCAATGCTACAAAATCCTACTACATCTTTTGAAAAGAAATCCTACAGAAATTCTTGACTATTGCTAGGACTTCTCAAAATGTTCTTCCAACAGTTTCTGCTGTGACTTGAGATACTTTAAAGTATATTTATGTCCATTTTGCTTTGCATCTTAAGACAAAAAACACAAGTCAGAACCTGAAAAGACCCAATACTAAATTAAGGGAAGCATTTTTGTCATTTAAGACTTCTAATTACAAAATGTGTGCTACAGAATTACGTCAATGAGCAAGTTGTTGAATTGTTTCCATGAAGAACAATATTTGATGGAGATGATATCTGGCGCCCTCCCCCTTCTTAATTAAAATCTTATTCTGGCAGGAAACTCAACAAAAGAGCAGCCAACTTATCTCCTTCAGCGGCTGCTGGGTGGAGAACCCCTTGTGTCTGGCACTAACTTGATACTACTGTTCCTAATGCCCTTGAGTTTGCTATCAGCACAGCTGGAAAACTCCTGGGAGTTTAGGGAAAGCTGCAGGCTCTGGTTCCTTGGAGCCAGGAGTGAAGAGGAGGGTGATTAGCATGGGAATCAGCACAGGCTATTTCCCTCTGCTAAGGCCAAGGTTTATCAGTGCCAGTGGAAACCCAGGACAACACTGCTCTGCCATGCACATGGCACAATTTGACCAGTGCTTTGAAGATCTCCTCGACTCATTCTCACTTCAAGAAATGGCTTGATGAATATCAGAGTCCAGAGTTTGCAAACTGTTTGTGCCAGTAACTACCTCTAGTGAAAAGCTGGAGCACTCCCTGATGGTAGAAACAACTCTCTCCATAGGTATGCAGCCGCTTGCTCAGTCAACTTGCATTCTGGATTTTTGACCTCAACCCCTGTAAGTTTTATACAATTACATCATCATTCTTCTGGAGTTTCACAGTAATAACAAAAAATGCAATAAAGAACCACTTTCTTTCCTGTAGTTTCTAATCTTGCTTAGAAGAACTTAGAAAACTAATTTCAAGTAACCTCATCTCATGCTGCGCCTCTAACTCATCTAATATCAATACTCTTCAGTTTCCCTGGGCTGTGCATTTCTGTGTTAGAAATGGAGAGAACACAAAGTAAACCAAACCAGAGACACTGCTGACATTTTAGAAAGTGAGTCAAGCAAGAGATTAAGATTTCAATTTGTAACACTTCCGTGTTTTTATTATGAAATGATAAATAAATCTAGCAAGGCAGGGAATGTAAATATTTTTGCAGTTGTTTACACTAAGGAAGAGGAAAGGAATTTAACATGCAATTAACCACTTAGGTGATTCTAGATATGTACCATATGGTCTTTGAATTGCTTAAAGAAAAATATTTCATTTTTATTTATAAACTATTCATGAATTTGAGCTGCTTATAGTAAAATCATTTATAAGTATTCACCCTATACCCACTTCTCTCCTCCTAAGAAAGGGGCTGAGGGGAGGGGATATGGGTGATAATAAAGAATGCTGACATCAAAAATCTGTATTTGCATTGCTTCACAATCTTTAAAAGACAAAGAGATATGAAAATGGATTATTTATTGTGTCCTTTAACTGATCTTATTTGGACAAGTTAAGAGACATTGTTACTTGTAAGCATTGTAATCAGTCTTTCAAGTAAAATAAAAGAAATTTGCAAACATACGATTTCCAAACAAATCCTTTATGTCATACCATGCAATTCTACACAGATATACATACACATGAAATATCTCCTCTTCAATTACAATTAGTAATTTCTATGATTGCCTACGCTTTAAATTCATAAGCCTGAGATAAACAGAATCAGGTCCCTGTTTCCTCTGGGTACAGACTTGCACTGAAGCCCAGATTTTTTAATATTACTTTTCCAATTAAACCTAATTTTAAGTATTGACTTGTTATTTTAAAATAAACATTGTGAACGCTGCTTAAGATAAGCCCTTACAAAACCCAAGAAATACCCTAAGCAACATGGTAACTGCAAAATATATTTCCAAGTACAACTTAATTAAGTAAAGGATCTGAACCAACACCGGAAGATGAAATCACTTCCTGTTTACAGTACGGTTTATTTACTATCTTTGGTAGAGTCATTCTAGAAACGGATTTAAGGGATCATGACTCTAATCCTTAATCTGTCATAAGTGCAGTGTGAATTTAAAGAAATTACATACACCCCACCTCAGCCACCTTCTGTGAAGCAAGGGTGCTAATAGTTCCTGTCTGGTTCTTTTCTGTTTTGACTTTTCATAGAAAGGGCAGTGTACTTGAAGAGAATTTAATTTCAGACTCTCTAGGCTGTGTTTATGGCAATGATGTATTCAGTTGTATCTATCACTGCAAATATAGCTCCAGTACTGCAATCTCAGGGGGGGAAAAGAACATGTGAGCCATGAAAACAGAACTGTATTAAACTAGATGAGACTGTGTTTTCATACATATGTACAACATACCTCAATATATTCAAAATGTTAACGGGAGACCTATGCAACTACTTCTTGCACTGTTCCTTAAAATGGTCTACCACATGGTAAATATGGTCAGTACTATCACTAAAGTATGTTTGAGTTTCATGGGGCTAACACTTGGGAAAAGAATTTCCTTAAAAGTTCTTCATATCTTATGATATCTGCAAACACTCTACTGCTCTAGATAGTTGCCCAGTGAATAGTGTCATATGACCACTGGAAAACAAATCTTCACAGTATTTGCTATCAGCATTTTCTTTATCATAAAATGAACTCAACTCCACAAAGACAGAAACCTAAACAAACCTCGAAAGGTGACTTCAAGAGCTTTTGAAAGGCCCAGCATCTACTTTAATACTGACCTCAGCAGGGCACCAATATTCTTGAAATGGCTTTTAGCTATTAATTATTTATAGAGCTATCACTTCCCCAGAGTTTACTGTGCATTCCTTTATTAATCTTTTCCTCAGACCCAGACTCTTCAACTTAATTTTACAGTATACTTTTAAGAAGGCTCATATGAAAACTAATCCAAGGACTTGCACTCTGTATAAACAACTTTAGTTTCCAACATGGCAAGGTAAAAAATTACCTTGAAGAGGTTATACAAACTTCAAGGGGTTGAGTGCTAACATATGACTTCACATCTCTTCAAAACTCAAGAAAGTGCAATGTGAGCAACATCCGTACCTCTCAAGTAACTGCAGAGGGAGAAAAAGTGGAAAAGCCATCCCCTCTGAAGGTTCTCCAGCTTTACTATGAAACTTAAGTCTCTGTGATCCACAACAGTGGTTTCTTTAAAACTGCCTATAAGAGAGATGCAAGACATACTGGGTGTCTGCTTCCCTCTTCAACAAATGAGGAAAAAATTAACAATACAATAAAAGATTAGATACTACCTATAATCACATTTGCTATAAATTATATAATTTTTCCCCTCCTCCTATTTTCCCATTAATAAGAAACAAATAATCACAGCCTCAATTCCAAATAATTTTTTCATAAAGGTTTTCAATACCATTCACGTGTGCTCAAATAAATTTCTCTTTGCTAGTCAAATACTGGATTTCCTTAACTTTCCTCATAGTTCATGTTTCCAATCTGGACAGATTCCTGATGATGTCCGCTTATAATGTCCCTGTCTGAAATTAAGCTTTCACCTGCTTTGTCAACATGTTTTCTGTGTGTTGACTCAGCCACAAATTTACAGTTTGGTTGTACAATTATGATTTGCAAGTGTCAGAAAGCTTGCTAAGCGGTAGTTATGCTATCAATTACTTACAACCTGTTTCCAAGATCAATCAATGTCTTAGGAAGAAAGTGGATTTTTTCCATCTTAGGCAGTTCATAACAAAACTGGGGTTATTTTGCTCACTTGATTGTTCTCAAGGTATTTACGAGCTGCTTAATAATTGCTTCTACTACTTGTTAAGCAAGAAAATCTGAACAATTAGTCTACAGTTCCCAAGTTGTTCTCCCTTCATAAAAGCAGTTATCATAACACTACTACTTTTTCATGAATTTGTGAGTGATAATTCCTCCAAGTCATTGACTGTTTTGACAAGTTTAGAGACAATCTGACTACATCTAATCTAGTTATTCTCTCTATTTTATTCTGTAATCTCAGTACTGTTTCAATCCATTTCAAAAATTACATGTATTACTTATCTAATCAAATTTGACTTATTGTTCAAAAAATCCTAAGACAGCAGAATATCACTGCTTTCTCTGACATTTATTGTTGTTCTTTCTCCCACTCTCATCTTGCTTCTTGAGTAATTATGGAATTTTATTACCTTCTTTACTTGCAATTTGCAACTAAGCATTTCTAGCCTTTTTTTGTTCTGAATTCTTGCATTCTTTTAGTCATTATCTCTAGTCATATAATGATTTCTACTTTTTATTATCTTAATAAAGTTTTAAAGGGCTTGGTCCTTTACTGCCAAAGCTTTTGTGCATTGGATGGTTTGTATCCTTGGTTCAGTCTCTTGGATAACTACATAATGTCTTTTGAATCATCATACTTAACTGTGTTCGAGTTCCAGCAAATATCTGGCAGCCTTCCTCTTTCTGATGCATTGTTTTAATCGTTATTGTTGGGATTGGTTTCTAAGCTGCTTGAAACTTCCATAGTTTTACTTCTGGCTCATTAGAACTTACCCTGTATTCTGTTTTTCACACTTTTATATGGCTTTCACTTCTCTAATAATCTCCCTTTCTCAGACAGTCAGATATACAGGCCTTTTCTCCTACTGAGCTCTTTTTAGCATCTTATTGATTAGTACCATAAATTTTATTCCCTCAACTGCAATCCAGAACTGTTCTTTTTAAAAGCTCTTTGCCAATAGCACCCATTCTACGTTTTAACTGGTTTTTTTACATTTCTTTTATTCTGGCTTTCAGCCTTGCTTAGGTTCTAAAGTTACATCATAGTTTAGCCTAATAAATCTAAAATAAAATTTGGAAGGCTTTCAACAGAATAAATATGAAGTGAAATTACAGTTTAAAATTTAATAGGCAGCCACTACATAGCCTTCCTTACCAATAATCTTAAGATTTATGTTCACCACTTGAGTTAAGTTTTCAGAATTCAAAACCACTTTTACCATCAGAGGTTAAAGGTTATCACTTACTTACTTTAAGCCAGCAACCTCATTGCTTGCTCAGTCTATTTATTCTTCTAATATGCATTATTGATATTCACATGAAATTCATATACAGAAACAGAGTTATATTTAACTGCGCATCAGCAGTCATTCGAAAAACCTAACAGGAAATCCTAAAACAACGCATGCCACAAGGACATAGATGGTAGAGTCTATGAGATACCTCACCCAAACTGCCAGCTAGCCCCCAGTAGGCTGAGGAATAACCTTGTTAAAACTACACTCTCTTGCACACAGGTTTTCTTCAACGACAACAAAACAGGAGGCTTTGGCTCATGGCAGCCACATGTGATGCAAAAACTATTTTCTCCGTAGAGAAGCCAGTTCTGCCTACTGACATCAACTCCTCCTCAGCTGACCAAATACCCATGCCCCTGCATGTTCCCTGTGTTTTCAGCACCCATGGCAAACCACATCTTCCCTTGGTGCCTGACAGCCTCCCTGAGCAAGCACTCCAAATGTTAGGTTGCACCTCATCCATTGATTTCCTTTGTCAGGAACATGATAGACACAACCATAGCAAGTTAAGACAAGGATCTAGGTGGAGCCTTCCAAGGTCAGGATCCCTGTCTGGGCAGAGTCCTCCCAGCTGCAGGAAGAAGACAGACTAACAACCACATTGATAATACACCATTTTCATACACGTCTTTGCTCTAGGGTATCTCTCACAATACCTGCCTTGTCTCTTGTTGGCAAACTTGGCTGCCTAACACTTTTGGTCTCACAGGTGTTTTGGTTTTTCCAAACACTAGTAACCATAGGCCATGCTGCCAAAGAAATTTGCACTCTGGACAAAACTATATAACCATAATTAAACCTGTAACCTGATGCACATTTTTTGGCACCAGTAAGGTGGTCCTTCTGAACTAATATGCATTTTTAATATGCTCAAACAAAAAGGCATATAGCAAATTATTCAGTGTTCCAAAAAATTTCAAAGGCACCCTAAATACCAATATGTTGCCTCCTATCAAATATAATTATAATGATGTGTGTGGGTTAACTCCATCATCACACTTTGTATTCAAGCACCACACAAGAAATTCAGCTGCTTCTGGAAGAAAAGCCAACCAGATCACCATGTCATTTTTAAAAAATGCAAAAGGGACTATTTGGCAATGACCTTAAAAAGACCTAAAAATTCACTATGCCTAACTCTTCAAATCCATTCTTCCCTATAGCCACAGTCAAACCAGCATCTCCCACCAAAATTCCAGATTAGAAAAGGTTACTACAATGCACAGACAATTAATAGGTAAGTCCATAATAATTTTCTGAAAATAAGAATCAATAACCAAAACTACTTACAAAGAAAACACAGGTATGATGATCCAGGCAGCTGATGTTTATTGTACAACCACTTCATTATTGAGAGCCCTTTCCTGTAACTGCAGGAGGCTACAAACTCCACTATGATTGCAGAGTCTGTTTACCCTGTGTGTCATTTTCTGTTACAATATTGAACCAAGCCCCCAGCAGGAGATAGGAATTATTATGCTTGGCGAAAGACTAGCAATGGCACACCATTTATTTTTGATGACTGTCTCAAAGGAAAGTAGTTTTCAAGTCTGAACCTGGGGGACATGAGGGGACTAAGCAACAGATTATGGGGAGAAACTTTGATCATGTCTCAGATTGATCAAAGGGTCACCCAATACATGTTCAAAAGCCTCTCTGGGCATCCTGGGGACAAAGGTAGAGACCAGGGAGACACTCTAAAAGCAGACAGTATATCATCAACTGCAAGACAGGCCATAATAAATGAAAACTGACTTTGCAAGAGATAAGAAATAAGCTATGATTTGAAGAAAAGTCTGGGGCAAAAGCAGAGTACTGAATTCCCCACAGTGCGCAGATTTTGACACAATGTACATTCAGGAAGATGTGGTTGGAAAAAGTACGGCCATTATTATTTTGTTTATCCTGGTTTCTTAGAAGAACCAGAAGGAAGACTTGTTTGCTTTTTAAAGGTATCATAAGGACTCAAGAATTGAGCCTATGCAAAACTGCTCTTCATTTTCCAGACTCAGTAACACTAATCTCGTCTGTCTGGCAACAAAACTGCCAGACATTACAAAAAACAGGCAGATACATTTCCTTGCCCCCTGCCTGGCAGTCATCAGCTTCTGGATTCAGTAACACAGCAATGAAATCCCAGTGGAATTTCATCTTCCAGGAGCCAGCAGTCAACTTTGTATACTTTCGAACAGATAAGCAATGGCCAGGCAGAAACTGAGATTTGCATTATTCAGACAAACAAAGTCCAGTGGGGTGCTGCTTCTCTGTGCTTCCATCTGACTTCCTTTCTGCCTTGCATGTGGCACCAGCTCCCGTGCCTGTCTGCATCAACGCAGCCAATGCAAACACTGCTGTGTGCAATGCCTGCTGCCTCAGTGCCTCCAACATCTGTTTGAAGGGCAAATAGAGACCTCAACAGAACTTATTTTCCACTACTACTCAACAGGACTTTTTTTGCACTATCCCTCCTACTGCTGGCACGTTACACATGATGCTTAGGTTTACCTTAAATAGGTATACCCCATAGGTGCACCAGCATTTATTTACTAGGTGTAGTTTATACACCTCATTTGGAAAGCACTGTAACAAAATGACACGTGCAAATTGTCCTATTATCTGAGCTGTGCCTGAGAATGACAGAAATTCATCTGCTGAAGACACATGCTCTACTTCAGAAAATAAGTCTGCACAATTAGACTGATGTCCAACCAAGTACATTCAGAAGATATTTACTGAGTTTACTTGCCTGTCAAGAGCAGTAAAGAGAACTAGGGTTCATCAGGAAGAGATAATAATGGATGGTTGCAGCCCTGACAGATAATGCTGCTACAGGAAAATCATATTAATGCAGTGAAGATCTTCACTGAGGAAGAATTACTCTTATTTAACAGAACTGACGGAAGATATAGAAGCCTGACTTAGCAATACATAACTGAATCTAAATGTATAGAGGACAGACAAAATTCAAATAATCGAAACACCTTGTGTTCCCTGCTAGCTCTGTAAGTACCTAGCCAAATAACAGATGAAAATAAAAACTGGTCCCTACTACTGTATTTCAATGTCTAGCTCTGAAATCAAATGAAAGGAAGTATATTCTCTTCACTTAAAAATCCCAACTTTTACTTTCAAGGCATTTTTTTTAATCTGTACTACAAATTAAACTGCAAACATGTCTCAAGTTTGGAAGAAAGAACAGCAAAGGATAGCAAGACAAACTACAGACATTAATTACTCTACGGAGTACTAATGTTATTCTAATGCAATATTTCACTGTTTTACTGAAATTTAAACTGTCTTACAGTTCTTGACAGTAATGCTACATTCAATAAATATAAACATAGACTTTCTGACTATTCATAAATTCACAATACATTTTGCTGGGATTAAGTTCCAGGCCAAAACTTGCTGTCCCACTTCAAAATGATGCCAGTGTCACTACAAAATGTTACACTTTTTTGGAGGTGTGAGCAGTGGCGGTAGAGTTTTGACAAGGAAATGGATGTCCCAACACCATTATCAGAGAAGAAAATACACATTTTGCTAAGGAGAAAAGTACATTTTATGAGAAGCAGAAAAAGGATTTGGGTATTCTGACCACAGTGTCAATCAGTGACTGGGGAGCCAGACTCCAGGTGGAGACACACAGGAAATCCTGTGATTGCTGTCTATGCAAACTGCACCTTTGGCTGTCACATGAAGTACAGAACAAACACATGTCATGATAAAGATTAAAATTACATAGCTCAGTAGAACTCTAGGCTTTTACACTTTCAGGTAACACATGAAAGGATAAATGACATGACAAAGGTCACAGGAATACAGTGAGAAAAACACATTTCCATTTCCTGATTCACACTTTCTTTAATGCTGACCACATACAAACACCAATGTGCAGCACAGTGTTTTGCTGCCTTTTATAAGCAGTCTTAAAAAGTTAGAATAAACCCTCTTTCCAATATACTGGTTCCAGTGCCTTCTTTACTAAGAAAATAAAAGCATCATTCATCATTATGAGACTATACCTATACAAAAACAAGTACATTAATTAAATTTTGATTTTGGGCTGAAAATTTCCAACACACTACTCTCTGGATCAAGTGAGTGAAAGTAAGAAACCTCTTTCAATATTACAATACAGCAAGAAGCATGTAAGTGTGCAGGGCAAGAGTCAGGGAGAGGGAGGGGTATTATTATGCTATCAAAGAAAAGGTGCAGTTTATACAGTTATCCTGTTGCTACTCACTGTATTATGTACATATGGCAATCCATAAACTTTCTCCTGTGTCTCCTTTAAAATTTCTGTGGTTGACTTTTTTAAAGGGTGTTTACCATGGTAGATTTGGTCCAAGACAGCATAAAACACCTGAAGAGAGAAAATATATTTGTCTTTGGTACATGTTATTGACATATAAAAATCAAAAAAGACACAAAGAAAAGAACATGAGAGATGGACTACGGAGAGGGAATAGTTTAAATATATATGGTTTGGAAGTCCTCTATCATTAGTATAAGATACTAATGTTATACAAGGAGAGAAACAGGTTTTTGGAGAACACCAACCAGCACCATCATGACCTTTCATAAATCCATGTTTAGGTCACTTAGCACACTGGGAGTAATAAATTGTCTGCATTTTTAAAATAAATTAGGATCTATCCCTAAGGCCCTCAAATAATTCCCCTTTTCAAGAAAAGTATTTTTAAATAGATTTAATAAAAAAACCCCCTGATTTTAAGTTATTTATTTTAAAGTTATTTTAGTGGACACTACAAAATAAGCTATTTCAAGATGTGTACATACAACCATGCGAACACTTCACCCCTGCAGGGGCAAGTTATGGCTTAGGCAGTGAACATAAGAATCATGTTAAGAATATTACAGAATCAATGAGGCTGGAAAAGACCTCCAAGATTATCAAGTCCAACCTTTGACTAAAAGCACTGTGCCCACTACACAGAGCTGCTGTTGCTACTGAGCTTCTGCTAGAACCCTGCAACAGTGTAGTACTAAGGCAGATTTTTCCTTTATTTTAGCTCGCTTATTTAGAACAATAAATTGCTAAAGTGTAAGCTTAGCTCAAAGCACACTGCACCAGGAGGGTACTTTGCCAGAAGTAAATGCTGCTGGCATTAGCAATTTTTATGCATGTAAACTCCAGCAGAATGCAGGTGCATGACCAAATTATTGAAGTGTTTGGACAGCAAGAAAGCTGCAACATTAAAAAGACTTTCCAAGCAAAGACAGCAAAGCCAAGTGTCTGGCACTGTAGTAAAAAACATGAAACAGGCATGGACAGAAGAAATGATTGCAGCCTTTTTTCTTTCTTTTTTTTAGTATGAAGATTTCCTATTTCGTGGAAGCACAAGGAAGACAGAGGACATCCACTGCTGTGCAACACAAGATTTTTTGAGAAGTTTGATGGATCCAGATGTTTAAGGGAAGAGGTTAGGCCATCCTGTGGTAGGCACATTTCATAGGAAAGTTGACAATAAGGAACCTCAAAAAGCTTTTTTGCGAGGAATGAAGCAAATAATTTGGCTAGAGATTCAGGTCCAGTCACACTCCCAGGGTGCAATACCATCCCCAATGATAAACACACTGTTCCAGGAACTACAGCCACGAAATTTTATGGAGAAAAAGTTGTTTGGATGTTTTATGTTATCTAAATAAAACAACCCCCTGAACCTCTGAAAAGCTACTTTATTACGAAATTTTAGTACAAATCATTCTGAACTCTTCAATAATTTATCAGAATTCAGCATCTTTTTATTTGTTCTGGATACAACATGTAGTTTCACCAAAATTGTGACTGTTTCTAAAGGAGTATATTCCTTCTGTTTGAATAAGCTGTCTTCTAACATAGAAAATTCTGATAAACCAGATAAGACAGTCTCTCTCGACAAAAAACAAATGTGCACATTGATTTTTTTTTTTCAAGAAAAACTGAGGGTTATAAGCAAGGGGGTGAATAAACCATGACTTGCAGGGGCTACTCTGAGATTTCCTGCTTGCTTCTTACATGGCTAATGAGGGTAAGAGACATCAGCAAGACTCAAACTTGCACAACCACCCATTAATGACATTGCAAGTTTTGTGTCCCAAGTAGCAACACTGAACAAGACATGTAAGCACTCAACCTTGTCCATCTACAATTGCAGAGTAAGCAGCAAGCATCTGTTCAGACTAAAAATATAAAGAGAAACCTATACTACACTGCAAAAATGACAACACTTTTTCCTCTTATTTATATAAGAGGAGAACGAGGCTTTACAATGGCTTTGCATTCCTAGTCACTAGAATCCAAATCTTTTTTTAATATAGTTTAACAGAAGCTACAGGTTTATGGTAGCAAGGGTGACTGAGAGCATGACCCACAGTAAGTACCATGAATAGACCTGAAAATGACCTGATGTAATAGTCCTAAAAAGCTCTTTTTCTCCTGTCACCTTAGACCTTTTTAACTCTGCAGTAGTCATTTCACACCAACTTCCCCTCTCCTCTCTACAAAACCCAAATCAAACAGGAGGAACTTCAGCATCTAACAACAGACTTTAGTGTCAAGCTTCAGCACAACCTAGATCCTCTTTTTTCTATCTCCCATCTTTGTTTGGACCAGTCTGCAGCTGCTCTTCAGTGTTCCTCACAAGATGAGGGAACTGCATCTGCACTGCAGGGGACCTCTAAAGTGAAATTTGGAGCGAAGCAGTTTGTGATCAAGGAGCAAAAGTTCAACTCATAGCTAGGAAGTGGGGAAATGTCAGCTGAAGGCCAGTGAAATGTTCTGCCTAAGGAACAATGTAGTGACAGGGAAATGAGTCACTGAAGTCAGCTATAAGCTCTCCCTTGATCCTGGCACATGTACAGTGTGGGAAGAAAGCTATGAGCCAGGCCACCTGGACAGCATGGTTAAAAAAACCATCCCTGAAAATAAACTTGGATGAACTTTATACCCATATGAATTTCCAGCTACAAACCACAGTTCTGTCTGTTTACACAAGCCTTTGAAATGGGAAAGGGAAACACATCCCAGGACCACATGATTTTAGGTGATACTGCTGAGGAGCAAGCTAATACTTAATATCAAGCAGTAGGTAGAAGATGATTTCTAATTTCAGTAAAACACATTTCTCAAAAGACTTAAAAATATTAAAACTCCATCAAATAGTTTTTTATCTTCATACTGTCTATTTTGCACTTACATTAGTATTTATTAGTTTCACTTGATTCCAGTTCTTTCTAGCTCCTTGTTTGCTTAATAGCATTAATATGCACATACTTAGGCATTTTCCAGTTACTACTGACTGAAAGACACTGGGATTCAATCTGCCTGGCAAAAGCCTTAGGAGAAGATGTATGGACTCTCCTATCTTTCCTTCTGAGTAACTGATTACACGACCTAAAAGAAAATTCAGAGGTATTATAGTTATGAAAAAGCAGCCATATTTCTTACTTTCACGAGCCAATAGACTTATTTTTTGAACAGACCACATGAGAACCTCCAGGTGTTTTCCAAACTGCTGGAATATTTGTCAGCATCTTTTCTTCTTTTAAAGGTCAAATAAAACTAAAATAGCATCTAGCCATCAATACAGCATATAGTCTTTGCAAAGACTGAAGATCAGTATTAGAATCATCATTCACAGTATTTTCAGGCATATAGCTAGCAGCACATATATACTTGGATCTGCAAATTAAAATATATTTTGCTCCAAGTAATTATTATACTTTTCAATCTATATGAGTAACAGTATGCACTTCTAAAATGGAATATATTAGCTTTATATTTGCCATGTAGTCAACTTCTCTGGGACATTTTTTCTGAATTGTTCATTAGAACAATTAGACAGATTCTGCTAATCTGTCTCTTTGAAATGAGCACGCACTTCTGCAGGTTTTATACCTGGCATCTCCAAGAAAATAGTGCAGAAAGTAGGAAATGAATAATATTATTCAGTATGGCATTGTGGTCATTTGGCACAGGTTGAAACTAGCTGAACTTAATAAGCACAAGAAAAAATTGATGGCAAGCAGCCTGCTTAATCACTGCATCACTGTCAGCACCAGTCAGTCACTGGGCACCCAGGGGAACTTGAGCCCACCAGAAGCGGGTGTTCTTGAGCCATGGGGTGTGGAGTGACTCCAAGACAGACTCTAAAGAGGCCCCAGAAGCAGCTGAGGGCCAACAGTAGCAGGGGCATTGCACAGTCCCAGCACAAGCAACTGATGTAATGACTGCTTTTGGAAAACTCTCTCCTACACTACAGAACAGGGAGGCCATGTCAATTGTGAGTATATTTGTGACTTATACTGCTCAATATCCAAGACCATTTAGCCTCCACAATGCCAACTTGGTTTCAAACTTTGACAAGAACATATACATACAAAAAGTTGAAAGGAAATCTGTCAGATCATTAATAAAAGTCCATGATTAAGCATTCACAATATAAACTTTATTTCAATCTAGAATTGGGGTTTTTTTTCAGTAAAAACCTCCTGTATTAATTATTTATATTCTTGCCCACATTCCTTCTGGATTATCAGAAATTCTCTATGAGAATCTTTCAAACCCAGCAAGGTGCATTTCCAAATCAGACCTGCAGACAGAGTACGGTCATATTTTCATGTCACACACGTACAGCTACAGGTAACACCTGCCCAGCCAACACTGGCTGCTGACAGCCAGCACTGCACTGAAAGCACAATTCAAAAGTCCATTAAGTTTAACCAATGAAAAATATGTGTATACACTGAAAACAATGTTCAGTCTGGCTTTGACTAGTGTAAATGACATGTACACAATTTACAGGTCCACACTCCAGACTTCTGATTAGTTTAAAGTCTTCTATGTAACCGCACAGAGAAAATTGCAAATACTTAAGTTTCTCTTTCAGATCAACTTCAGTTAACCAGCCCAACTCATGTTTGTAGACAGAGTTGTGATCATTTGGCGACTTCTCAAAGGAAGAAATACCAAAGATCTGGAGATTTGTTTCTTTCCACATCTCAGTAATTTACCTTCACTAAGGTACTAGCAGAGTTGTCTCACCTAAACACCAGGTTAACTGCAGAAGGAAATACTATATCCTTCGGGCTTAAGGCAAAACAAAGAAGAAAATCACAAAAATCACACAGCAAAAACTTGTAGGACACTACATGCAGCCAAATGCTCACTGTAAAAAAAAACTTGGCTGGATGCTAATGCTACTGTACACATCTGAGAACTGCTCTTGCAGGACTGAAAAAGGCCCAATACCATTTTAGATAGAAGTCTAATTTCCTTCACTTCCTTTGAAGAACAGCATCACTGATTGTTCATGGAAATGACTGATCAATCACACCTACCCACAGAAAATAAAGGTTTATGAATTTAGTTACTTCTCCTAGCACTGTGAGAGAGAAGTCCTACGTCCTTACAGCTCAGCCAGCAACTCTGATGTGACAAGTGGTCACTTTCCTTAGGAGCTACAGAAGAGGAGCTCAAACCACATTTTTGTAAATAAACATGCTGGTTTGATTTTACGATGGTAACCTGTATCTCTCAGTCCTAGTATATTTTAACGATCCAAGGTACACAATACTTCCTCTACTTCAAGTTCTCCTTAAATGATTCCATTAATTCAAGAATTCAATCCTAAACTACATTTGGGAATTCTGATAATCAACCATTTTCAAAAGCTGTGGTTTTCATGATATTTTCCTACAGATATAAGCATTTAGGTTTAAGCAGATGCAATATGTTCAGAAAAACAATCATAACAATTACTATAATTAATTAATTAATTAGCATATACTTAGATAACACATCTACATTAAAATAATAATTGGTCAAATTATAAGAACTAAAATATGTTTTGTAAGTGCTGCATAGAGAGTAGAAACTAAAATGCAAAACACATACCTGGAGTTGCATATCAGCTGCAGCACACACCTTTTTGGACTCACATAGTCTTGACACCATGTTTTTTGGTAGTGGCTTGAAAAAAAAATCAGATCACATTTAGACTTATTCTTTATTTGTAAATTGTGTTTAAATAGCTAATTACTAGAAGAGGTTGAAGATACAAAAAAAAAAAAAAAAAAAAAAAACCAAAATAAAACACATTTGAAGTGCTTTGCATTGAGGAAGGAAATATTTGCTGAGCAAAGCATTAAACGGTCAATTAAGATATCAGCATTAATCCACACAACAGAGAAACAGAGAAATCACTAAGTGAAATCTGTGTGTTTTTCTATAAACTGCTTCCATACTCCCTTATACGCCTGTTAAAGATGTTATTACTGTTTTTAGACATAAAGAACAGACTGGGGCAGTTAAAGCCCTCCCACATCATACAACTCAATACTGAGCTTAATAATACTGGGTTTTCATAACTTCAACTGAGACAGCATCAGACCTTCTACCCTAACCCACATAAAAATATTTAGTTGTACTGAACAGTAAATATCTACCCTTTGAAATTTTTAACAAAGTTAAATTTATTCCACATCTATGGCAATAAAATTATCCATGCCACCACATACTGAAAAGTCAGAAACACTTTTCAAGTCATTAAAAAAACTTTTTGACTTTCCATCCAGATGTCTGCAAATACATCCAAAGATTTTTTAATGCCAAATTTTTAAGAACATCTGTCTATGAATGCTTGACCTTAGACTTCTTTCACCACTTGCTGATGCTTTTCAATAGATGTTTTTCCTAACAAACATTTTCTTTTTTTTCATAGCAGCTTCCTTAACCAAACAAATGAAATATGGTTAAAATAACTGCATTCTTGCTAAAATATTAAGAAAGGTACTACAAGTCGTACAATGTTGTACAAATAGAGATGCTAGGTGTTAAACTTGACTCTAAAATCATACCTATGCTTTTATAGTGTGTTGAAGCATTCAAGAAATAATCCAAGAAAGTCTACAGATATGGCAGTCCATATGTTTAGATTCTCTGCAAATTATATGAATTCAAGACGAACAATGTTCACAGAATAAAAATACAGTTCTAGAGAAGTTACATCTAAGTGAAGAAAATGTTATCAATTGACTCTGGAATCTTAAAGTTGAAGCAGGTAAGAAAAATTCTCTGGTTGCACAGCTCCTTTATGAGGTACTTGCTAAGGCTTGAAACCTCTTCTCCAAGTCAAAGGTTAGGTAGGTCAAGCATGGTATAAAACCAGAGAATTTAACAAGGCAGAAAGTAAAGTAGGAAAAAAGTTACAATAGGTTGAAGTATTTTGCTTGGACAATTATTCTCCCTGTTCTATGAATGTCTCTGTCTCATCCTCTTACACGAGTAGGGCACATCCTTCAATGCCCTTTCATCTTGGAACTGAAGTCCATCTGGGTTTGCAATAGCACTGTTTCAACAAGGAAACCTATAGAATTTTGAACAGATTTTGTTAAGCACAAAACCTATCAGCAAGTTATGGCAGCTTTTTGAAAGCTTTTTTTCCTAATGAACTAGTACAATATTCAATTAAACAAAACTGATTTCTTCTAGGAGCATCTGTATGTCCAATACAGCAAAGTATGAGAAAACTGGATGGAAATTCTTAAACTGTAATTTGTCAGTGTTACAGACCGGAAAAATCAAAAGTTTAGCAACAACAAATATGCGTGTTTTACAAAGTTATCATATAAGAGTGTTAAAGTTGAGCCCTCCTACCAGTAAGGTCAAACAAACTCTTTGAAACATAATTCTACTTCAATTTTAAATTTCTTCTATATTAAATGATAGCAAGAGGAAATTCTAGACACCAAGTAAATATACGGGTAATTTTACCAGGAGTGTCCAAGAAAATTTTGTTAACTATTTTTGTGGTCATATGAATGTCAAACAAACAATGACAATCCACTACGCATTGAAGAGCAAGCTCTACTGTTTGAGCAGATTAAAATCAACAAGAAAGTACAAGTCATTCCTATGACTACACTTGCTGACAAAAAGGCAAAGGAAGAAAAAATATTTATGTCTTCCTTAAATCACTCAGTGTGATAGCCACTAAGCTGGCTCAAAGACTGTGTTGTGACCATAATTCACAAGCCAAGCAGAATTTGGCACCAGAAAAACAATGTCAAAATTAGATTAAATTGAAAGAATTTAAATTGATAAAGAAGTCACTTATTTTTTCCAAAACACCTTTGGGATCTTAATACTTAAGATTTCAGGGAAGCAAAATTTTACTCCAGAGGGTTTTTCAAAGATCACAACTCCACTCCAAGGTATGTTTCTGTGAATGTCATGCACACAGATATGCTGAGATCTTGAACGGGAGCATGTACTGTTTCAGGCAATACAATCTATTGCTCCTTGCTCCATTACAATCTCACAAAGCCCCTTAATAAGCAGCTGGATCAATTTTAAAAAGGCATCAGCATTCTTACTTCCCTTCTCCTGAAAGATGAACTCTCTGATAAAACCAGAATAAGACTGTCATCTTCCTTCTAAAAGAAAGATTTCACAGAGCTTTGGCTGAAACTATGTCATTGAATAACCATTCAGTTTTCAAAATTTTAAACAATGCATGCTTTATTTTGAGGTTCACTTTTCTATCCTTCTCCAGTAAGTAACTTTAAGACCTTGGAATAAATTTTTCAGCATTTTTTCATGGTGGTTAAAAGAACAGAATTCCCTGTGTCCCAAAGCATGCTTAACTCCTTACCATTGTGTAGCAACTGCAATACATTACGACTCTTTACTATCTGTGGGCTTTTTCTTGTAATCATGCTAATACAATACTGTCTTTGTAATTCCATCTCTGTGAAAAATGAATTCAGTTCAAATTTGAACAGCTGAAACACTGGCCTTTGTTCAAGAGAGTCTTCAAAGACACATAGGCTTAGAATGATTTAGCTCAGACCTACCACATATCTCTGCACTTTACAAATGAAATTAAACAAACAATCACAGTGATACAGAATTGCACCCATGCACCAGATTGTCTGCTTAAGCACTGTAATGCCCTCATTTTGCTATGGCTTGACTTCATGAGCTTACCTGACTAATCCAAATTTAGTAACTAATTATTATAGTCCTCTCTATTTATTCATTTTATCTCAAGGATTTTTTGGTTTGAGTCACCTTTTGGATGAAAGGAAAACTAGGCTTGCTATCTTCTTGAAACAAATAGGTTTGTACTGGCCTGCTTTTTCAACTAAGTTCAAAAGACTTGCTCCTTTTGACATAAGAGCTTGCAAGGTTTGTGACTCCTCAACATTCAACAGCACAACCTTTCAAAGGGGACAGAAGGCAGAGACAAGCTTTCTATAAACTTCAAGATATTTTGGACCAGAACCTTATGATCTACATCTAAATGAACTCTCATCTTTGAAAGTCTGCCCATCAGTTTCTTTTTCTGCAATGCTGCTGAAATACAATTTTCAACAATTCACATGTTTTAATACTCAAAACACCTCTTTCTCCTCATCTTCCAACAAGCATAAGCAGTAATTGTAAGTGCAGATCCTCAAAGGTGAGTCCTTTTACAACTGACTTTTATAGCAGTGGCTAATATGAGATTACACTGACAAGTTTTTCTGATACAATTTATGTTCACTAGGAATACTAAAAACCACACCATCTGAAGTCTACATGCAAAAACTAGAGTGTAGATGCAGTAACACAAAAAGAAAAATGCTTTGTCAAATTTTCTGCATTGCCTCCGACACAAACTGGATCAGTAACAAGTCCTCCTGCCAAAATCCAGCAGAGCTCAGTTGTTGTAGCTGTTGTAGAAAAGATCTTTCTAGCATAGAAAGGTTCAGTCTCTTAATTCACAAGAAGAAAATTAACGAAAGTTCTCAGATGGAACAATATATTGACAAAGTGGTTTCACAGTTTTCACATTTTAACTTTTTCGTCCACTTTCCTTACTTGCCCTTGAAAAGGAAGTAAAGTGCAGTCATTTTTTTTTTTCAAATAAATCAAAAACTGGATAAACAAACAAATAAAAAAATTGAATTTCCTATTTGCTCAACAAAGAATTAATTAAAAGAACAAGCAGAGAAAGTAAGCCCCCAAAAGATCTTTGTGAAGTTGAAAATAGAAGAGAAATTGGATTTTCAAGTCAGAGTACTTCATTACATGTACACAACAGAAAAGATTACTTCAGTCTATTTGTATTTAAATGACAAACATAGAAATCTGATATCAGATTCTTAAAATCATCTTAGATGAACCAACATAAGCAAAAGCAGATTTATATATGTTGGATAATGGCTTAAAAATGCATTCTAGAATTTTAAAAAAGCAATTAAAAGGAAGCTATCTAAAGCTCTTAAGTGCCACAGAGTAGTTTCAGGCTCTTCTTCTCATCTTCCAGCATAATCCATTCTTGCCCCCTTTGAGACTGGATTTCTACATCAAACCTCTCTCAATTACTTTCTGAAAGGGGAAGATTTCACCACCAATAAACAGAAGTAGTTTATGGAAATGCCAAATGGGACACAGTGTCTGGTTCTTAGCTTTTGCATTGAAACTAAACATGGTTTAGATTTGTCAAGTCATTTTGAAAATACAAAACCATAAATAATGTCCTACAAATCTCTTTCAAATGTTTTAGTGAAGCTCATTCTCTGAACTCATATGCAATCAGATTAACTTCATGCTGTTTAAACACTATATGAACTTTATAGAGAACATTAGAAAGCCCATTTCTGTATGTGCATTCAAACAGATAAACAATTAACACTCCTGAACTGAGTTTAACTCTCAGGTTTCAAAGAGACCTCTCTTTGTGCAGTCAATTCTGCAGAAACGAGTGCTCTGTTAAAAGAAAAAATTACAGAGCAAATTTCTCAGACAGTATCTATTAAAATAGAAGTTAAGCAACATATTTTCATAACTGTTCAATGGAGGCAAACATAATTCTACTTCCGTAATACTGAAGAACACTGAATGCTTAGTATTGGATAAAAAGCTCCAATGAACACAACACAACACAGCTTAGGAGGAATTTCTGAAATGTCTGTAAATACAAATAATTTTCTATTGCCATGTCTTAAAGTGACCACCAAAAGTCACCTTGTTCCAAAGAGCACTGTTTTCCAAATATCCCACAAAAGCAGACCCTTGCAATAGACTGATCAAGAATAACTTCATGTAAGAACAGCATCAGCTTTTTAATGTAGAAATTAGTGAGACAGAATCTAACTAATCCTAATGTAATCCTAAATAGAGCAGTATGTTTTTCATCACAAAATATTTCAATCACTGCCCTACACTATGCTAAAAATGGAAATTTTGAAACACCGCAAATCATTTCCATTTGTGTCCATGATTGGCTACCTGAGCTTTATTTTAAGACAGACTTTAGAGTTCAATGACAAATCTTATTTTTGTCATAACTTACCTGTAATTATATTAAACCATTCCAAACAACTTGATTTACACAGAAGTTTTTCACTACTACACCTTGTAGGGAAAAAAGGCTGAAAGTTTTAAATATGTAATTGGAACCTTGGATACAAGAACCTCATATTCTTCCTCAGATTACCTTTATCTTTTTTGCAATGACAACATTAACTGAAATTGTAAAACTAAAATAATTTTACCCATTGTTTATTTCTACTTTAAACATTATTAATTAGTAACACATGTAAATATGATACTTTTCCTACATACATTTATTCCTATTTTCAATATTTTACATTTTTTTCCCTACCTGTCCTGTTTTATAATGCCTTGCAAACTGGTTAACCACTCGATAGTCATTTGCAAAGTACTCCATCAGAATTGAGGGAACTTCAGCAAAATCAGTAGCACATCTGGTTCCTAGAGGTAGAATAATAGTATTAGCATTTGCTATTTCCACTAACACAAATAGTTAACTCTTCCCAAAAGGTTTTGCAGCTTGCAGTTTGGACTTTTGGTGAACTTTAATGTTCTTTCATTTATTAAGTCAATATTTTATTTCCATTATTGTACATACTGCCAGAAAAGCTTCATTATGATCCTACACATTTTACTATAAATCACAAAGTAAAACAAAATATTTGAACAGCTGGGTGAGGCACCTTATAAAGCTCTGGATCACACCCTTTTTAAACTAAACCAGACTGTAGCCAAACTGGCCCTACATGAAACACCAAATCTATTTAAGTGTCCTAAACCTAAATTAAACTACAATGTAAATAAACCTCTGCCTTAATCCCATTCAGAGTTGCAAGTTTTAAATTCCATCTGTTTGCTGAGCTTACTTATGCTTTATATTAACCTTGCTTTATAATACCGAGTCATTCATTCAAGGAACACTCCTGCAGACTGAAGACATGTTCTATGTAAGTGCAATGAGGTAATATCTCAGCTGTTACTGTTTTCAAAAAGCATTTTCCCAAAAATCTTATTTATTCTAATCTTTATCAGGATCTTGCCCAATGGAAGTTTTTAAAAAGAGTAACACATTGCCAAATCAAAGCTGAGTTTCTAATTTCTATATTAAAGTTAGCAATGTAAAAGTTGTTGCTTTCATAGTGGACCCAGTGGGTCATCACCTCTATCCCTGTCTGCCAGAGACAATGTCAACATTCAGAATTAGTCTTAAACCTCAATACGCTTTTACTATTTTTTGAAGACTAGTTTTTAAAATCACTCCTTTGACCTCTACAAAGCTTTCTCTAATTTTTAATCTTAACTAATAATCTGTTTATACTCAATGATTCAGACTGATACTGCTCTTTAGTATAAACAGCATTTATCACACTGTTTTTTACCTGCTAAATTGAGAAGAAACTGTATTCTCTCTGAGCCATCATTATCCAAAGGCAAGAAAGTCTAAGAAACTATCCATTCTAGTTCTTTTTACCTGCTGCAGTTTGAATTCACCTTCAGACTAGACACACAAAAAGAACATGCCCAAACATTGCACGAGGCTTCACCAGCACCTTTATTATTCTAATACTTACTGCTATTAGATTCAGCTCTGATGTAATTTCAAATCACACTGGACCTTTTCACAGACACATTAGCTATATGCACTCCTGCATTCACATATAAAACTGTGATTCTGTTTGTTCACCATTGCTAAAAAATTTGATAGCAAAAATTCTCCTTATATTCTGAAAATGCATGATCTGCACTGTGTAGTTCTGAGTTAAAGAAAAGTAAGGCAAGAAAGAGCAGGAAAAATGTCAAATTACTCAGCTCATCTCAACTAGAATGTCAAATCTGTTGTTCTCACAATGCCTGTAGTCATCTTGTTTCCATACTTTACCACCCTCGTGTCCCATGTGAGCAGACAGCCCTAACAGACATGCCTGGATCGAGCCCTTTGATTGTTACACATTCCAAATCCATAAAAAACGGATTCTCTGCAGAAACAACACCACTGACCTCCAACCTCCAATGCTGCTTTTGCAATGCTAGATCTAGAGTGAAATCCTCTGGGATGCAGAAGTGCCTGGAGCTAAAGCAACACAGAAACCACACACAGGGACTCCTGGAAAGTCTGAGCCTCAAAATTAGCCACTTCCTGCCCCTTCAAGAGTTTGACATGCAGACACACATGATTCAGCATAAGAGGAGAACTCACATCAAAGCAGCTATTTTGGGCATATAAGTATTCCTGTAGCTCATGATGAACAAGGCTATATGAGTGGAAAAAGTGGGGGAGAGCCCTTACCTGTCCCAAAGACTACACAGCACTTATACTGAAGGAATTATGCAGTGTTCATCTGTTTTAACAATGTCCACTAGTGACATACTTATAAAACAGCTCAGTCAATTTTAATTTTAAATGGACAACTTAAAAAAAAGAGTATTTTGCCACTGGGTGCAAAGGTGTCTATCGATAAAACATGAACTGCACCATGGACACTCCTTTGAATCACTAGCATAAAAACGGAAAAACATATTAAAAAATAATTCTTCAGAGAAGGGAGTTGAAATCTCATCTGTTCGGCTGTTAGTTGTTTGTGGTTTTTTGTTTGTTTATTTTTAAGTAAATGTCTATTGCACTTGAGATTTCCAGCACACTATTACAGAAAAGAACATACCAAGCTGTCCACAGGTAAAAAAAATAGCACGCCAAGGTGCCTTAGCGAACATGGGTCTTTGACCTGTTCACCCCAACTGCAGAAGGCTGCCAGCCAATACCCTCACTACTCTTTGCAAGACCTAATTCACGAATTTTACTTCATTCGTTTCCCTAAGTCATTTCCAACCCAGGATTCATTGTGGTTTTGCACTAGATACAACCTATTTCCCAACCTCCAACTATTCCAGCGATTATAAACTCCACATAAGACAAGCTTGCAAGAGTGGATGCTGCCAATAGAATAAAGATCAACAGTGCATAAAGAAGAGATACAAACACCTAATTCTTATTAGAAAAAAATATTCAAGTATTGTTTGGTTGAGTTTTATAAAATATCTGAGGATCTGATACTGTATTCTCAAATGATCAAGGGTATAGAACTACTGACATGGCAATCATTTTTGGTTCATACTCTTTTTATTCTTTTTTTTTTTTCTGTCTATTTTTTAGTTTTCTTTAATCAACTCCTTTCTTCTGGAAATCGAACATTTGACTAAAACAAACAAACAAACAAAAAAAATCACTATTATAACTTTCTTACCAGTGACATGTTGGTACCGAGTTCTTCCCAGCATAGAATGCATAGCATGTCCCATTTCATGGAAGAGATTCTCCATCATGCCAGGACTTAGTAATGTTGGTGCCCCCCTTGCTGAATTGGGAAGGCTCAGCATAAGAACAACTACAGGAAGCTGGTACTCTCCATTTTCCTTTAGCCTGCCTCCTCGAACTGTAAAGTGACAGTCCTTTGCAAAGTAAAAGCAAACATGGACAGCCAATGTTATTATACGAATGATATTAAAACAATGATTAAATTAAACTAAATTGTTAAATCAAATCTGAACATATACTCAGTTACACAAGCAGAATTCAATAGTCATTAACAGTGTTGTTCAATAGCAGCACTGTTTCTCCATCCTTATTATATGCTTCAAATTCATAAGAAAATTAACTTATTCCATAAGTGAAAGACTGTGTTGCTTTCAGAAAACAAAATTCTTTCTTTATGTTTTAGAATGATCAAAACCATTCAAATTTTCTAACAGGTATCACTAGTGCCAAGAAATTTACTGATGTGTCAAATCCATAATGTATAGATTAAGTTCTCTCCTCAGCCTTCAGCAGTAACTTCTTTATAAAATACACCACACAGCACTACTAGTATATTTTGAAATAGTAGCAAAACAGAGTTATGTATTAAACTAATGTAGATTTAAAGTTTGTCCACTCATCTTCTCACTAAAGGTGGTAATTTGCAGATGCAGTTATTACTTATATAAAACCCAAGCTGAAGTCAGATTATAAATGTTACCTGATGTGGTTTATCAGGTCGCTGGAAGAAGTCACAATAGATGTATCCCAGCAAACCTTCAGTTTCGTGAACAACAGCCTAAAGAAGAAAAGAGTATCATTTCCATAGTGAAAGCAATGATAACATGTAAATTGAAGACATAATATTCAAATCTCAAGACTTATGAATAAGTAACAAACTAGGAATAATTATTATAAAAAATGTGTATGTCATTTTAATTGGAAAAAATGTACAAAATTCACATCTTGTATCTCAAACTACAGACATTTCTGTTTTTCACTCAAAACTAGCTAGTCACAAATTAGTATTAAAAGTACTTTCTGTGTTAAAAAAAGCACTGTCTCTAGTCCCCAAATGACAAACAGAAGCTGATTTACCATGGAAATAAAAATATAAAGAGTAAGGAGTAATAATAAATTGATCTACAGTATATAAAGAACAGCATCTCTTGGTGGAGACTGAGGATAGAAGAGCAGTGGAGAAGATCTGGCAGTGAATAAATATCGTAAGACAACAGAGGAACTTGGAAACCTGATGAGTAAGTTATTGCCCAAGTTTTTATTTCCACTCTCTCCTGAAAAGAGGGCAGAAAAATAAAAGAAAGGTAAAAATCAACCTCAAATTAAAGATGACTTACAGAGTAAAATAAAAAAGAGGCAAAGACACATGACTACTAGGACACACACCTACAGTTGTAGTCATCTATTGTCATCTACAAATTGAAACTAAATAAACTAACAAGGCTCAGTCAGAAAGGTGCAACAATTATCTCAAAACACAGAAACTGTTTCTGATTCAGGCATCCTTGACAGAGCTATTATTAAGGCCAAAAAATACCAAACATCCAAAAGGCATTTAAAGAGATGATAAAGGTCTTGAGGTCTAACTTCAAATAAAATTAGACAACTAGTTGTTTTTTGTGGTTTTGATAGGTATTCAAGTAATTTTTTTTTTTGTAAGTTTGATTCACAGCTCACAGGAACACACTATCTTGTTTATCATCTCTTTAGTTTCAGGTGCTGGGAACAGGAATACTCACCAACTTTCGAACATCCTCAGACCAAATCTCTCCTCTCTTTGTCTGTTCAGCATAGAGAGAGATCCCTAGGAGCTGACTGAACAAAGAGTTCAGACCTTCCATGCATGCCCCAAGGGAGAAAAATGGACAGTACAAGCCAGGATCAATGTTGTACCTAAGGGAATACAAGAATCCCAAACCAGTCAATCATCAGAGCTACATAAAACTACAGTACTCACCTTCAAGCCATAGGATGTCACAAAATACACCAGCTCAGCCCAAAGCCCCTCAGTGAGCATGTTTGGCTTTATTTTTCAAATGGTGAAACCAAATTATAGGCACAGTGCTTCTCAGTACCTCAGTTTTTCTTACATTCAAATCTGGATTCCAAATTCAACAGATGTTGACTACAATTTTTAGAAATGTGGTGAACATGTAGCCCAAACAAACCATGGCAACATGATGGGTGGCCAAGCAGTAGCTTTAGATACTCAAGAGGCCATTGGCACTCAATTGCCTTTCCCATGCCAAGGCTGCATCGTATGACTGATCAGAAAAACAAGCTGGCTTTGGCTGTGGTGTAAGCCAAATCCTCAGCTAGGGCAGGAAACCAACTGGTAAGCACTGCTGACTCTGCAGTCTTGCCTTTCACTGCAGCAACAGAAACACAAAGTAGACACAACCACCTCCCACACAAAAATCACACCTCAAGCTCTGGGGATTCTCTTGAACCATGTAGAAAATATCTTACAGCTGTGAGTCACCTGAAAATTTTAGTATGTGACACGGATTTCAAACATGGCCAAGCTTAATGAGCCCAACCTCAACCAACTACGTTGAAGACACTGTAGCACAGAAGACACTCATAGGGAGGAAGACATCTGCATGCATGCATTTAAACTGAGAATGAGCAAAAAATTCAAAAAGTAGTTCAGAGATGTATGCAGTCTGTAAAAGGGTTTACATTCCCTGAGACTCTGACTCTGAAAAGTAAATACACTACAAGCATATCAAGCAAATAAATGCTTTGCAAAATTACACCTTTCACAAGCTGATCAGCACCACACAACTCTTTTGAGACAACAGCAAAATCAGAACTGGAATCTGCTTTTACTTGAGTGTGCACCCCAAATCTGCTTGTAGTTGTGTGTGCCTCATTTCATATACAAAGCCCAAGTGCTATTTTATACCATTTTCTAGGGTCTCGCTGTTTAACTCTAGACAGTCACAGTCACTGAAATTTAGACATGCATCAGATAGACTACAATAGCTAGACACCAAAGATGAGAACCATGCTGTTTTAAGGTCTGTGATCAAAAGGCTTAGTTACAGAGCAGCTGTGAAAGAGTCAGCTAGTCACTACCCACACACCTACCCTTCCTTCCCACTGCCACAGAGAAGACCTGAAAAAAAAAAAGCCCACTGGGGATACTTCATTTGCCAAAATGCTGCTTACAAATGCAGCTCTGTCACTGAGCTGTGAGGCACAGCAGGGTGGGGTTACTCCTCTAAGCCACAATATGGTGAAGTACAAGATTTTGCTTATTTTCACACCACAAATGCAAGAAGCTAAAGTCAGTGTATTCCATTCTATTTTAAACTATACTAGAACACAGAAAATAAAGCAGATTTTGCCTCTACCATACTGACACACTTTTTCAAGAACTTCACACTTAAATTCGCACTTCCATACGCACATTTTTCTTCTTACTCAAAAAGTCATTACACCCAAGGAAATAAGCCTGATATAAATCACTTAAGATCAAGTTAGATAAAAAGACTGAAGGCAAGGGTCTAAAAAAAGCAGAAGAGATGAGTTAATTTTCATATAAGCCACAGAAATTTGGAGCACAAAGGACACTGAATGACACAGAGCTCCTCTTTTTACCTCCAAGTACAGAACTACAGGGTATATGTTGAATATCCCAAGAATTTTTAAGTCAGTAATTCCTAAGAACTGAAATGCTTTCAACAGTGGCGCTTCTTGGAAGGTTTTAGCAGGTAAATCTCATGTGTCTCCACACTTTTATAGAATTGCCCAATGATCATCTTCTGCCCAGACTGTTACCATGAAAATTGAAACACACCACAAGTGCTTCAGACCTCCTGATTCTGCTCTGAAGTTCTCCCTGCATACAGACTACAAGGCCTGTTAAAACAACCCTTCTTTTGGCAGAAAATTATAATAACCTCCACAATAGTTTAGAACTGTTTTTTGTCATACCACTTTAAAATCTTGTACTCTCATCTTGCATGCCACTATGAACAGTAAGCTGAGTTTTCCATTTGTAATTCAAAGAATTGCTTCTTTAACTAATATCTGGCTACAAAAGTACTGTCTCAATACACTCCACAGACAAGCTCAAGTGGTTTCACTGCACAAGGGCTCTTTGCAGGGTTTTTTTGCTGAGTGCATTTCAATCAGTCCTGCCAAAGCTATGCTTATGTGCAAAGCCTGCACACACTCCTCCCCTCCAGTAGCATCCAGGGTTCCTGTGCCATTTCCTCCCTGCCCAATGGGAGAAGCAAGACAAGCATATGAGGTATTTCAAGAAAACCCGTATGATACAGTACTACAAACACACACTTCAGTACATTAAAATTTCATACTACCAACAGCTCACATTCATAATAAAACGTGAGATTTTCACAGCTGCAGGAAATTAAAACTCTCAACAATGAGTTCAACTGCAGGATAAGAGAATATGACAATAATAAGAAATTAAAGAACAGCACCCTTGAAAACATTTCATGAAATTACATAACTTTTACACAAGAAATACGAAAAATCAAAAGATGTGTAAAGACTGCTCAAAACTTTCTAAAGAGTAGATTTTTTTTTTTTTTTTTTGATAGACCAGCCAACTCTAGAAATCATTTCCAAGTACATGAAAGACAAGAAAGTCACCAGGAATAGTCAGCATAGATTTGCCAAAGACAAGTCATGCTTAAATAATTTGATAACCTTATATGATGAAATAACTGGCCTGGCAGAAAAGGGGAGAGCAGTGTATGTCACCTCCTTGGACTTCAGTGAGCCCTTTGACACTGTCTCTCCTAAGATCCTCACAGAGAGCCTGTCAATGTATGGGCTGGATGAGCAGACAGAAAACAGGCTGAATGACAGGGCCCAGAGGGAGCTGACCAGTGCCACAATGGCTGCTTGGAGGCCAAGGACCAGCAGTGTGCTCTAGGGGTCAATACTGGGCCTAGTCCTGTCCAGTCACTGGCAGGTAACACCAAACTGTCATCCAAACTGAGAGCAGTGGCTGATATGTCAGAGGGTCTTGCTTCCAGACACTGGGATCTTTACAGGTCTACAAGATTAATGGGCTGACAGGAACCTCAAGAAGTTCTCCCCTGAACCTGGGGAGAACAACCCCAGGCACCAGTATGTGCTGGAGGACACCCAAATCCAGCAAGCAAGGAGTTTTGCAGACAGGGATCTGGGGGTCCTGCTGGACACCTAAAGATGAGCCAGCAAGGGACCCTTTGCCACAAAGAATGTGAGTGGCATCCTGGGTTCACTAGGAAGAGCATGGCCAGCAGGCTGAGAGAGGTGATCCTTCTGCTCTACTCAGCACTGTGTCCAGTGTTGAAATGCTGTGTCCAGCTCTCAGCTCATCAGGAAAAGAGAGACATGGCCACACTCTTCAGCCTGAGAAAGAGAAGGCTCAGAGGGATCTTAATAAGGATTATAAATTCCTGAAGGGAGGGTGCAAAAAAGACAGAGCGAGGCTCTTCTCAGAGCTGTCCAGTGACAGGACCAGAGGCAACGGGCACAGAATGGAACAGGAGATGTTGTATCTTAACATCAGGAAATATTTTTATCCCAGTGAGGATTAGCAAGCAGTAGCACAGGTTACTCCTAGGGGCCATGAAGTTTTGCAGCTTGGAAGTACTGAAAAGCTGCCTGGACATGATCCTGGATGCTCAGCTCTAGGGGATCCTGCTTGAGCAGGAGCCTGGACCAGATGACCTCTGGATCAAATTTCCAACCTCATCTGTTATGTGAAGATGTCCTATGGAACCTAGGACCAAGAGCACACAGCTGCAATATGAGATAAATTCCAGCTTTATCAGAGGAAGACAATGTTCCATACTAACTGCAAAGGATTATGACATTCACTTGAAATACTGGATTAGTGTTTTTGCTGGAGGAGTGGAAAAAAAAAAATCTCTGAAACTAAGTTTCATTTCATTTCTGTCAAAAATACAGATACATACTAGCAGAAGAAAGCAATGATATTTCTTCATGAATAGAACAGCTGATACTAATATACTGCAGGGTGAAGATCAATGCCTACTTCTGTCTCGTTCTCAGCACTCCTTAAACATACACAATGTCCTTAATGACCCTATGCCAGGAGAAAAAGGATGGGAAGAAGGCTTTCTGATAAGTATTTTGTAATATACTGTCACTATCCTAAGTGGGGTGAGGGGTTGGGGTGGTGGCAGGAAATCAGTCTGTAATTGTTTTGTCCTTTGAAAAAAAGCATGATACTTATCCACCCCCCCAGAAAAAAAGCAGTAACAGACTATAATGCCTTAAGGCAGACTCCCCACAGGAACTAGCCCCTTACTCTGGCTAATGTTTCAAGATGTCACAATCTTGACATTTTGAGTACAATGAGATCCTGACTAAACAATCACTTTAATAGAAACTACACAAAGTTAATGTCAGTCCCTTCTGGTAAAACATTGTCAGGATCAAACCTCTCCCACATTTAATGGAAGATGTATGTTAATGTTCTTCATGCCAATGGAAAATCTAAAGAAGTTCTAGAAAACTACTTTTTTTAATACAGAATGCCAAAACAAAAATGTTTCTACTTCTGATCTCAATTGTCCATTTCTGCCTTGCCTATTACACCAGTGTGGAAAAAAAGATCAAAGCTGAAGTTATTGAAAAATCGTCAAATACCATGAATGTCTTATGACACAGACCCAATACTGAAACTAATTTTGGACACACGTTGCAGCAGTCAGTGGAGATTATTATACCTTATCTGGAATCCATTGTTTGTTCGCTAGACAGTTCAATGACCTAGGAGTTATGGAGAAAGGGGTTAAAACCCATAATATAGTGCAATTATCACAATCAGATGGTAATAGCCAATAATATTTCAAAATGAGTACTGGCTACTAAAAAAAAAAAGCTACTCCTCCAAGAAGTGTGTAATGCATCTTCAAAAACCCTTGTATAGCAGTCTATATCCACTAAGCAGTAATCATTTCAGACACCAAAACACAAATTCAATTTCCAAGTTTTGAATTTGGTCCTACTTCATACATGAGCTCTATTTTCACAAATTAAGTACAACTGACTATAACTGAAGAAAACCTAACCCCAAACTTGCACTGATTCCAGGAAAACTTTCTCTTTGGGCTTACTTAGGAACAGCAATTAGCCAAAACCTCAGCCATCTGAAACTGATGTTCTATAACCAAAACCTCAGTTCTTGGAATTATTACTGATAGATGATCTTGCCTTTCAGTGGCAAAAGCAAGCATATGACTGACTCTTTTCTGAGCCCCCACCTTCCAGATTTAATGCTACTCACTGAAAAATAAATGGTGTAACACTAGGTAAGATTAGAGGACAATGGGGAAAAGGGAAGAAATTGAAAGATTTGAGCTTTCCCCAAAAATAAAAATACCCCATGAACAGAACAGCAAATGCTGCAATTCTACTAGATCTCTAAAACTTAAATCTGGCATACGGGTGTGGGTAGAAAAGTATTTGGAAGAGTTTACCAATTAGATGTTCCCTTGTTCAAGATTCTTGGTTGATTTCAGACACTCAAATGGTAGCAGTTATTATCAACTTCATTGTTTCCAGATGACAAGAAAAAAAGCATCTGTTTGCTAGCAAATGATTACCCAATCTCAGTTACTGACAGCTTCATCACCCTAGTGGAACTCCAGGAACACATTTCCCAGGCACTGTATTTTGGCATTCAAATTTATACCAATCTAAAAACATGGTAACTCAACTTCTTGACAGCAATGGGGACTGTGATTGTGACAGCAATCCAAACTTCTCTTCCCTCAGTCCTTTGAACGAAAATTCTCATGCTGTTAAAGGGTCTCAGGCTTCAAAACACGCTCTGAGCTGGGCCAGATTTTCTTAAAGACCACATAAAACTTTAAGATGAAGACTTCTCTCAATACACTCCTCTGGCATTTTAAATTGCCCAGTAACAAAGACAGAACTTGTCGGTGTAGGATGCAGAGCCTTTTTGAGGGCTGATCCAAGACTATAAAATTAATTTCTCCTGAAGCTAAAGGGAGAACTCAAAGTTCCCCATCTTCTATCCCAGGTGTATGGTGCTTCTTTGATCCCTTTTTTTTCAAATGTGAAACCAATTGTATTTATAAATGCAGACTAAAACCTACCCAACAAAACCCTACCAAAACCAAGGCATTCCTGCCCTGGCAGGGGGTTGGACTAGATTATCTCCAGAGGTCTCTTTCAACCCTAAAAATTTTGTGATTCTGGGATTCCACTGCACATTACATTTCAATTGACAAAATGAAAGGACAATAACTTCAGTTAATGAATTAGCTGATACTGCCTGACTCTACATAGGAGCAGAATTTCCAAAGTGCTATAGCTTAGCCTTCCCCTGAAATGCTCACTAGTCAGAACAAAGCCATCTTCATAACCTACATGTTAATAAATGTTGATGACCCTACTGCGCATATAATTATTTTTATTATACTACATGTTAAAGCAGCAACCATTCTAAGAATCACCTTATGCACAATTTTCAAGCTGTTATCAATTGTGAGCTTGAATAGTTGTACAACTTTTTGCCTTCTATGTAAAAGAAAAAATAAAAATTTGACATAAAACTGCAAGAAGCAGCTGCTTTATTATGAGCACACTCTTTGGCAAGCTGCCTCCACATTTATTCAGACAAGTTATGATTTTATCTCTAACAGGAAGTGCACTCAAGTATTTTTGGGAAAAGGAATCAGAAAGGAAATTATCATGACCCGCGCACTGAACTACAGTAACAGACACTCTGCTACCAGTAAAATTTCTGCTAAGGGTTACTGCTACTAGGAGGAAAGGTTAATGTTCTGGAGACAGACAGCATTTAGTGACAATAACTACTGCAAAAAGAGCTGGAAGACAGGTTTTCTTGTGTGCTGTAATTTGCAGCCCCAGAAGAGCAGACAAATAGAATTCAGAAGGAAGGATGATGCACATGGCAGAGTAACACCTCCAGCAAAACATTGCACTACTGTCTCTAAAGCCAGCAAACACATATTCTTCCTTCACTTCCTAAGGAAGAAAAAGGATTCAGGGCAGCTAAACAAACAAGGGCAAGAACCAAACACCCTGTTCTGGGTACCCTTCCATTTAAAATGTGAGTTCTGGGCCTTAGGATGCGTATGTCACCAGAGAAGGGCAGGCACAAACATTATAACACTTTCAAGTTTAATAAGGTACCAACTGGAGGTAACTAGCACAAGTCTAGAGCTCAGCTACAAGCTTTTGCTTCTTTCTGGAACTTAGGCTTCCCTGGCTGACTGCATGTTGTATAGCTGAATCCCAAAAAGATGAAGAGCACAGCATTTTCTATGGGAATACGCCTTTGAAAAGAGATGGATCTCAGATGGTGTTAACTTTGCAGAGAGCTATATACTCCAGTCAAAAAGATTTCTTACCATGTAAGATTTCTGCTAGTGTACCTCAGGTAAAAAAAACACACGGGTACGGATTGATTTTTGATATTTGCAATTTGTACTGCTATAAAAAGATTTTTCCCAACTACCCTTGAACTTGAGCACATAAAATTTCTTAAGCCTTTACGTGAAACATAAAGGATCTGAATGTAATTGTGGAAGAACAGGAAAAGGAAATATCAAAACTTCTATCCGTTACAAACATACACACACCCATCAGAAAACACAATGATTAATCTAAAAGAAGACTTCCTGAAATCAAGGATTTTGTACATGCCTAGATATTAATATTGTTTTAAAAGGTTGCTTTTAGTTTTGATGTAGGTCATATAACATTTATGTAAAAAAAAAGTGGACATCAACATACACTCACCCTGCACAAATCAGTAACAGCATCAACAAATATATACATGAAGTCCTCTACAGTGGAAAAGAGTATTTTCCACTGTGCCAAACTTTCTGTTAAGCTGCTTTGGCTTACAAAAGATAAAATCAAGACTCAAAGAGGTCCCTTTTATTGTAATAATGAAACTTAAATTATTTGTTTCTCCTGTAGATATGCATGACTCTCATGCTTACATGTCGAAAACTGTAAAAGACGGAGACACATGAACATAATAGGTTTGTTCTGTATTCATTTTGCATATTCCAGTAACTTAATTCACTCTAAGCATCTGATTTCAAATGCCAAAACATTCGTATTTATAACAAAGCCCAGGGAAGAATGAAAATTTTCTCATATATTCTATGTCACCATGTGAGCTCAGTAACTTTATGAAGAGAAATCTCAGTACCCTCCTAATGAAAGTAGAAATATCAAAGAAAGCTGTAGTTTCTTTAATGTAAATTCCTGCTTTTTATTAAAGGATAAACTACATTTAAGAAATCCAGACACTTTACTTTCACAGTTTGCAGCCCAGCAGTATTTTTAAGAGAAGCAAAGCAGCCAAACCAATTAAAAAAACAATTATAAAAAGAAGTTAACTGACACAATGAGGTTTGGTTATTCTTCAAGAACAGCAGGCTTCAAACAAAAAGGCTGTGCCCCTGTGAGAAACAAAGATGTAGTATGTGATTATAAATAATTATTTCTAAGCTTGCATGACTTCACTGAGTCTAAATAAAACGCAGACTCCTAAAATCACTTTCATTTAAGCTGTATCTATGGAACAAGGCTAAGACTGCCTTGTGCAACATGACTTTCATCTATTCTTTTGAGAATGCTTTTTATAAAATTGAACATTAGGGATATGTGAATCAGGATCACTGCTCTTCAGAACACAAGCATTCAGACTCCTAACAATTGCAAATTAGCTACCAGGCAAAAATTCTTATTGGTGGCAATTAAATGTAGTCCCTGATATATCCCGACTTCTTAGAGGGGTTTTATGAGAAAAATTATTATCCTGTTGACATTCACAAAAATATAGGAGATGAAGTTAACTATCTCTAACAAAACAGATCCTGTAAAAACTTTAAAAGAAACTTGAAAAGATCTTGTTAATGAAGATAAAAGTGAGATGAACCCCTCAGGTTAACTTGAAGAGATCAAGACAAGGAAAACCCCTTCCAATTTTCACTACATGCCAGACTATGAAACTTAATTCTTTACCTAAAGGGAGACTCTAACATGATTTATAGAAAACTCTGGATTACTTAAAAATAATAGTAATAATAATAGAAGAAAGTCTTTGTAGTCTCATCAACCATAAAGTAGCACCTGTAGTTCAAGTTCCTTTTTTCTTTCTGTTAATTGTACTTCCTAGAATATTTTGGAGGAGGTCAAGGGCTAATTTGGAATATTGGTATCAACACTGCATGCAACTTTTAGCATTGACTTAGTTTTCAAATCAGCAGTTTCTTTGTTCTTCCACAACATTTTGAATAAAGAAATAATTCTTGAAAGTTGAATTCTGCTTCACAGCAATGCTTTTCAATAACTTTCAGATTTCCCTCCAAAAAAAAGCTTAATCCACCAGCTTAATGACTGGTGAGTTAAAGTAGACCTTCTATACCTACATTAGTTGATTTAACAGAAGGTATGTCTTCCCTTTCTTATAAATAGTTTGTTACAGAAAGTTCTCCTTTTCTCTGAGCACTTTTCTTGAAAGATTTCCTATTAACATTTTACATTACTTTTCCACTTCAGCTTTCAAATTGAACAGCCACAGTTTTCTCACATGTTCTGCAAAGGGTCTAGGCTATTCTTCCACATGGCATTCCCAAGAGAGAAAGGTTTCATAAACTAAAATTAATTTTACAAAAAGCAGACATGGACAAGTTTCTTTACTATTAACTTGCAAACCTCAGCATTAGTTGCAGCTTTTAGGAACTTGTGAAACATCCAGTCACATTTGCATATCTTGGTACTGAACCCCCTCCTCTGAAAAAACTCAGAAGTGGTACCTACCCTCCCCTGAAGCTGGCACCTCAAGGCCCAAAATGCCTGCAGCTGTCATGATGGCTTCTCTTCCCTACACATCAGGAAACTAACATATTTTTGCATTGATCTGTCATCCTCAAGGCTGCTCTTACTTCCTTCTTCAATCCCAAAAAAGGAATTAGCAGAGTCAGTACTCTGCAAGCACATCCCAGCTTCAAGGTGAATAAAATCTGGGACATTTTGGCAAAAATCCTAACAGTGAATTATAGCCAGTGAAGTCAACCCAGCCTGGCAAGAAACACAGGTTAAGGAAGCAGGAGTCAACACCAAATACACAAAACTCACTGCTGATGGTTCTCCAGAACAGTTCTGCACCTCTGTCAGAAGTGATTAAGCACAGCCAATCCCACCTTCAAGGCAAATGGCTGACCTCAAAAAGTCTCTCACAGCATTTTGGGGTGATTTTCTGTTGTGTTTATTTCTCTGACCCGGAAGAAGTCAGCAAGACTACCACATCTTTGCAAGATCAGGGCCTTGAGAATTACAGCTGCACTTACTGAGAAGTAATGCAATTTAATTAATACTTGGGTGCTTGTCTCCACTAAAACACAACATTATTATTTTTATAATATACATATTAGACATCTTCTTACTTGTTAGATGCTGAAGCATGTTCTAGCATTCACTGGTTTATTACCTTTAGCCTGCCAAAATCCTTGAGGTTCTCCTAATTACTCTATCTTCTTTTAAGATAGTACTACCATGAATTTCAGACTTTTGTCTCCTGTTTCTCTTAAAAGTACATTTATACCGACATGTATTTTCCCAGCCTCTTAAACTATAGCTACAAAAACATTACACTGTCTTAAGTGTAGCTTTAAAGCCAGAGAGGCTACTTAACATAGTCTGGGGAAAAAAAAAAAAAAAGTAAAATATCCTGTTCCCATCCTCCTGTGGGAGGCTTAAACTTTTGAAGTAGGATCAAGTTTCCAGGGAAAAGACTTGGTGAAAGCTGACAGAAACAAAATTGTTGTGATGGGTTTGGACAGAACAACCGCAACTCTGTGGCTTGAGTCTGGAGCGCCTCCTGCTGTTGAGTGACAGAACAGCAGCAAAGATCGGTAACTCCGCCGAAAGCAGAGACAAAACCATCCGCTGCGACAGCAAACAGCATCAAAACTCTACAGTCCAAACGCCTGAGGGCATCCTGCATCCTTCACAAGTAAATATCTGCCTCTTAAAGCTAGTTGTTAGTAATCTAGTGAAGGATTTGTTTCCTTAATCCTGTTACAGTAAAGACTAAATGTATATTTAGAAGATAAAATATATAAATACATTTAAAATACAAAACATGCTGCAAACATAAAATAGACACATTAAAAATGTGTCATGAGTTGCAGTGTCATTTGAGATGTAGCAGGTCAAAATCTGGAGGACTAAAGAGGAATGGTTGAATAGGCCAAACTAAGAAACAGCAAACATTTTCCAGCAGACACACTGTCTCATCTAATATTTCTTGCACCCCCTAGTGCTGAGTTACTTAATCAAGAATTAAATCCTCATAGTCTTTTTCTTTACACCTCCATCTGTAAAGATAATCTGCATCTTATGTACCTGACAATACCTAGGAAGCTATGGGTCTGTACTTCAGCTGGACGGTGACAACAGTAGTCCAAACGGAATACCCAAAAGCACACATTTGCTTCCATTTCAACAAAAATGTTTTACTAAGCAGAAGAAACAAGAAATTCCTAATACAAAAATCCACCATGCAAACTACTTTTGAGGCCCAAAACACGAGAGACAAATACGTAGGCTATGCTCTGTGCACAGCATACCACAAATACAACCATGGCATTTCCATTAAAGACCTTTAAAAAGTAAACTTCTTCCAAAAGAAAGAAATCTTTGGAGAACAAAAAAAAAAAACGTAACAGACTAAACAAAGAACAGAAGAAATGCATGAGACTTAAGTGCATCTTGTTTGAAAACATATTTTGTGATTCCAAGATGAAAAAATGCAAAATAAAATAGATAGAAGTAAAACAAATAAATTATTTATTGAGCTTATAAATAAAAGAAAGAAAAACAGTATTTTTTAAAAAAAAGCATTCAATCATTTTCTCATGGAAAAAAACCAACCAAACAAACAAGGAAAACAACATCACTTTTCCTTAGATGAATAATTTAATATTACAAGATAATTGGCTCAGTTAGGAAGAGAGTAACAACAAATAGCCAAAAGTCAAACTCCAGCCAAGCACGAAGGTTTGTATGACAGACACAGTTCTCACCTTCCAGTCACAAAAGTGCTGAACTGAACATACCATAGGGTCCACAGAGCACTCAAGAAGGGATGTGGTCAAAGAAGTTAAGTACAAACACAAGATAAAGGATAGGAGATTCCCATTTGGGTAACAGGGCATTTAGGGCACAGACATGACAAGGTATATTCCCATCCTCTGGCTGTTGTATGAATACTCTGACTCCTATCTAGTTTCACTCATAAAGCACAGTCCTTGACCCTGTGCAGGGAAGAAGTGAGTTTTACCTTTCAGAGCTGACTATCCAGTATCCAGTACCCTGTTAAACACGCACAATATGAGCAGAATAAATGTAAAGCCTTGTTCAATTAGATCAAACACTTTTTCCAGAAGAAATTATCCAGAAAACAGGACAGTGAAAGACCTACACTCTTGAGTTAAAGTAAAGCAGCTCTGCACACAATGGAAAGGAAAACTACTTTTTTCCCCAGTCTTGTAGACTCTTGTATACCTAGCAGAGACAAACAGTCCTGCCCAAGCTGGAGGGAGAAAAACATTGGGCCCCAATCCTGCATTGTAATCAGGGAGGCCCTACATAGATTCAGGAGACTCTTCACACTGATCCAACTTCCAGACTTGGTGCTTGAATACAAAAAAATAGCAATGATACACTGCCAATGTCTAGGTCTGTTTTACCTGCAGCTCTCCCTTCACAAAGCCACCATGCAACTCCTAAAGTAACTTAATTTGGTCTCTTACAAAGCCCCCCAAGGAAAGGAAATATTTTTCTTTCTAATGCCAAAAAGAGCAGAATAATCTACGTGTGATCATCAGCAACTCAATTAGCTGGTTAGCTTCAGGAGGAGATCTAAGAAGGACAGTAAGACCAAGGACAATCAGCATCAGAAGACACTCCTCCAGGAGAAGTAACAAACACAGTGGCTTTTACACCTAATGCTCTAACCCTTATTGCACACACCAATTCTGAAAACAACCAGGCCAGCTGCTGGCAATCTTTTCATGCCATGTCTATACTACCACAGCTTTCTGATCCAGAGTAAACTACTATTTTGATCAGATAAATCCAATCTGTTTGTTTAAAAACCAAAAAACTGTATATCTGCAGTGAAGGAGGATTTTTTTCCCTTGAGAGCAGCACAACTTTCAATTCTCTTTTCCAAAAGAAACCTAAAAGGTCACTGCTGCTGGTCTAATAAAGGCAACATGCAGGGCTCACATCTTTCAGAGCTGACATCTCGTTATGTACAAAGGCCTGTGCACTATTTAAGTCTGTGTAAAGGATTTATTTCCCACTCTTTTCAAGAGAGATAAGAATCAATTCTATCCAAGCGCAGCAAAGATTTACTGAAGAAGTTGCTACTTCAAGCCTGCAGAAGAGGATGAAGCTGCACATTTGGTAAGAAGCACAATGAAGTTAAAATATGAAGAGGAGTTGAATTGTATTCAGTGCACTGTATTGTATATAATACAATATATAATATTGTGTGTATATATATACACAATACAATATATAATATAATTGTATACAGTTAAAAAAATTACTTTTAAACAGTACTTCAACCCAGCTAAGAGCTAAAAGCAAAACAAGAGTAAGGATCTTCTATCTGTTCCGAAACTGCTTCATCCTCTTATCTTCAGGAGAAAAATTTCTACAGGCATTCCAGCAGTAACTAAAAAATGTTACAAAACTCTCCCACTAGATAGTATTTATTTTTTCAGATGGAGGTACATCTTCAAAGAAAGAAATCCTGTTTGAACTGAGTACTCTCTTTGTCCTTATTGCAAGGACACTCATTTACATTACAATCATGAAAATAAGGAGCTTACCTCTCAGCACGAAGGACTCCACTGTAGTAGGGGTGATCCCATGGCATCAGCATCTGAAAGAGAATTCCAGCTTATAATTACAATAATGGACAACAAGTGAACCCAAAGTAAGAGTTTTGTTTCACTTAAGTATTTTATAATTCTGTGACTTGCTGAAACTGCAAAAACATAATGAGAAACAGTTAGGGCTCAAACCAAAAATAGCATCATATATCATAACCTGAAAACTTTTTTTAACATTTCTTGAAGACTGGTTTCCTTATTCAACTATATGATAAGACTTCATACCAGATTTCAAGAAATACACTCAGTTCAAATAAAAAGATAAACCTAGATATGTAAAGCATTAAGAGACATTCAATGTAGCATACACACTGGAGTTGCATCTAACCTAAAGTACAGCCATTATTTTTCAAATTAGTCAATTAATTCAAAGCAAAGTGAAACTCCCTTTCACTGCTCTATGTTTTGGTTATCTCAGTACCACTTTGCATCAACCAACAGCTCTCTCAGACTCAATATTGGGTTTTAATACAGCAACTAAGTAGCCAGAAAGCATTTGAAGCCAGAAGAGAGAATGTTTCTAATTGTACTACATCTCATACACTAAAGTAGAAGTAACTGTAGAACACGATTATCTTATACTATATATTTCAAAACAAACAAAACAGACAATCACATATGGAAATGTAACTTACTGAATTGTGGGGGTTGAGCTTCATTTTCATCTTTGTCATCATTTCAAAGTCTTTTTGAGTTCTGAAAAATATTTTAATGATGAAAAGATTTATTGAAAGATTTTTGAGCAGTGAAATACAGTACATGATAATATTCCATCCTATCAATCATTAGAGATTTATAGTACTATATAAAGTGACTATATAAAATGGCATCCCCACACACAACAGTAGAAAAACCTTTTCACTGTACTTCAGCCATTCAGGTACTTTCAAATTCAATCCCTCTTCCTGTGGTTGTACAACTCCAAAGCATTTTCATTGTTACAATACACCCCATTTATACCCAGCGATGAACCTGTTCTCTGCTGTGTGGAGCTCAAAGTGGCAAGAGGGACCAACAGGGAAATTTGTTTATAGATGCAAAATATCTGGAGTTGCGCATACGGCAAGAATACCAGGAGAGGTGTTCTACACTTCAACTTATTCTTCTTGCTTGCTGTTCACTGCATTTCCTGCATTCAGTCCTAGGTGTTCTCTGATCTCAGACACAGAATTTATTCTAAGCAAATAGCCTTCCTAAAAATTTTGGGGAAGTATTGGGTTTTATTTCATCAGAGCACATAATAAGCAGCACTGACTAACTTACTAGTGCAAAAGTCCCCCTATTTTTGAACTAAAGAGTATGGTTAAAAAAAAACTTAATGAAAAAGACATACCTTTTAGACAACTGCTCAGAAAGCTTCTCCAGAAATTGTCTTACTGTTTCTAGAAGGAAGGAAAAAAAATTATTTTTCCCTACAGGATGTTAAATTTACATGAGAATATTCCAAACAAAAATTCCTTTAGATTTTTAAACTAACTACTCCACTGACATTGAAACATTGACATTATTTCAAGGGCATTTACTACATTTACTTTGTTACATGCTGAAATAATGACACATTCATAAACTAAGGAGAGAGCATCAATTCTGAACCAAAACACCAGATCATCCTCAGTGAGCACTGTTATTTACAGTGAGCACTGAGAATGGCATACAACAAAATGTAACTGCAATAAAACACTTCACTGGAAGAAGTACATGTAAACTTAGCTAAAGAAACCAACAACCTTTGACCTCACATGTTACACATTTGATTTCTCAACATATCCTTCCATACATGCCTCATACCTGGAGTTTTGGCCATTGTTCCCTGAAGAGCCCTGTGGGCAAAGGTGTCATAGCCAACCAACTGTGCCAGGCTGTTTCGGCTCGCAAGCAATTCCTCCAATCGAGCCAACTGCTGAGAGTTGGAGTGGAGAAAAATCTTGTAAGCAGCTTCTCGCACCTAATACAAGAAAAGAAAAAGAAAAAGCACCACATTGCTACAGAGTAATTTTTAACAGAAACAAGTGATGCCACTGAAGATCTGGCATTACAGTCCTGTTTCACTGATATTGGTGGGAAAAGGCCTAAAGCATTTCAGCAATAGTAATTACAACTGCCTGACAATTACAGCTCTCTTACCCATGAAAAGTGGAATGAGGAAATGCAATGAGACAACCTAACAGATCAAGACTGCCAAAAAGGGTCCTGTTGTCTACTCCCGTCAACAGTCTCTCATCAACACCCTCTTTCTGCCAACGTTTGTGCTTTTCAGACCACTCAGGGGCTGTCTTAACTCATTAAAATTTCTGAAAATAAACCCAAATTGTTCTTTGCATATCATTTAAGTTTGCTTATGGAAGGATCTGACAACAAAATGAGACAGGGTCAGGGGAGAGAAAAGAGAGGAAGAGAAAAGCCTTATTTCTTTCGTAGTAGAAAACTATTAGCCTGTACATCTGCCCATAAACTTTCTCCTTTTCTCATATTTTTACTTAGTTTGGGTCTTTTCATAACTCTGAAAAAAAATCCACCTGGAAACTCATAAAATTTGATAAAATACTTCTATTTTTTACAAACTAATCACAAATAATTTTATTTTCTACATATGGAATAATCTCAAGAAATTCAACAACAACTTATACTTGCCTTCATCTAAACTAAGCTTCTCTCTACATAGTATAAGTGAAGAAAGAACCCTGGACTGTTTTAATATGCTCCTGATCCTAGAATTTCATCTAAAAGTCTAGGGAGCCATTGTCACATTTCAATCAGTCTAAATTAATTTTATATTTATAACTCTAAATTAATTCTTTTTTAGAAAAACAACATTAACAATAACTAAAGTAAGATTTTTTTTTTAATCAGGATAATTCAGCTGGATGGGACTTCATGAGGTTTCTAATCCAACCTCCTGCACAAAGCAGAGACAGCTATGAGCTAAGACCAAATCACACAAAGCTCTTCCAGTCTGCTCCTGAAGCCCTGCACACATGGAAGGAGACAGCATGGCCTCACTATTTCACTGCTTGGGTATCATCAGCAGGAAAAACTTCTCCAACTGGCATTTCTCACCTCAACTTGTGCCTTTTGACACTTGTCCTCCTGTCATGCACCATGCTGAAGAGCTTGGCTCTATTTTCTCCATGCCATCCTTGTGGGTACTGGCAGGGTGCTGCCAGGGTCCCCCCAAACCTCCTCCACTACAGGGTGAACAAGCCCAAATTCCTCTGCCCTCCCTCACAGTGCAAGCACTTCAGTTACTGCCCATCTTGGTGGCCTCTGTTGAAGACACTCTGAAGAGTGGGGCTATAATCTCTTCCCTCAGTCTCTGAGGGATGTCCAGATGCTGTTGGCCCCTTTGCTGCCAGGGTCACTGCTGGCTCATGCTCAGCTTGCTGTTTACCAACACTGTGGGCCTTTGCCACAGATCAGACTCAACCAGGCAACGCCAGCCTGACCTAAAACCAAAAATTCCCCATTTCCAAGCATATGATTTTGCTCTTGTCCTTTCTGAGTTATATAAGACTGCCACTGAACCATTATCCCAGCTTTTAGGCCACTCTGAATGTCAGCCTTAACCTTCAAGTTGATTCCTCCCCTCTATTTGCTCTCTCCTGCAAATCTGGTAGGCAAGCCCTCTGTCACTTCCTCTACGTAAAGGTGATAAAGGTGTTGAACAGAGGACCCAGGATAGACCTCTGCAAGAGCTCTTCCATTACCTGAAGGGTGCATTTCAACCACTACTCTCTGAGTCTGATCACGAAATTTGTCCTTTTACCTATCTGGTTGCCCACCAATCCAAACTGTAATCTCCTACCTTGGACTAAAGTGACTAATGAACACTGAGGCAAAAGAAAGTGATGAGCATCTCAGCCTCTTCTGTCTGCTGCCACTGTCACCCACCTTATCAGCACTGAGTCCACATTTTCCTTGTTCAGGCTTTTAGTACCAATGCAGCAGTAATTGCTCTTGTTGCTTTTGATGTCTCTTCCAAGTCACAACTGCAGTTGAGCTTTGACCTTCCCAACATCATCCCTACACATGCAGACAATGCTTCTACATTCCTCCCCTGAATCTTGTACCTGCTTCCACCCCACATATGCTATCTCTTGGAGATGAAGCTTTGTTAGGAGCTGTCTGCTTTTCAAGCCTGCTTCCTGATACATCTGCTCAGCTTTCTAAGGATCAGGATGCACTGAGTATCTCAATAATATACTAATACTGAGTATTAATATTCAGTAATACTAATACTTAGTAATACTAATACTCTCACATGCTTGGAGGATGCTGCCTTCTGAGAACAACCTGCTTTCTTGAGCTCCTTTGCCCTTCAGAGCTGCATTTCCTGGGATGCAGCTTTATTCCTCTGAATAAAGTGTGCTTGCCTAAAATCCCCAACCTGCCATTCTTCTGCCTGCAGCTTTCAGGATCTGCACAGCCATTTTTTCATACCTGCTACTATCAAATATGCCATTATTACATTCTACAAAAGTTTTTTATTATTAGTAATAACAGCATAATCATAAACCACATGCATTTGCCTCACTAACAAGTCAAATAACTGATATACAGTTCTGATATAGAGGATGCCAAAGTAAAGTCAGGGAATACAAACCAGATCATCAGGACAATCAGCATGTAGACCAGCCACTTGTAAGTAATTGCCTTCAGCTGTAAAATTATACCGAATATGCTCTGGCAGAACATGTTTGTCAATCTTATTGGGAATGTGAGTTCCTATCAGAAATTCATTACATAAATCCAAAATTCTGACGTTGAGGTCAACTGCCTTTTTACGCTGTAAGAAAAAGAAAGCACAAAATAGTATCTTCAGGCACAGTACAAGCAGAAGTCAAAGTTTTTAAACCTTAGAAGGCTCTTTCAAAAATGAAGCAGAAAATACAACACTTAAGATTATACCTACAGAACCAACAAAGTCATAATGCAGGGCAAGTCAACAAGATCAGATGCTCATAAAGCATTGAAATTTCAAAGAAAATGCCCATGTTTCTGCAGTAAGAAAATGTACAGTGGAGTTCAAGTAGAATTTATATAAGTTTTGCTACCTTGTAACTGACTGCTATGTAAAACACTGAATCAAAAAAAAGAGAGAAATATCTCATCTTTGAGACAAATATCCTAAAATAGATATAGAAATAAAGTTTCCTTGTTCCTGTTTGTATTGTGTTGTTTTCCAGAGACCATAAACTATTTACAGTATTTCAATCCTTCTCTTAGGAGTTCGTGATTTAGAGTTTTATCACCATCATTACAGTATCACACACATTTAATCATGCAAGATTTGCTTCAGTGAACTTGCTCACATTAGTAGAGTATGGTCTCTACTGTCTGTGTGTTCATAGCTCAAAAAAAACAATGGCTGAGGGTACATATAAAACATAACTTGTAAAATCCAAAGAATGACATAACATGATCTCTGTCCTCCCATTTCCATCCTTTCTCTTGAAAATATATCTTTGAGTTTTATTTTAAAAAGCAGAAATCCTCTGTAGCAGAAGTAAACCTCAACTTACAACAGGGAAGGATTTCTAAAGTCTTAAATAAGAATTGAAAAGAAACACTGAGCAACAAGTAAGAAAAGTGGGAGAAGCAGGGGAGGAAGAGGAAAACGTGCAAAAAATAAGTGAAACTGTAACTGAAAGGAGGTGAAGTACCACAGAACCTATAGTCAAATTAGACAAACCCCAGAGCTGAAGTTTCAGGGTTGTTCTTTGGACAAAGTAATTGTAAAAATATATTCTAGAACCATTTTCTAGGTCACAAAACACCATCAAAACCACGATCTTCAGAATAATTCTATAGCATAAATCTGGTAGAAGAGCTTTTGTACAGATCTTTTTGGAGGAGATGACTCCAATGAACAAGGAATAATTTTATACAATCAAATGAACTATGAACCGACAGAGCATCCACACCACGAAGCATGGTGTAAGCTGCTGGGTTTGGAAAATCCATCACTAATTACTGCGAAAGTATGTAAAGGCTCCAAGACATACAATCAGACCATGCCCATATATTCAATTTTGAACAAGATTTACAACTTCTGGTTATGTGAATACCCCAGGAGTGCCTGGACACACACCTGATCCCTTCTAACACGCCCCACTTGATTAACCTGTCATCAAAGGTGCGGAGTGATGCTTCTCCCTCTCTGTAAATATGCTGTTCTGACAGCTGAGTAGCTATTTTAAATATCTGATGCAGACATCAAAGAAAGAAAATAGGATCCCAGCACTTGCTTATAACTCCTCAGAACAGAAAGGAATGATGAGGACCAAACTAGGAAGAACAACCAATAATCTAAAAACTATCTTTAGAAGTGATTTAAAATAGACAAAATTCATCACTTCTAAGGTGACAAAATTCCACACAGGACAAACTGACCCAGAATCACATGATTTCACACCCCACATGCTTCATTATCTGGTCTTCTGTAGACAGACAAATTTCTGTTCATACATTGTAGCCAGAAATTACCTTTTCTTCATCCAAATGAATGCCACTGATCTCAAAATCAAACATAAAAAGTTCTGCCACTCGCCTAAAAATACAGTAAATCCCTGTTAAAATAGCCTCATTTGGTAGTAAGCATCATTTCTTAACAGATTTTGCCTTTAGTAGTTATTTATGTTTCATCTCTTTCACAGAAAATAATGTCACAGTTATATGCATGTTCTTATTAGGGACAAAGATTTCCTATGTTTTAGGTCCTTAACAATTTACTCAATGAGAAACAATTTGTCCTTTGTTCTTAGTTTAGTTGTCTGCTTTGAACATATCCTTCAAAATAATTCCAGTACCTTCATCTAGATGTTCAACCAATTTGTGCAAATTACCATTTTAATTTCCTTTCATAGCTTATTCATCCTAACATCAGAAAAATAACTTTCCAAATCTAACACCCTTGATCATGGTGAAAGAAGGAAGAAGGAAATAACTCAAACATTAGGTTTGTCTGACCATGTCAGTGAATAAATAATTCACAACTATAACAGCATAAACAGTGAATAAAACCTACTACAGCAATCATAAAGTAAGCTTTCAATAAATATGCTGCTAATCTGATTTTGAAAAATATAAATAAACTTATATAAAGTGAAATCAAGTTATGTAGTCTGTTCCCTTATTTTATTCCTAAAAACATTGACATATACACCCCAGTACAGTATATAATTTTAATCAAAAGAATATTATTGAAGAAAATCTTAAGTTTTCATTTTTTTGTTCTTGCAAGATCTCAGTTATTCAGCATAAATGTATCTTATGCTCTACAGTCACAGACACTCTCCAAGATTACACAACTACAAACATCTTAATTCCTGTGCAGGAAATTTGGTAGTGACTAATAAATTAATAATGGAGATGTGGTTTATTTCCAAGAGTTGCATTTATTAATTCAAGAAAACACAAAATATGAGTACAACAAGGAACAATATATACCATCTAAGAATCTAAATCTACAAGATTCTATTGATAATCTATAAAGATCTATAAGCATTAATAAGTACCTCGTTTCTGGATCTAAGGAACTCATTACAGTATCATCAGCTAGCAGACGTCTCAGACTCTGACACAGTTCAACATCTGTATTTAATCTGAAAAGATACAGAGTAAAAGAATCATGCATTAGCAACTGACTAGTTTCTTGGTGTTATTCATTCAAAGGCAGTATTTAGTGAAACAACATTAAAAACCAAGGACTTGTGCATCTGACGGAAAAATACATTTGGATGGTATTTTGTGGCAATATGAGCAAGTCTAACACTGACTGCTTATTTTTTAATAAACAAAGACAATCATGGCGACAGCATAAAGGTGGGAGAATGGTTTTCTAGCCCTTATTTTGAAAGGACTCCCTTAAAGGAAAACCTATGCTCAAGTTAGCCATCAGATAAATGTGCTGCTGACTGCCAGTGAGACCGACTAAGAGCTTACCATCCCCAGAACATCTCCACACACCAAGCACTGTTCCCATGCAGATAACACTGTGTCCACCAGATTTGCTGGGCAACAACACACATGCACACAATAGTTTATGAGCCTCTCAAGACAATATGTGCATAATTTCTTACAAATTTTAGATATTGAAGTCATATTGTTATACATGGTGTGCTTAATCAAAGTCCTGAAAAATCCACTTCCAAGCATTCTGTACATAAACTTTACAACCACGAGAGAATTGTCACAAGTCGTAGAAAAATGTCACTTGAGCCCCTGATGGGCTTCACTGACACCGAGTCATAAACTGCAACTAAAATAGAAAAGCCTTTCAAGAGATAATGTAACAAAAGTAACCCCTTAATTATCTGTAACAGAAGAATGACACTGTTCCCATGCACAAATATTTTTTGTTGATTGGTTTTCATAGATGACCATGCAGTAATTTTTAAAGCTGCATATGGAAATAGAGAAAAAAGAAAAAAAAAAAAAGAAGAAAACAAAAATAAAAAAGAAAACATACTTCTCTACCACAGTACCAATGTTCCTGCAAGCTTCTTCAGCAGCCTCTCTGAATGCAAAGTCAGGGTGGGCAACTTTTACAAAATCAGCCTAACACAGTAGAAGAAGAAAACAGTGAGGCAAAAAGACAAATTAAAAAAAAAATCCTGGCTTATAAATAAATTGCATTCAAGTAGTTCCATTTATATTAACATTTATATTAACATTTATTTCTACAGTTCTATGCAATAATTTTGTAGAATTTGCCTTTTTTTGTCTAAAACATAAAGCTGATTGGAAAACTTTGCTGACAATTATTAAACCACACAGTGCCTGTGTCTTTCCAATAAGCATCATTAATTCACACACTTCTTAAAACATTTTAACATTAGTGTGTATCTTAAAGAGTTCTTACCACACAGAACTACTCCAACATATTTAAATGTTATTAAAAAAGATTCTTAAAACTGTTTTCTAATAAAGAAGAAAGTACACCACCAAATGTGCATATTTCCTAAAAGGAAGAAATACTGATTTTTTGTAAAACTCCAAATACTTCAGGGAGTTCATAAGGCTAGAAGGATGCTAAAAGGGGCTGGGGAGCTAGGGGCTTCCAGGACTGCTGACATGAATTCAGGGCAGTTTTAGCATTGAAATTATAGACTTAAAATATCAGGAATATATTTAAAATCTAGGAATATATTTAAGACATTAGGCACAATTTTACAGAAAGTACATGCAACAAGCTGACAGTCTAAAATATGATTGCAATTTTATTTAAAAGGCAGCCTTAGAAATGTTACACACTTAAAATTTTTACTTCTTAGATTTCGTTTTTTAAATCTTGTATAATACTGACAGAAAAGGTGCTGAATGACAGATATCAAAATTCCTAACAAATAACAATCACCAAATAACTTCCAGATAGTTCTGCAAGCTGCGCATCTGTGAACATAAAAAGCCTGAATATAGCACAAAGGAGATAGTTTTAACTCAGCAAACTGATACAAAACTATGGCCATTGAATTCTGACATTAATGTTTTGCTTAGGTATTGATTGATTAAGCAGAACTAGCCATAGTATATACAAAACATAAGAAATAGTGACTTGACAGAGCTTGTAAGTACTTTCAGAAGGAAAAAGATGGCACAAAAGATGTCTTAAACCTACAAAAGAATAAGAAATAAGATTGGAGAACTGAAAACACACAGAGACATTCAAATGTGAAAACCCAAGTGACCTCAAACTACTCAGTGACCTATTCCCTAAGAACTGATTTCAGTATGAAGGTTGGTTCTGCTTCCTTCAACCAAAGAATGATGCTTTAATAAAAGATATACTTAGGGTAAACTTCCAGAGAGCAATATGAAATGCTCTATTAAACGTAAAATTTTGTGATGCAAAATATCGGACCAAGTGCTCTAAATCTGTGGACCACAAAAACTACAGTCTAAGAAATTGTTGCCTTTTTCTTGTGTTAATAAAAAAGTGATACTGTTGAGTTTCATCTGCTACCTTTACTCTGACAGCTCTTTACGGACCTTCACCTATAAATGATCCTAACTTAAGACACGTGGATTGCCACTCCAACATTAAGTCTGAAATCAAATCCTTCTTTTCCCCAATATAAGTGGCACTGGAGAGCTTATGCATTATATTGCAGCAGAAACACAAGTATGATTTCACTGTTGTTTTTTCTTGTTGTGACTTCTACATTATTTTTGCATCTGTCTTAAAAATAACTGGACAGTTTGACAGGATTTGTACTTAGCTATCATTTGGTAAAAGCCTTTGTAATTCGCTTTCAATCAATTTAATTTTCTGTTGTGACACAAAACCTCATGGAGCTGATCTGCTATTTACTTCAGTGCCGAAAATCATAAAATTGACCAAGGTATAAGCTCAGCCAGTTTAAAAGAATTTATGTAAAAATAAAAAAAGTAACATACCAAGTCTGCTACTCTGCACAGGCTATCTGAAAGCTGATCAAAGATCTTTACAGTCTCTGGCCCAGGCGGTGTTGAACACGCCTTCTGGACGAGCTGCTCAGAATCTTGCAATGCTTTGTCCTGTGCTTCTTGAAATCCTTCTGGACAGCTCAGTTCGGGAACACCAAACAGACCCTGCAGAGCAGAAAACAATAAAAACACATCACTATTGCCCACCTTGATTTCTGCTCCTTTGTTTAAAGACTGAATTATCACCATAGAATTTTACCAAAGTGACCCTAGCTAGCATACTGTAACACTTCACTGCCTAGCAGCACCAGATACCAACAGATTGCAGACAATAGGACAGTTGTCTCACTAAATGAGCCCCCAATACTGGAAGCAGACCTCAAAGGAATAATCAACAACAATTGAAAATGTTTGCGGAATGAACAGTTTTATTTCTGAAGTTCCTATCAAGCCTGGCTCTGTCTCACAGGGCAAGGTAAACACATTTGTGCAGGGTAAATGCAGATGGCACTTATGTTCTGCATTTGTGGAAGACACTTACAGAGGTTCTACCGCTGATCAAACAAAATTACTAATGCTAGCAGATACAGAAATTCCAAAGTGCGGACCTATAATGGGAAAAAGATTTCAAAGAATCACAGAATCCCCTGAGTTGGAAGTGATACCTAAAGATTTTTGGTTTTTATGTATGCTTCATGTATTTGTAGCTTTGTAGACTATTAATACTCAGCTGTAACTTCTAGCACTTTTCCAGCTCCCTTTCTCACAGCTAACAAACTCCTATTGATGCGTTCTTGAAATTCTGTTTAGTCTTGCCTCTTAGTTTAGCAAGGGCACTTTATTTTGCACCATGTATCACAGACATAATAAAATGCAGAGTTAGAAGACTGGGGATGGGGGGGAGGCTCCAGTGGGGCTGAACCCAGGGGCGAAATTATCTAACCCAACTGTTCTTCTAATTGGAAAATATTTGAAAGGTACACCAACCAAGTAACCTTATAAAAACTGTAGAACTATTGTATCACATGTATGGATCATCATGTAGGGCACCTTGAAGGCTTCCAATAAAAGATTTGCTTTTATATTATCATTTTAACACTGTGTGGGAAAGTTTTTTGTTTTATCTGACATGACAGAAGGGATCCACAAAGATGACTGAAGTCCAGTTCCTGGCCCTGCACAGCAGCCTCCCCAAGAGTCACACCATGTGTCTGAGAGCACTGCCCAAATACTCCTTGAACTTTGCCAGTCTTGGTGCTGCGATCATTTCCCTGAGGAGCCTGTTCCAGTGCTCAACCACTCCTTGGGTGAAAAACCTTGTCCTAGCAAATCCTTAATTTCATTTAAGTTAAAGCCAGTTAAATCTCTTCAAGGAATACACTCCCTTTGCAACTGCCCAACTACAACATGAGCATCTCCTCACCCCCTGATACAGCACTGAACAGTGAAAGGTATGTGATTTCACACAGTATCTATCCATTCCCAAATTCAACCTCAGTATATAAAAATCACAATCTGGATTTTCAAGTCTGCAGTCCAGTCAGTTTATAATCTACTTTCTGCAAACTCTTCGTGTTTTAGCAGTCAGCTGCAGGTTTGCAGATAGCTTGCTAGTATTTATCCAAATAAAACAAAAAGCTACAAATTGACAGCTCATCTGTACAAGTTTATATTCTGAAGCAAAAGCAACCCTTCAAGTACACATCCAAACATTCTGGGTTGCTTTTTCCTATTTTTTTTCTGTCACTGTTGACAAAAGCACCTTCTGGTTTTTGCTAAAGAAAACCTTTCCTCACACTTCCCTTGTTTTAATTTATTATTTGGGAACATGAACTGGACTGAAGTGAACATTGAGAAAGGTATCTTTATATCTACACACGTGTGCAAGCAAACATAAATATACTTGTATCACAGCACTCTTGAATAATGTTTGCTGTGTAAGACACTCGAGACTGCTCCTTCACTCAGATCCTCGGCCAGAAGATGCAGTGTCCTGCAATAGTCCTGAGAGCTCCAGGTCTTCCTGCTGCCCCCCATCATCACCCACCCTCCCCAAACCAGCTCTTCCTGCACATGTAGTGCCCTGTGATCAGGATGTATTTCCTCTTAGAGATAAATTAGCCATGGAACTCCTCTCACATATGATATCAAGTTTAACATAAAAATTTTAAAATTACGAAAAAATGAAGCCTGGCGCAGTTCTCTCTTTTCTTTAATGGCGTTGGCTGCATGGCTGAAACATTTCTGTCTTCGCTTGGTCTCGCTATTTACATCCTACCTGGCCCTGCCTCTCTGTGAGCCTGAAATACACACCTCTATTCCAAAAGAGCTGTGGGCCAAGTGAATCATCTGAAACTCAGTCCCTAGACCAACTAAATGGACAACATTTAACTGGACTATTTCCTGAAGCAAGATTTACACCAGTGTCTTTGCAGAGGCATGAGAACCTGAAGAAAAGTTTCCCAAGCAAGTGCCAGATTTTAAACTGATTTGTCCTCTCTAAAACTCAAAGTTCACCAGCTCCACCAGGCTGGGCACCATGGCAGGAACAGCTGAGTCAGCAGGTAAACACCTGGATTTCACAGCTGCACCTATTCTGTATGCACTGTGTCATCTTACCCTCTCCGAGAGCCTGTTGACACACATTAACAAACGTCCCTGATTCACCCTAAAAAGTTACGTATCAGAAAACCCAAGTGCCGCCAAGTCCGCAAAAAATCCTTTTTTGGCCACAGGTAAAACATCAGGAATAAGGCCCAGGCAAGGGGATGTGGCTGCTCTTGAAGCACCCACTGGCACGGCAGTGACACGGGAAGGATGGCACAGGCAGGGGAGGGCTGGCAGGGAGGGCTCATGGAAGGGAAATCCCACTTCATGGACATCTGGGCACCACTCAGACTCAAAGCGTTCCCACGCACAGGGCCACCACTGTCAAACGCTTCTGTCCCCAAAAGCTACAACGTTTGGGTTTGCTAGAGCCAATATAAACTCATATATATACACAAGAGAAAAATCATCTCCAAAAAAAACCCTTAAAACGGTTCACACGAGCAGAGCGAAGCACGAGGCTGCAGCAGCCAGGGCGGCCTCCCGCCGCAGCAGGCCCGGCCCGGCCCGGCCCGGCCCTCCCCTCCCGCCGCTTACCGTGTCCCTGCCCGTGGCGCCGCCGCGCAGCGCCGGCTGCTGCTGCTGCCTCGCATCGAAGGCGGTGCCCACGGGACACCAGCTGGTGCTGACGGCCCGGCAGCCCTGCCCCGCAGCCCGGCCCCGCAGCGCCCGGCCCAGCGCCGCGGGCAGCGCCCGCCGCCAGCCGCCCAGCATGGCACAACACGGCCCGGCACAGCCCGGCACAGCCCGGCCTCCGCAGGCCCCGCTCGGCCGCGACCTCCGCGCGTCCCCGCCGAGGGGAGGAGCGGCGGCAGGAGGCGGAGCGAGGCGGAGTGAGGAGGAGCTCGGGGCTCCTCAGCCGGCCGGGCACCTCAGCCCGGGGCTGGCAGCGTTGCCCCGCCTGCTTCCCTTTCCGCCTCAGCAGCGCCCGGCCTGGCCGCACCCGGGCCTCTGCCGGCTGATGGCTGTCCCATACCTTCTCTAGTTGAACATAAGTCCCTCTTTAAAAAGGTTTTCCGGTCTAGGTGTTTCTGTGATACACACTTGAGGCGTGTGGCTTACTGGGAAAAAAATCTTCGTCTTGCTGACAAATAGCCAGTTCCTCTCTCTGCCCTCGCTGTTGTTTGAGAGGTGCAGCCGTCCCTCCTAAATTAACCCACCAGCCCCTTCCCCCTGGGCTCTGTGATCCGCGCTCGGGGTTCCCGCACTGTGGGGACATGCCCACATTCCCCTGTGCCCCGAGGTGCTGGTGGGGAGCCAGGCCTGGTGCTCCCAACACTGCATTTGCACTCAGTTTCCTGATGCTGACCCGTCTCTATTGGCATCTCTACTTTATTCTCTTCTAAGAGAAGTGAATGAGGCTTCCCGTCTTTTTTTAAAATATTTTTTGGGGTTTTAGAAGATGAAGAGAGGGGGGGAAGAAAAAGAAAAATTGGGGGGAAAAATGACAGAATTAGTGTTTTATGGCACAGGAAATATCTCTTGATCAGTTCTTTGGCATGGCTGCTTCAGTATTGATTAAATATTATCTTTGATCTGGGAGAATTTGTTTTGCATCAGCTGACTCTGAAGTACAGCAGCTTTATGCTGTATTTTTGCACTGGCCTTGAATATCTGCCTGCATCAGAGAATCCACATGGCACTTCCTCGTATCACTCCATTTTGCTCTATTTCAGACCTGTGACTACACAGAGAGCAAAGAACCATATTTAAAAGCTGTAAATGAAACAAGGAAACTTGCTTGCGCCACACAGCGAGCAGCTTCTGTGGAGATATCAAACTACACTACTTTCAAGTTTTAAATTTATTTCAAAGTGGCTGGATGCAAACTAACAGAGTTTCAAGTCCATCTACATGCCACATTGGAAGATATAAACTGGCTTGGAAGTAACTGTTGCTTCTTGTTTACACAAGATGTCCCGCACAACATAATTCTGGAACTTTTCTTTTATTTCATCCCACTTTGCTTTAAAACTTGTTCTTCAGAACTGTGGTACACACCGCTACTGAATGCCTGCAGTAAGTCACCAAACCACTAATGTGTTGAGCCCAGCACTGTAGATTCTGAAGACTTGTCAGAAGAAGACTTCTGAGACTTCTTTGTGCAGAAGCTGTTCCTGAAACCAACCATTTTCTGTTGAATCCAGCAGGAATTGTCAAACAGATAACAGCTTTCCTAGGGAGGGCTGAAGGGCACGCAGCCAGCAGGGATAACGTGGCATTACGGGGTGGGTGGCAGCGGCTCCAGCGGGTCAGCGCTGCCGAACAGGAGGAACCCAGAGAAGGTGGTGTCATCATCACCATCTGCAAAGAGCCCATTGAAGGACTCTCCTTGGTGGGCCTGCAGCCACACCTCGTCTCCTCCCTGCAGCTCCAGGATGGCGGCTCCCGAGGCCTGGTCCTCCGCGCTCTGGTACCTGTCCACCGTGTGCAGCATCTTGATGCCGTTCTTAACCAGAGCTACCCGCACGTTCCTTGAGTAGACGGTGATGTGGTAGGTGAAATAGTAAACGCCGGGGTGTTTGCAGGTGAACTTGCCAGTAGCTGAGTTGAAGTCGTTCAGACTGTTATACAGCACCTTGTCAAACCTGATCGGGCGATTCGGGGGGGGAAACTTGGTGTTGGCTGTAAGGCCAACACTGAAAGCGCTCCTTGGCAGGACTCCTGGGGCACCTACATTCCCCTTGTCTCCTCTGTCTCCTTTCAAGCCTCTTTCCCCCTGAACTCCTGGATCACCCTGTGGCCCAATAGCTCCAATATTACCTTTAGGACCTGGATTACCAATCGGGCCAATCGGCCCTGGGAAGCCAACCCTTCCAGGATGGCCAATTTCACCCTTTGTCCCTTTTGGACCTATGGGTCCAATGTCTCCTTTTAACCCCTTTTGTCCTTGCAGTCCCAGCTCTCCCTTCTGACCTTTGTAACCCACTGATCCTATAAATCCTTTTGGTCCCAGTTTCCCAGGTGGTCCTCTTTCTCCTTTGTCTCCTTTGTTCCCCTTCTCTTCAACAGTCCCATTGGTTCCTAAAGGGAAAAAAACCAAAACCAAAACCAAATAATAATAAAAACAAACCAAAACAAAACAACTTCACAACTTTCTTGTGATCCTCCATTGGACGGCTCAAATTGAGTTTCATCATGAGGTGATAGATGTGCAGGTGATACTGTGCATACTGTGCTCACTGTACACAGTTTCTAATACATTTAAGTGCAGGATAAGCATAATGTCAGAAAAGCTTGTTATTTTGTTAGAAAACAGGTGCTCTGGCTGGCAGCAGCAAGAATAAGCTCAAAGAAAGGAAGGTTGTCTATAGGCTGATGATAACACTGACATCTCACATCATCTCATACAAAAGCTGCATCTGCTCACACTTTTTTACAGCCTTTGGTGTACAAAATGGGTGAGAGGGTTCACAATTTAATCAGAGGAAGAAGAAGATTTATTTTTTTTACAACATCCTGAACTTGCTTGCCACATATTTCTATAATTTCTACACGATGTTGCTATAATTTCTACATATAATTTCTACTTTTCTTGGGTTAAGTAGATTGCTACTACAGCACAACTAAAGGCTTTTTGTCCTGGTTACTTGCCACCCTATGCTTTATTTATCCTTCATCCATCATTGATCTGAAGATCAAAGCCCTCAAAACTGCTCTGGTTGCTGCACAAGGTTTTGAAGTTGAAGATCTCATTATGTGAAAGGCACTTTAGCTGTTGATAGACAAAAGCCACCATAAAGAACATATGCTCAATCCATCAGGAAGAGAAGCTGATCAATTCTGTTCAACAGTCTTTGGCTTCTCACGTTAGGAATAATGCTGTTTGTACTGTTTGCTGTTCTCAATTAAGAAATCAGAGAATTTAAAATAGATGAGATTGTATGATGAGTTCACAAACACAAGGGCAGAAATTCATAGACAAATATTAAATTGAAATATTTCTCTGACCTTGTTCACCTTTCTCTCCATTGACACCATCTTTTCCTGGAGTGCCAGGAATTCCTGGTTTGCCTAGTAGAGAAATCAAAACACAGATTTTCATTGAACAAATTACCAGAAAATTTTGGAAGAGTCCTTCTTTAATCCTTCCTCTTCAAGCCCGGCCAAAGAGTAATGTAAAGCATACCCTTATTCCTGACTTTTAGTGTCTGCCACTGCTGGTACTTTTATCTTATGGGGAGATTGACAAAGAACAGAGAAACTCTGCTTGAGGATGGTGCTTTTTGGTTGCAGAAGGAATCCTTGGCATAAAGATGTGAGTTATTGAGACATGTACAGTGTGAAAACTTCTCTTGTTGCCTCCATCCATGGAGTTCAGCAAGAAGAATTGCTGGGGCAGGAAGCCTAGCAGTGTCCTAATCCAGGACAAAGGCATTCACAATCTTGATCCCTGCACCTGATATGACTTGGACTTTCTACTGTTCTACAGAGAGCAATTATAGAAGTTATTTTTGTAGTATAGAGGTAGTACAGAAGACCAAGAGGTCCATGATCAAATAATTGGATACATCCCAAGTGCAGCAACAGAAGAAGAATAGAGTTGGCAGTTTGGTTGTAATCACACTCTAAGAGTAGCTCTCCAGCCATATGGGCCAGAGAACAGTTCTTTAGCAGTTTCCTGCACAATGGGTGCACCCCAGCATCTGCTGAAATTTCACTGACTTGGTAAGGAACAAAATTACTTCTCATATATTAAACCACAAAGATATACCTACATAGAGTATAAAGAATGGTGCATTCACCCCACTTTGTTCAAACAAAGAATAGTCAGTACATTGATCATAACAGATGAATTTAGGAAAAAAAGGTTGGGAGTTTATCCAAATCCAATGATACCAGGATGACTCAGTGGAGTGCAGGAATGGCCTTTAGAAAATAAATTAAAATAACAAAGCTTTAGGTTTTCTGTTTGTCAGACCTTTCTGGAACCCTGCATACAGAAAAAGAGGGCAGTTAAATGCATGTGCCTATTAAGATGCTCATGGAAATCTTTGTTTCTTTCTATATTTTAAAAGGATGAAGTGTTATATGTCCACATGCCTGAAGATTGTGCAATCCTGGCCTTGATATTCCAGCATGGATACAAGGGCCATCATTAACCTAAGGCTTAAGATATTATGGGGATGATTAGCTTTAGGATTCTGAGATTATCTCTGGCTTTGATATGTCACACAAATCTCTGTTATAACCTACTGGAGCAGACATAAATCCTACACTGTTGTTCAATAATCTCCATTTCTGAACTTACTCTCCTGACTCTTGAGTTACAGCAAGTAGGAACACTCAGAATCAAGTCCAACAAATGTATAATTTAGATAAGAGAGGAATCTTCTTACTATTGAATACTTCCTAGTACACCAAACAAGGTATCAGCTGTTGCTTTTTTTGTTTAGTGGGCTTGAAGGTCTTTGCAGAAATATAGTTTCTATCTTAGAGAAGTAGGAGTAGGTTTGCAGGCTTTAAATTTTTCAAATAGACTTGAAAATATTCCGATGATAGAAGGTAGAACCTTTTTTCTTTTTTATCCTTTGAACCTGACATCTCCACAGTATTTCCTGTCTTGCTTTCATTATTAAGCCTTTCTTTATATTTCCTTCTTCAAACAGGTAAATGATAAATGTCTAAAATGTTTTCTGAAGGCTACGCAGAATAATCCCATTCATGCAGAGTAACTACAGACAAATTTGGGAGTGAATGGCATTGATTTGATTAAATGATTCATTCTGAACGTAGTACCTGTATCTCCCTTGTCTCCTTTTGACCCGTCACGTCCATCACGACCAGGTATTCCATTGTGCCCAGGATTGCCAGGGATGCCAGGATACCCCTGGGTGCAGACGTCCTGGTTTTGTGTTTCTGCTGTGCTGACTACAATAGCCAGCAGTACAATCCAGCTTTTCATTCTTTAGATAGGTTATATGACTTTGGCTGAAATGTTTAAGAAGAAAAAGTACATCTGCCTATGTCTACATTAGAAAGGAATGCAGGGTGGTGGAGGGAGGAAAATAAGGAAATGGGTTTTCACCATGTCTATTCTTTCATTTATAAATCTCTATTTAGCATTAATTACAGTTCTGGAAACTACCAAGTGCTATTTAAAATAATTATTTAGTGGAGATATCACTCATAGCATCATTCCACATTTAAAATATTAGCTTTACACAATTCTCCGTCCACATTTCTCCCTGCACCAATTTGTGACTGCACAGTTGTACCTTTCATCTCCCAGGAGATGGTGCCATGGGGAGGTCAGCTAAGGCAATTCAACCCCCTCATTCAGCACAAAGCAATCACTTCTTAATTTATTTTTTTAATTATTATTATTCACTCGAATTAGTCCTCTACTGGGTTAATAAGTGGAATGACCTCGGAAGAGGGGTTAGAGCTGGAGCAGTGTGAGATGAGGGCAAAGGTGTGAGGGATCAAGTAAGAGTTTTTTGGCAAAAACAAGTCTTTGGCTGGGTGCTCCCAATTCGTGTAACTTTGCTACTAAAAGTCCAGTTTATCTTTTCACTAGAGAGTCCCTCCTATATAATGTCTTTTAATAAAGGCCCATTTAAATACATTAACACTTAATCCTGGACACAGCTGGTTTAATTGAGTGTAAGAGCAATTATTGGGAAGAGATTAGACTGAGGAACAAAAAGCAAATAGCAACAAAATTTATACCTGTTTGATTTGGAATTAATATCCATAAATGTCTAATGCACAGAAGCTTCAGCTATATAGGTTAAGTACTTAAACAGGTTAAAGTGATGGTTAGAAGGAGTAAATTTTACACAATTGGCTTTGGAGTTAGTTATTTTATTAATGAGGAATAAGATCAGTATTTCTTTTGCAATATTAACTAACATTAACTAGAAAATGATGTCTTTAATCTCTTCAGCACAATTTCTCACTCTCATGAAACAATGCACACACGTACCATGTAGAGACACCAGTATGTCCTCAATAAGAGCAATTACACCCTTAACCTGATTTATAGTGTAAGCCTTTAGCTTTGGAACATGTTCCTTAATCTTTTTATTCTGTGCTTAGAAAAGCTCCCCATTCTGGAACCATTATTAGAAATGATTTATGGTGTCTTTGCCAATGGATTTACTCAGAGATGTTTGATCACTAACCAGAAAAATCCCACTTTTTCTGCTGCTGCTGGTTGGCACTAAAGAAAGATGAAAATAGATAAAGCATTTGCTCCTTCTAAGGTATAGAAGTATTTGCTGCCTTAGTCAAAGGACTCCAGAAGAGTGCAAAAGGAAGAAGTGCTCTGTATGGGGCTGTTAGGATACGATGCATCCCATGGAGAAGTCTGACAGTCCTCATCCACTTACAGAGAACTCACCCTATTCCCAGTTTTCTAGGGAAGTGTTTCTTGCCTAAAGAACAGACAATGTAGTCCCCATACATGCACTCCTCTCCATAACCTGAAATCAATATCATCATCACATATATAGGAACTTTGTTCTTACCTTGTTCACTTGGTACCTGCAGTGTTCTTGAGCATCTTTAAACAGTGTAAAAGCTTCATGTGAAGGAATGCACACTCCGATATGTGCCTTGAGGACAAGCACTTGTTTGGTCATTAAATTCTCAAAGGTCAGTGGTTTAATTTTGAGAGCTGTTCAATAATTAAAACAGAGGTTTAAAGTGGAATCTTGCTATTTATTCCAATATTAAGCTGAAGTGCTCTGTACTTCACCTTTTACCACTGTTATATGAAAGAAAAATGTTAAAATGGATCAATCAGGCTTTCATTTCCCCGTTCCTTTGTACAAATACATCACACAAATGTTAGTTTCCGACAGCTTGGTTGATTTGTGTGATGGAAAAGGTGTCACACTATTATTGTGATGCTAAAATATGTAATGAAGTTCATTTCTGAGTCAGGCAATTTACAATGGATTTAGGACAAAGACTGTGGAAATTAAAACTAAAAATGCTGAGAATGTGGCATTACAATTATTAGGAGATTATGGAAAAGACGTAACGAGGTTGAATTAAAGTAAATAAATAGAATTACAAAGTTTTTCATATGTAATTAGCAGGCTGTCTATCTAGCTGTTCAAACAAAAGTGAAAGCTATTGTGCTACTAAATTATATATTATTGGTAAATAATTTGAAAAAGCCATAACTCAATTCTTAATTCTGCCTTCTTGAAACTACTGAAACTGTTGCTTAAGGCCTTGTGGAAGTCAACTGAGCTTATCATCAACTCCCTAAACACTGATCATCAACAGTGAAGGATAAAACCAAAAATAACAGGAGTTAATGTGTTACAGGAAGTGGCCTTAATTCACCCTTTTGGTTCAAGTGCTGCAGTGTCCGAGGGCGTCACCACACTGCAAAGGTGGGACATGTCCCTCAGCACCGCAGAGAGACGAAGTTCTCTGTAAGATCTTCACCACCACCCTGTGGCACCACCAAAATACTGCAAGAGTTGAATTGCCCTGGCATGAACCTGGGACATTTTGTCCACCGCGTTCTGAGGAAGGACCATGTGCAGCAATTCGCTGCTCTACTTGAATGAACTTCTGTAGCCAAATTAACCGCGCTGCTATGCTGAGAAGAAGAAACGAGAGCCACAATGAACAATCCTTTTCTCTTTACTCACTAAGCATCACCTAAAATTTTCTAAGCCTGCTAAGCCTCAGCCTCCTTTCTCACTTAAAAGTTTGGGTCATTAAAAAACAGCCCATCCTGCCAGTTAGGAATAATGTCATTCATTAGTTACCTATACCTTGATGGACCTGGCAGTTAGTCTGGTTTGATGCATTTTTAACAGGCAACCAAGAAAAGTGGTGTAGAAATAGCCTTAAAGACAAATGTTCCCTTCAGCTGCTTTTTAGTGTCTTGTCTCATCAGAGAATAATGATTTGAAAATAATTACACAGGAGCTAGAGTTCATCATTTGTTCTTAAAAAACATTGCATCTGAAAGGCAGGAGATGAAGTGGGTTTTAGATTGATTGCTGTGCTAATTACCTTTGTTAGGAGATGAATATGACAGCAATGACCATGATGGTTAATTAGATATACCTGACCTTATTAGCAGAGCAGTTTCTAGACTTTTTCAGTAAGTCAGTATCTCTGAAGTCTTATAAGGTGTGCTTATAGGAAGGGGCCATGGTGAACCTGGGGCTCCCCCTTTCTTCTTGAGCTGTTTTAGCTTTCCTGAAAAAAAATCCCCAGGAGCAACAGTTGATAAATCCTACATCACCTTGTGTTTTTAAAAAAAGTCAGCCCTTGAAGAGCAGTGGTACTCCTTCCTCTGCTGACCTCTGCCCTCTCAGACCTGCCCTTCTGAACTTCACTGACTTAATTCCAGTGATGTGGATGGACACCTTCTAACCTCTACTTGTCTGCAGAGTGGTTTGGCTGCCATTGCAGTGTCCCACTCTGAATGCTTAAAACATTAAAATGACTCAGATAAATGCTGTCCAGGTGTCAATCACACACCCCCACACACCCCAAGACGCACAATGGAAATGTAGGATGTAGTGGTGTAATGTAAACAGAGGGAAGGTGTGATGGATGCAGGTCACTTGCTGTAGATGTCAGCAGAGACATTTGGGGATGCCACATGGAGTGTTACAAAGGAGGTGTAGGTGTAAACACACGTACACACACACACACGTGTCTGTTTTTAAAAACCAGAGCCTAAATACCTAATAGTGGCAGTAGGTGAGTTCTCAGTCCCAGGCACTGAACAAGCTCTGATTGCAGTGAACTAAACAGACTTAACAAAAAAAGTGTTCTGCTGACAGTTAATAGAGTTCTGTCATATTCTCACAATTATATATCCTCTAGATAGAGTAAGTAGATTTTGTAAAGCATTTAGAAACACATTTATTTGTGTAAGGAGTATTTGTGTGCTTTCCTTACAAGCTACATGGTGTGCTGTTTTTCACTGCTGAGTTTTTCATTTCTCCTTTGATTCTGGAACATGAAAAGGCCTGAGTCTTTGTCTCTGTTACTAAGCACAGATCATCATGCAGCCTTTGGAAAAATCCTAAACAAACAACAACAACAAAAAAATAAATCTAAGACAAGCACTGCTATTTCTGTGCAAAGTAAAAGCTCCATCTGATGGATCAGCTCTCAAGGAACTTAAAAGCTGATGGCACAGAACAATCTATAGGATTTAGCCTGACTGCCCAAGCATGAAATGAAATGCACAAATGAGCTCAGCCTGGCCAGATGAACCACAGGGTCCTTAGAAAGCCTATTGATTGCTACACCCTACTCCAGTGTTTGCTTAGGGTATGTTTTTATGTCATCCAATCTATCTCATCAAGTGCTCAAACTGTGCCTTTCACTTTAATGTTGGAGCACTCAGCACACATCCCACCGCAACAGCAGCCACATTGGGAGGCAGAAACTATCATCTTTGAGACGAACCAAAAAACATAAGAGCCTAGATATTGAAAAGAGAGGTAAAGAAATAGCAAACCAACTACAATGCTAGGATTTGAACTCATCAAAACATTTCTGACGAAAAGATTTCAGCAAAGTATGTTATTTTGTTAAAGCTGGTGTGTTCTCAGCAAAACACAATTTTTGACACAGCCTGGAGCAGGAAGGACACAGGCACACCTTTCAGGCATGGCCCTCTGCCCTGTTAGAATAATGAGATACAAAAAACTTCCCTGAATCAGAGAAGTTGAATCCCCAGCTGCATTGTCCATTGCTCTGTCAAGCAGGCAGGTAAGCCTGTTCACATATATGTGCAGAACATACCTTTTGGGTGAACCCCTTTAAATGGTTTTGCTTTTGTTCCAACAAAAATAAAATCTAATCTTCCTTACCCACGGTGCAGTACTTAAGTCACCATCCTCTGTTAGCAGGAGCTTTACTAGACAGAAGCTGCACCTGTATGTATGCCAAGGGGTACTGTGTGAACCCTCTGCCAGGACAAGGTAAAGCACAGTAATCACAGGATGAGATAGCAACAAGTATGGCTTTGCCGGAACAAGAAAGACTTCAACACCAGAACCAGGCATTGTTAAAATGAACTTGTGCTGGGAAGTACTGAAGCTGTTACTGGGAAAGCAAGAGAGGATGGTGTGACTTTTTCTTTAAAATACTAGAAGAAATATGACAGCTGATACATTTTTACATCACAAAGGAAGTTTTGTAGACAATAAAATAAACCACAACAATTTTAAAACTGCACAAATAAAGTTTTGTAAGACACAGATGAGAACTTCAGCTTTGTGTATTATTTAATTCAAATGTACAATAAGAGAAAAATAATAGGAATGTAAGTTTACTTATTTCCAGAAAATAGATTCATTTGACAAACAACATTTGAAGAGTAAATAAACCTTGCAATGCAGTTACTCCAGAACAAATGCACATCAAGCTACTGCAGTTCTATACATTGGACTTAAGCTGTCAACAGCCAATTCCTCTGCTCTGCAGCCAGGACACTTCATTTACAACATGTGTAACAGCACACACACGGGGTGAGATGCACAAAGCAATGTACGGAAGGTACAATGTTACAAAACACTTACCAAAATAAAATATATATGCAAGTTATCCAAGTTATCCCTAGTATTTACAACAAAGAGTTTTAAATTAGAGATCGTTCAGAAGGCATCTCCTACATACAAATGCCACACATATAGAAAAAAAAGAGAAAGGCAGTCAGAAAAAGGTACTGGGTTAGTTATGGCTAAAGACCTTTGGCTCCAAAATTCTGATATAATTATTTCCAAAAGACAACTAAAATGTGGAACATTTGAGAAGTCTGTCTTTGAACTCAGTTTTTACACTGACCACTAAAATTCAATGTGAAATTTAGCATGGCAAGAGCCACTTGTAAAACAATCTTATTATTTTATAGATCAAATGCTCTGAGTTGGATGCAATTATGGTTTGGCATTTTCCTAACTCAGTGGGAACACATTTGAGGACAGTTATATTTTACTGCATCTCATGCAAAAAATCTGAGGTTATCTGCTCAGCAGGCCATCAGGAAGGCTCTGGCTGGGCTTTGTCAAAATGAGGCACAAATATTCTTAGTAGTGGCCCTAGAATTTTTTATAGTAACTTAAAGCATGCAAGTGAAAAAGAACAGATGTTGCCATCACAGCTTTCTGATGATACATATATAAGTTTTGTCACCAGAAGGAGAATCGGGGCAAGAATTGCTAGAATTCAAACTTCTACATTTTAGTTGCAAATCCTTCCCACAGATGCTAAAGTGAGGCTAACTCCCAAGTAAATACTTGTCTAAATTGTTGAATAATTGTGTGTTTCCACTTCACTAGAATTTAAAAGACTATGGCATAGTATAAATTTGGCCTGTCTTACTATATTCAATCTTAAATCTGTTGCAAGGTCATATTGCAAAGAAAGACAGCATTACTAAACAACCGTGTCTGCATGAAGGGTACAATATATAAAACAGTCCTGAGTTATCTGCACCATTAAATATTTTCTTTTTAGCTCTTTGAAATTCACTTCTTGAGAAAAAAACATACGCAAACATTTCTGTTCATTTTTAGGGCTAAGGCACCAGCACTAATACATGGGAAGAACCTTCATGGGCACTGACATGTCAGAAGAAAGATCCCCTAACCTTTTTTTTTTCCAGCACCCCACAGAACCAAGTGCTGGAAGGAAGCAGGTTTCAGCAAAGACACATATGTAAGTGTGGATCTCATAATGTCTTCAGGTCCAGCTGGCAAAGTTTCTGGGTGAGCACTGCAATTCATCTTCAGCCTTTTTTTGCACTTGGAATAAGTCTTTCAAAATGTGATTATGAAAAACATCATCTTCACTCGCACCATACATGCATCTTGTTGGTTTACAGGCCTGAATGTGGCAAGTACCCACAAAAATGGGTATGTAAGAAACATTAAAGGCTTACTCATTTGAGGGGAAGGGCATGCATCCATGCCTGCATTTGGAAGTCTGCTCTTTGTGTTTAAATTGAGCATTTAGAATTATCTATTTTAAAAATCTGAGCAGCAGTGGCTGGCTTAAACATCAAGAGAAATATACAAGCAGCTTTTTTCACTGACTTCCCTGTGCATTTTCTTTCAGCTGGATCATTACAAATGTCAGTGTACACTTCCAGTTCTTAACTAGTTTAGGTCACCTCCCACTGCTATGGGAAAGCACAAGCAATGAAGTTCACTATGCAGGGCACAATTTGGCTGAGCATACCAGGCTTTGCCTTATTGCTGAGCTATATACACAAGGCATTTGAAATGTACTGTTGTCAAAAGATGTAATTTAAAATCAAAACCACAAACCTGGGCTCTGCAGAAATGGCCACAAAGTTATGAAATCACAAAACCTAATTAACTAGTGGGCTTCACAACACTGATGATAAGTAAAAATATGGAGGTAACAATAGTAGTAGAAACAAATACATCTTTAAAATAAGGCTTTTTTACACTGTTGTTAAAATGCCTGGCATTTAGCCCCTTGTTTGTTTTTCATATATTACAGATCCATGACAAAGCTGATTGTGCCCACTGTCAAAGAATAGCCTTGGATCTATCCTAATCATCAGGTAATGCCCCTAATCAGCAGCATAGGATAAAGTATTATAAAGACATTCATAGCAAATCTTCTCTGAAACATACTGAGTCTTTGTTTCCTTCCATATTCCCAGCAGTCTTGTCATCCTTGATGAGAGCGAGCAAGCAGAAATTATCAGTGCTACAAATATCAGGATCCTCTTTCTTTCGGGTGGCTTTTAAAAAGGTATTCTCCCAGATCAACTTCATGCATGAATTGAAGCAATGCAAATCATGGATTGCACATGCTGGCCAGAGCTGACCTTAATCAAGTCAGGTTTTTCCCCTTCCAATGGGGACCGATGACACCAAGACAAAAATCCATCTCTGGTCCACACGATTTCTTTGTCCCTTCCAGTAAGGATTTCTCTTTCTTTTTGAAGAAGTTACTGGTCAAAACCCATTGTCAATTGACTATGTACAAGAAGCATGGATCCAGACCGTTTCAATATATTTACATTACTATTTATTCATTTTCAAAGTCCAACTATATGAATAAAAAGCATGAGACCTATGTAACATAGCCAGCAGTAACCATGTACTGTCTCAACTCTGATTTTGTACATTCACATTATCTCCGTGAGAAAATAAAAATGTATTTTTTACACAGAGAAACAAGAATATTGAAAATACAAAGAAGAGTCTCCCAGGTGAAGAAATGCATGAAAAAGTGATATAAAAGCTCTACACTGAAGAGCATACATGCATGCAATATACTGCCCTGACTGAAATGAATCAATCTGAGATGCCCTGGGCTGCTCTTGTTTCCACTTGTGTGCAATAAATGCACATATCTTTACAGTCCATTTCACACTCTGTTCATGTTTTTATAGGACAGAATAAAATTTCCCTGTTCCAATCTGGAATATGGTAAGGCCTTGCGGGATGTTCTCCTGCCATTTGGCAATATAATAGAAAAAAGACAGGAAGGATTAGGGTCAACTAAATTCTGCAATAGCTGGTTAATTACATGGGGCATCTCCACCTGATTTTAATCTGTGCTCAGTGCTCCAGAAGGAAGGAGAAAATTCTCCTAAGACTCCTCGCTGATACACCCCTAAGGAAAAATTCCTCCTTATCCAAAATTTGGCCATCAGCATAAGGTTACGAAAAATGAAATGTTACAATGACCTGCATGATTCCATCACTACTTCAACACAACTAAGAAAAAGACATCAAATACTGCTGTTTCTGAGTAACAGCAAATTGTCTTGTCAGAAGAGAGACTGCTCTTCATAAGCAATGCTGATGCTTGGCAACATAGACTTCAGAGCAGCCCTGACAAACTTCTTTCTTGTCCAAGACGACGGCTGCATTCCTGGCTCAAGGGAACCCAAGGTTCTGCCTCCGAAACGGGAGATGTGCTGAGCTCAAGTAAGCTTGACTGTGTCTCCAAGGTCCTCCTCTGGAGTGAGTCTCCCTCCCTCTGTGCTGATGTCCTTCCTGGTCCTTGGCCCCTCACTTTTTAAAGGGAGTGAGCTTGTTGAAGGTATGCCAGAAGAGGGATGGCTTCCTCTTGGGTTCTGCCAGGGCAAAGACCTGCTGCTGTGGGACACTGGTAGGCACCGTGATGTGTCGCTGGTGAAGGGGATGCAGAGTTTGGTGTGGAGGAGGCATAGGGCACCCATTATAGCTCACACCTGCAGAAAAACAGTTGGAGAAAGCACCTGAGTCAGCCAGGGAAATGTAAGCACAGAGCCAGGGGACATGATGAATTTTGCCGTGATGTTGAATGGCAGAACTGCTATGGGGCACCTTTCCTGATATTTTAATTGCTGCATTGATTTGGCTTAAGAAGACAACAGTACCAGTAAAGATAATATTACAGAATTACCAAAAACAAGCAGCAGTTTCACACGGCTGGACTATATTGTTTGCACAAGGAAATCTTGATATTTCAAAGGAATGACTTCAAACAGCAGATACTAGTACATCAATCCACTCTCAGAGTAAGGCTGGGTAAAATACTGCTACCAACAAGAACATTGCATTTTACATTTGAAATGTATTTTTCTGGGTTAATTTTCTTAAGACTTTGAGCTTTGTGCATTCTGTACAGAATCTCCTAATCACAAACTTTAGCCACTCCCCTGAAAGTCCAGACAGGTTCTAGTGGTATCTATTGATCGATAAAGAGAAAATGCTTTAAGAATATTAATCCCAGGGAACAGAAGACAACCTAACATCAACTCCTTCACTCCTAAACTCAGACTTAAATCTTGTTCCACTTTTCTCTCAGCACACTACAGATTTACCCAAATTTGACTTTAAGATGCAAAAGGGCAAAATCTGTTGTGATTTGCTTCTCTTGTGATTATTTTCTGAGAGAGGAAATGAATAAAAAAGCCATTTCCTGATAAACAAGCTTCTGGTCCATCCTTCCTTCTAAAGGGATGCCAGAAGAAGCCATTTTGACTATAACTGTAAATAATATAGCAATGTGGCTTGCAAAAAGAACTTTAGAGCATTTTAAAGAAGGCATAGAATTGGTAAAGAAGAACAAGCTCTTTGAGTAAAAGCAAAGGAAGGAATTGTAACACTCATTTCAAATTTAACCTGTGCATCCAATTCCTCACAAGCTTAAAAATAAACAGCTTGCTTTATCTCTTGAGTTTCTTCTCTAATATACAGAATACTGACTTGTCTGTTTGAAGAAGCTCAGGAAGCTGATTTAGTAGACAGTTTACAGAGAGATTGGAATTTAATATTAAAATACAGGTTAATTGCAATTATTTGGTTCCATATAAATGACAAAAAATGTTTTTCAAAGACTGAGGAATTCAGCCACAGCCAGACTGTGCTATTTCCAATGAAAAGATCAATGGAACACAGTAAGAAGGTAACATAATCCTGAACACTCACCTTTAATTTTTCCTTGCCTTGACTTACGGGCATTCTGCATGGCTTGTTTCTTCTGGTTTTCTGAGATTTCCATACCTACATTAAAGTGTAAATTAGGGCACTAGTACAAAATTACAATATCTAATACTTGATTACATTAAATTAAAACAAGTAAGTAAACAACTTAAACAATTTTTAATAAATCTCAGTAGCAATACACCTGCAATTTTTAGAAGTATGTTTTATATTGTCATATAAACTTTAAGAGGGTTTTTCACAGGGATAATGATAGATAAGTCCAGCTATTGAAATATGAAAAAAAAAAAAAGTGTTAATTAACATTTCTGAAACCTATAAGTCATCAAATAATAGATCACAAATGCAGAATCCTTTTATTTTTCACTCACTCTGAGCTAACCTGAGTAACAAATTTGAGTCACTGCTATTGCAGTAGTACAAATTTGGGTATTTTTCCCTTTACTCAGGGCAGAATAGCACAAAATCTGGCAGAAGTTGAAGCAGGCTGTGATGTGGTTTTGGCTGCATCATTCTGGGGCTGGATCCCTCACTCTGGTTCCTCATGCACCTGCTCATGTAACTGTGTAACTTACATTAAGCATGTGGGTAACCCCAGGCTATTTATTTATTATCATGGGACAGGTGTACAGCTGTGGGGAGTACAGAGGTGACGGACATCGGCTAGAAGGTGACACCAGGGACTGGCGTTGTCTGGAGCCCAGGTAGAAGCACTCCAGTTTCCTCTCCCTGTGCACAGCACAGCTGAGATACATGGAAATGTCACATTTGCACAAGGTGACAACAGGGTGCACATGCTGTTTCATTTCATGCTGTGCATAAGGCTGCACTCATCTCACACACAGGCATAGAAAGAGTACAGAAGCTGTGGTTCAAAGCTAGAATGAAGTGTCTGCTTTGGTTCCATTTTGCATCTTCCCTCACTTCTCTATACTTTTAAAACTCCTTTTGTTTTCTAACCTGAACTTATGAAGAAGTTATCACAAATCAGTCTATTAACTTAAAACATTCATACTTTTTGGGTAGAGAAGTTTATTTTATTCTGCAGGGTGGGTTCGTTTTTGTTTTTTTTTTTTTTACAGAAACAAGGAAACGGATTTTAAAAAATAGAAGAAATATCATCAAGAGAGATCAGACCACTTTCTTAGGGTTATTATTAGTGGTTTGGAAGAAGGATTTTCTGGCTATGGCCTTTTCTCTCATATATTCATAAAAGCTAAGAAAAGCTAGATATGGTTTGGGACACAATGACTCACACTGAAGTGTCTTTGAAAATAGAAGTAAAATGCCATTTGCAGTTCTGAATTGAAAGAGTATTATTTGTTTCTGAGTGGTCAGATTAGAGGCTTTGTGTGTAGTCCAGCAAGATAGCTTACAAAATCAACAAGACAAATTTAAACCTGAGGTTGAGAATAGTGGCATTTTTCCATTGGTTTTGGCTAAAGGAAATGTTCAATTATGCCAAAAAAAGAAGAAATTTTAGAAAAGAAACAGTCTTCTGGTTAATGGAGAAAACATCCAAGCCACTGTGACTCACAAAACCAGACAGGCATTAGCTATTACAACTCAACTATCTTTCCTCTGGTTTATCATACCTGTCCCAAACCAGGAAATCAGAATAGTGAGTTGCAACACTTGAAAAGCAACTGTACAGAAGGTTGGATGTTACATGGGCAGAAAAGACTGCATGTCTGCATAAAGACTATGTGCCATTATCAAGCATACAATTTCTCTTTTAACTGGGTTTGGTTTTTTGGGTTTTTTTCACTGTACTGCACTGTGCCTGAAGAGCATCAAGCACAATGGACCCTCCTTGTGCAGTTCTTGCATTCAGCAACCATGGGAATTTGTGATCCAGCCCCAAAATAAGGGTTAGTGCTATTATGACAAATCTCACTGCCAGTGCCACCACTGTTGAATGGTTACTCTTTTGAATCTCTTATGTTGATTTTCATGAGGTCCCAGCAGATAGTTTAGGGCTGTAGCTGCTACACCTTTGCAGTTTCCTCATGCTTGGGGATTTCTGCAGCAGTGTCCACTTATTCCTCATATCCACTTATGAGGAATGTAACACCAAGACAGACCTGTGGCTGCCCAGGGAGAGCCTCAGCGGCTTCCTGACAGACAGCACTTAACTTGCCCAACACATGCTCCCAGTGTTCCATAAAGTAATCACCCAGGAAGAGGTGCAGAGTTCAAGAATGCTTTTTCTTAAAAAGGATGGAGATGGAAGTGTTCACTTGTTCACTTTTTATCTTCTTTATCTCAATCCTGCTCACAAAAGTGCAGGACCTGTGTTTTACTCAGTAGCATCTTTTCATGTTGCTGTATTATGGTTCTTATTGTATACTGGAATGGAGTCATTCTGTAACTTTGTTGTAAGAGGGACTGTGTGGACAATTATGATCAGATCCTCAGCATTGCCCTATGATCATCTTCACCTTTTTGTAATATCCATTATTTTAGAGTTTTGTTAAGGTGAATTAGGGAAGGCAGCAGCCTCCCATCCCTGTGAGCACAAGGTTCCATATAGGCATGAAAGCTGTCAGCATTGTGCCCAACAACACCAACATGTCACACTGTGACATTCAGCACTGGAAAAAAGGTTTGGAAAGTCTGAAAGAAATTTAGCTGTGACTCCTTCATTGTTTATTCTAGACTCAGAATGACTGAGATTAATTGGAAGAGTTGGTGCAATGCAGAAGGGTTAAAACTGATTTTAAAAAGAGAATGAATTGGCAAACTTTTAAGTACTTTCTTCTGGTAATGGGCTATCTAAAACACATATGGAAAAGACCTTATTTTCATCATACTTACAACAGTATCAAAGAAGAGAAAGGCACCAAGATCAAAAGGATTACATTTGTAATGTAAGGGTTATTCCTGTCTTCCTATTATTCTGATCAGGTGTTTTACAGGATCATGGAATAAGATTTGGAATCTTGTTTATGTTTAGTAATTTCTGAATTGTATCATCCATCTCACTCACTTCCAGTGTTAACCTGATGTCAATCCAAAGCCTTAGCCTCAGGAGTGTTATTGAAAAGGAGAAGTTCTCATGCAGCCAACATACAGAGATGCACTAATATGACTTTTTAGAAATACCAGAAAGTGTTTTATTGTTTTTAATTAGTGTTGCTGCTTTCTTTGTGTAAGTTTTGCCAGTGAGATTTTGCTGGAGCATTTGTCACCGATCTTAAAGGAAGCATGAAATGATGCAAAACCAAAAAAGCAATCCTAACTATATATTGACAAAGACACACTATCCTTATAGTATCCCACAGGCTGCAGATCTAAAACTGTTCCTAGGATTTACTACCTTTTTTCCTGCTCACTTAAGGTTTGGCTTCATTTCTCTGTGCACTGCCCAGTGGTGCTATTGCTGGGTCTGTAGTTTACGACACCATACAACTGCAGGGACCTCCCAGACACAGGAGATGCCACTATATGACACAGACAGTAGAAACCTACAATTATTGCTGCTTGGCTCTGTAAAAAAAGTGTCCTTTATAAACAGATATTTTTGACCGAAGGTTCATACAAAAGTGCTAGGATTTTAGATGGAATTTTATTATTGATTAGTTCTTGTGAATTGCATCTTGTCATATCTCATCTCTCATTCTGCTCCATAATGTACCAGAATCATATGGGTGACGCTGCCTGCCCTGGACCTTTGGCCCATAGTGACAGGGCAAACACACCTCAATAGGCTCCACTTAGACAGCTAAACATCACGTCAGGTAAGAAAGGGACACCAGCTCAAGAAGACAGAGTGCACAGCTGTACAAAACAAAGAACTGCAAAACCAAGTTTGTTTTAACCACTGTTTAGAAATTGTTCCACTCACCCATTTCCTTGTCTTCTCGAACCCTTCTCCTTTCACTTTCACACGCTTCCATCCATCTCTTTTTATCCTCCTGTTTTTTTGCACAGAACAAATGAATCTCTTCTGTTGTTCTGTTTATTATCTTAAAAGCATTCTTGACATTGATGTTAAAATCTTTGTCTTTGCCATCTTCAGCGTCCACAATTTCCATCTCGTCCATGTCAATACGATCCTTGTAATACAAGATGTCCCTTCTCAGCAAGTCCTTCTTACAGAAGACAAGCTGATGGTCAAAAAGGAAGAAAGTCCTCTGTTGGCTTTTGCCTTGTTTTGATATTTTGGTCAGTTCTCCTGAGTGGATCAGTTCTGAGCTTCTGGCTAGCACATCTGGTCCCTAAGAAGGCAGATATATAGAGATATGTAGTAAGTAAATAATATTTTAAGAACTCACTGTGTGTCTAACCAATCTCACTATATAATTAAGTCTAAAGTTTACTCACTTTTCTTGTATTTTTATTATTAGATTTGAAAATGTCACACAACGTAAATAATATCATAGAGATTAATTCAATCAATGTGGTTCTGCTCTACTTTATTTCTGCATAAACAGCGGCAAACATCTAAGTCAGTGAAACAGGTTCCTGTTCTTACAGAACTACCAAAATTCCAAATGAGATTCAACAGGCTTAGCATTTTTAAAACCTCCATTTTGTCATCTCAACTCAAAGGCAAGTGTCCACATGCTGCTCTTCCTGAACTATAAACAAGGTTAATCAGTAACAGAAACATTGCAAATGAAATAACTGGACTTTTAACTGAGCAATGACCACTTGAAAAATAGGCACCATAAACAACCACCTACACAGAAAAACCTATTCTGCAGGGGACATCAAGTATTGTACACAGTACCTTTGCCCAGGAAAGGCACTGGCTGACACTCACCTCCCAGTCTACGATAGAGACTTGCCAACGTGCAATCTTGTCTATGCTTTCTAGTCTTCGTTTTCGCTCGTTGATCAGGCATGCCACATTTTTCATGGCCTCATATGCAGCTTTTATGTTGCTATAATCACTGGGAAATGAAAACACATTTCAAGGATCACTTATACCATGGACACAATGCAATCACAAACCACAGAAGTGATGCAACCACATTGCTTGCAGTACTAGCCCATGCTGTCCACTTCTCCCCATACTCAGGTACTTAAATAAGAGAAACCTGATTCTCACTATTCCATACCCCACACAGTAGCCTGTACAATTCAGTACTGCTGTACATCCAGGAGCTAATGATTAGATTGGTGGGAGGAGGCAGAGGAGATAGATTAATGAATTGTAACACTGTCTCTACTGAAAACAATGGCAGAACTCCCACTGACTTCAGTGATAGCTGTATTTCACCAGAGGACTGTGTTTTAAAGCAAGATTTTAGTGGCATTTTTTGGGGAAGGGCATTCTTTTAATCATGTTTAACCACTATATTTTCTCCTGCTTGTTCCCAATGACCACGTCAATGAACACAAATGGAGAACGCTAGGTGGACAGGAAAAAAAATCAAAAGCAACCCCACAAGGGGTGAGAGAGGAGCACAAGAACAGGGTCACTGGAGAGAGGAATTAAAGGAGACAATATGAAGAAAGCATCCCATTTCCACAGGACAAATGTGTAAGTGCCATGATGGCCACCTTCCTCTTCCTGCTTTGGAACTAATGCAATCAACTCAGGCCAATCTTCCTGTCCTTCTTCCAGTGGTCTGCTCCCCCTCTTCTTTCCTGAGGTCCCAACATGCCTATGAATCTCCCCAAGCTTACAGGCAGGCTTTTTTTTTCTCCTCTGAATAGCATCCATCACTCATTCACCTTCCTCAAATGGAGGGACTCAGAAGACAGAAGGGAAGAGACACACTTCTTGCCTAAGGAGTCCCAGCAAAGAAGCTGCTTCTCCTCTTTTATTAGAATACCTCTTGCAGCAAAGGAAGCCAGAGGCAGAAAACAGCACAGACCAGAAATAAATCCTGGATTAGCCTTGCTGTCCTTTTTATCTGTTTCTGTCTCAATTCCAATTATCATCGGCTACTGCTGATGGATGCGCTTCCCTTCCGAATGTGTACATTCTCTCCTCTCTTTATTTATATCTGTGGAAACTCTATTCTGCCACACTGAATACAGAAAGTGAGGTTAACAATAACAGGATCCTTCTAACATCACAGGGATATGTCCCACAGGGTGACCACATGATATCCATACTGCTACTCTTGCCCTTCCTTATCTCAGTTCCTTTTTTCTCTGTAGGTGAGTATTTATTCCACACTTGCTACACAACTTGTGGCCTTCACAGCATACTGCTCATATTGGAACTTCAATTCTTTTACAAAAACAAAATGCTACCAAAACCCCAGCTGGCTGGAGCTTTCCCAAGGCTCTGTGTGGGTGCAGGTCTGCCTGTTTGTGGCAATCTCTGGACAGTGGGGACTTCTCTGTGCTTGAAGGCATATCTGGATGCTGTGCCACACAAAAGGAAAACAGGTACTAGGGTGGAAGGTGGCAAGACCTCCCTGTCACTTTATCTGCAGGTTTAATAGCTCACAGAATAACCTTTCTGAAAGTAGTAGCAGTGAAAGAGAAACCCTTGTTAGTAATTGGTATTGCAGCACTTCCCAGGTAGTCACAGAACTGAACAGAAGCATTTCATATCTTAACGGCAGTATGCACCTCCTATTTTGCCCTTAGCAAAATATCCACTGGTCTCCAAGGGGAGTTTCCTCAAAGTTAAAGTACTGACTTTGGCAAAGAAAGTATTGCCTCAGGCTTCATTTGGACTTTGCACAGGGGTCACAATGGAATATTTTCTTGCAATTATGCAAAATAAAAAGACGGACCCTTATAGATAAAATCTTAATTTGGTCAAAAATTTAATCAGGACAGGGGCATACCAGAAAGGCTAATAATCTGCAACTTCAATTTTTATTTATGCCAGCTGAAAATCTAATATCTAGACTTTACTGCAAACTAAGGTAATGTTTATTACCAAGTTTCTAAAACAAATTACCTCCAAACTTGCTCAGGTTGTGTTTTTTTTCTAAGACACTCTTTACATTTCCTTACATCTACAACTTTTATGAGCCTTCCCCTCTTCTTCTTTGGATTTCCTTCTCCTTGATTTCTTTTGACACATTGGCCTTTTTTCCCCACTCTGAATTACACATCCCTCCCTGCATCCTATTTAAACACCATCTTCTTTTCCTTCTCTCTCTTTGACTTTTCCTCATTGTGTCTTGCATCCTCTCAGTCCCCTGTGCTGCACCTTCAATACTGTTTTTGTGACTGACTGTGATGGTTCCAAGATGCCCTGTTTATTGTGGTCCATGACAGTTTTGTTCCTGATCTCAAATGCTTCAGTGTTGTTGTGTCACCCAGAAAAGCTGAGCAATTAGGTGTTACTACTATTACAGAATTTGCTATTTTAGTTCTCTCACCTGTGCTCCTGGGTGGTGTATTTGAGCAATTCTGCAAGCTGCAGAGGATATTTGCAGATTTTCTGAACAGGTGTGAGAAGAAAACCATCAATGGCAATGTCAATCATCTGCTGAAGCAATCGACAGGCCTCAAAGAAGTGCCGGTATTTGCCCTGCTTCATCAGCTTGGAGAGTTCAATGCAGGCACTGGGATGATTGTTACAATACTCTGAATAAATAGCAAAGCCTTCTTGCTATTAAAAAAAAAAAAAGTTACAACTTTAGTGAAGCATTTGTCTGTAAAGGAGAAAAGCTATTTTTGTAGTATCTATTATATATAATTAGATTAAATAATCCATTTTCTTGCTTCCAGGCTGATCAGCCTTGAAAGTATGCAAAAATCTACTTTGTAGCTGTCAAAACTATGTACCCTTCTTTGTCAGAACACAGAAATAAAGGTCTCTTCCTGAGTCAGGATAATTAAACTCACTTTAAGAAGTATTTTTCTGTGGGGAAGACAGCTATAGGCTTAGCAAGTCTCTATCAAGAACTGACAGCTTATCTCCCCACTATCTACCTGCCTTAATGTCTTTAGGAAGTTTTTGCATGCTGAATATGAGATCACTGCAAATAATCCAGCTCATCTGTGATCATTACAATTTTGACAAGGAACCTTAAAACTGTTTGCAAAATTACGTGATTGCTAAAGATGAGGAGAAATCTAAAACAAATATTTAATTAATTGCAAGTTGCTTTACAGTCTAAAAATGCTGCCAGTTTAGTATTTAAGAAACACTTGTTAGTAGAATCGCCTCCTAATATAGTAACTTGGCTTTTTATTATCATATTTTCTTAATTTCATAAATAAAATCAACTTTTTCAACCTACATGTTGAAGAAAACATGACCCAATTTCACTTAGATGAGGTTCCTCTTTGTTGTACTGTTTCTCAAGATCCTTCAGAAACTTCCTTTGGAACTTGTAAATATCTTCGATATTTCCAAAAATGGTGCTTAACTGAGCTGTGGTGAACATTCCTGTATGTTTGCGACACTGCCGAATGTAACCCTGAAATGAAATAAAAAACACTCCTTAGTCTGAGGATGTCAGACAGGTCCTACCCTGAACAAAATCATCTGAGCTGGCAAGAATCCTGTGGTCTCTAGGCAAGGAAGTGGTTTCCCAGCCAAACACACACAGAAGCACAAATTCAGATTTGCACCTGAGATGTTCACATATGGATATTGGGGTCCAGCCCCTGTCTCGGGGTACCCCAAATGAAGCAGGGAACCTCTCGAGTGTAAAGCCCACTCTCATCTCCCTGTTATGAATTCACTGCAGGGACTGAAGCTCCAGGAACAGCTGCTGTGCTCACAGTCTCACAGCAGTTTTGGCACCAGGGTTCAGAGAGTGCAAAGGTTAACTGATGTGGCAGGGGCTATCTGCCAGGCTTCTCCACTTGGCTGCTGTCAGGCAGGGCTCCTGCAAACAGCTTTGGGAGCAGACAGCTGAAATAGCCTTGCAGTTGCTCTGGTGAGGTTTACCAGGAAGCAACACCGGCTATTGCTGGCACTGTTAGGAATATTCCTGTCTCCACAGCCATCTGCTCTGAGAGCTGTGCAGTGGCTACGCTGCAAGCCAGTTACCGCATTTCCTGCTGCACCAACAGGGAAAGCTAATTCCTGTGCGGCTCCTGTAATGTGGACTGCAGACACTTCTTGAATGTAAAACATGTTTTATGGGTATTCTCTAGCTTCATGATCCTGGCTACAACCAGCCTGAGTGAATCATTCTAGGGCTGAGCTTGCAAATTTGGGTTACTATCTGTGTAGCTTTTCTGGCTTAGTCCTACATGAATGTATTTTCGGCCTTATGTCCTACTTGCACCACCCTACAGATTCACTCTGAGGACAGAGTAGCGACAATCTCTACCTCACATGCTGAGCATTGCCCATTGCTTTTCTTCTTGGAAAATGTGTGCTTGCTCTCTTGTACTAAACTCAGAGGCTTGCCAGATATTAAAAACCAGGTATAGGATATACATATTAGAGAAAAATAATTAATTAATATATGCCTAAGCCTTAACAGGTCAGTAAAATATGAGAGTCATGTCCTAGAACTCAGCTAACCATGGGAGCAGCACAGTAGAGCATACAAATTCTTCCCTGTTCTTTCTAGCTTAAGTAAATAATGAATATGAATGACAAAACTTCCATTTAATGTTTTAAAATTAGCCAGTTAGTAGCCAATTTTTGTCCTTTCTCTCCTTTTTTTCTCTCTTCAAGATGCATCAAAAAGGCCTGATCCAAAAAAAATTTAAAAAAATCAAAACCTACTGCTGTCTTGTCTACTTTGCTGTGAATGAAATAATCTAATGGGAAGTGGTGGACTAAGGGATGACAGCATGACAAATACAAGGACAGACCTAGCACACTATGGCCACAAAGAGTATTTTTGTAGGTTGCTTAGAACCATTCCAGATGCAAACCACAAAGTCAAATACAGGTCAAATGCATCACAACTCACATCAGAAGAGGCAAACTTCAGTGAAAAGTATTAAGAAGCTTCTTGCCCATATGTGAGCCTCCAATAAATATTGAGAAAAATAACCAATAAAACCACCCCCATTTTATGGTTCAAACAAGCAAGGTAGATCTAAAACACACATAGATTTCTTCATAACTCCTAAGGATCCAGTAAAAACCTTCTCACTTGAGAAAACAGGGGAAAAAACCACTTAGTAAATACTCTTTCCAAGTTACTTCCAAGAAGTTTTGTCACTGAACTGTAAATTATTTTACTATAGTTACTCAAAGTTTTCTATACAGAGGCAAAAAGCTCTAAATAAACTAGACTTCCTTCTCTCATTTATTATGGAAATAGCAGTCAGAGAGGCATTTTTTCGCTATCAAAAATGCAATTTTTTTTTAAAAGAGAGGAAGCAATGGCTCATGGCAGTCATCATGAGGAAAAGCCGTAAGAGGAAACGAAGAACCTGACTGACAGCATCAGAATCACAATTGGGAGTATTTTGATATGAGAAACCGCTGGAGTTCTCAACTTATATGGAATAAATTGTTCTCATTAGGTCAGCAGAACGTCCTCAGTTTAAAGCATGTACCTCACAGATGTCCTTGAGATGCTTGATATAGACTCGTTCCGTTTTCATAATTTCCTGTATAACGTTGGTTCTCATCTGATCCCTGTTTTCAGCTATTTTCTGGCGATGCTTGCTAATATCTGAATCTTGTTCTTCATCCTGGATATTACTACAATTTTCTGGCACTTCTTCCTGATTAACTCGCAGCTGCAGCCAGAACAAACAAAGCAATTAAAGTGAAGTAGAAAGTTTTACAAAATGTGGTAAAACAGTTACAAACTTCTTATACCTAAGAGAAGAGTGGATCCAGATGTGTTCTCATTCTCATCTTACTGAGGGGGCTTCACAACAGGAGTTATCTCACTGTACACACTGCACACTCAAAGTGTTGAGATTTCTGTCTGGATAAATACATGACTTTCTATTTGAGAGAGTATTTGAGAGAGACCATGTTGTACTGTCCATGTACTCTTCAGAGTTCAGCTTTTTTCTGACCCTTACTGATAGTTAATGTGCTTGGCCACGATAGCATTGGGGTAAAAATTACAAAGCAGACACTCAACCACTTTTAAATAGTTTTCCTATCATCTGTATGATGTAGCAGCACCTCCTTTTTTGACTTCTGTCTGATTGCCCATGTTGTCTAGAGATGTAGGAAGGGGAAAGGGAGGAACCACCTCCTGCACTTTGTGTATGTAGTACTTCAAGCAGTATGTCCCATGTCTCACCGCAGGTTCTCAAAAGGTAGTTCAAAAACATACTTCAATTTTTACCATCTGAGAGTTGTACTGTCATAAATCTGGGTGAGTTCTGTCTGCGGAGTTCAGACTGTGAACCAGATTTCTACACAATGTCATTGATAATAAATTAAGCCCTATTTTACCAAGAAATCCCTGCAGCACAGCTCTCCCCAACCCTTATGAGAACTGTTGTATTCTCACTGTATACACTGATGACTTTCTGGTTGAGCTTTCTGCTTTTGTAATCTCTGTTTGAGAAATTCCTTTGGTTATAAAGGGACCAAATGAAGAAGACAAAGTAAAAGTTGTCAGAGAAGCTAAGGGATCTTAGGGTGTGATTCTCTACTACTTTTTCCCTTGTGAACTCCTTAGGGGTTACACCACTGATGTTCAGCTATAAACATGCTGAGGATCAGGTATGAAATGTAATGCCATGACAACTGTTGCACTCTGCCAGGAATCTTGCAATGGTGCAAAAGCAAGAAGCAAAAGTTACTCACCCTGACAAAGCTAGCTGGAAACCAGGCTTCCTTGTCCTCATTTCTTCCCCACCACCAGTCTTTGTTGGAAGCTTCTAGAACTCTAATGACATCTCCAGCTTTGAAGCCCAGCTCTTGATCATCCATAGTGACATGGTCCCAGAGAGCCTCTGCATAGACGACGGTGCCATCGCTTATCAGCTTAGATAGGAAGAAAATGAGATTGTGAAGAATAGAAGATAAACTATGAAGTGTTTATAAACTATAAAGAGATCAAAGATCAACATAGCTCACTAGGTTGCCTACTATTGCTCCTGTTACAAGATAAAACTAAAATTTCAGATTTTCAGAAATCTATGCATATATTCATTAGTGATAACAATTAGAATCCTGCTCCAGAGCAGTTACACAGGGTAACAGTTACAGTCTGTGATGGTTTAAAACCCAGAGGGAAAACTAAACCCACTCAAACTGTACCCTTTCACCTACTCCCTTCCTCTAGTGAAGGAAACAGTAGGAGAGGTTATAGAAGGAATCACAATTTACTGAAAAACTGCAATAACTACAACAATACTAGCAAAGAGTGTAAGTAAAAAGAAAGTTTTACCCATAAAAAGGTATTTACCACTGAGCAAACAAAAATGTCTCCCAAAGAAACTAGCTACTGCCATTGACTCTTTTATGACTATGAAATCTCAGAGCGTGGAAAACATCCCTCTGCATCCCCTGTCCCTGCCCTCCCTGGCCCATCATTCCAGCAAGGCAAAGCCCAGGACATTACCTCATTAATTGCTAGCTGCTCCCCTCCAGGCTGCAGGTACCTGGGAGCAGCTTGGCAGAGCTCCTCATAGCTGTAATCTTCCTCACTGCCATTGTCATCCACTAAGGCTGAAGATTCAGTCCCACCATCTGCAGCAACTAAAACAAAAGTGCAACAGCTGTTTGCTTCATCATTTTTATGATTCAAAGAAAGACAACAATGCAATAGGAATTGCTGAGAAATTGCCTTTGTTGTCATGAATAAAACAATAACAGCAGAAGTGGAGGGCAGCAGAGCTCTCAGGAAAACCACCTTTCCGTCATTAAATATGTTTTACTCTTCTTCAGAATTTTCTCATTTAGCAGCTGACAAAACCAAGAAACTTTTGTACACAAAAAAAAAAAAAAAAACGGAACTACAGCAATTCCTTATTTATTTTTTACGAGAGGAAACCTTAAATGACCTGTATCAGAAGGAAGGCCCTGATACCATTTCCCAGGCAGCAGATGAGAGAGCCCCAGCAGCCCCCAGCAGTGGGGACACTGTCATCCCCAGGCCAGATGCCCTCACACTGTCACATCCCCTCCAGGGACATAAGGACCCAATGGTTCTGTGCCCACCCAGCTGTGAGAGGGGTGGGCAGCCTGCCTGCAGCCCCAGCTCTGCACAGGCTCCTGCCACCTCTCCCATGCACTGGGGAGGTGCTGGCAGCAGCAAGGCTCAAGGGGACAGGGAATCCAGACTGGGCACAGTGGAATGGCCTTATAAAAACAACTGTTCTAATTGTGCCAAATCCCAACAATTTCTTGGTTTGACAATTGTACGTTTTCTGACCAAAGAGGCAGTTTTGTATAGAAAGAGAGGTCAGGACTAAAATGAGCTTCATCTTATTACACAGCCACATAACCCAGGAGAAACACCGTTACTGTATAAAACTGTAAAATCCATTTGGGGTACACCACTGGGTGATAGATCCTTTTGGCAATCACCTCCACAGTAGCAGAGGAAGGGAACTGGGGGCTGATCTCAGGAACAAGTCTGACTGTCTGACACCCACACTGCTCAGTGCTGGACGCTGTCCAAGTGGGTTTGCCTTTGAAAGCCACCTGCAATGGTCAAAATACCCAGGATCAAGAAGCATTCATGACCAGTGGCCCTGTGCTTGAGTGCATTCTCTGGTCCTTGTTAACTTATTCCTAAAGATTTATTCTTATGGCAAGCCCAAGCTGTGAACTAGAGAGTCTGAAGTTCATACAATGCTCGAAAACACATTAAAAAGTAAAAAGTCAAATTCAAAATAGGTTGCTAGCACTGAACTTCTTTGCTAAAGGTTAGTGTGTCCCAGGTAAGTTGTCACACAGTCAAGAGAGCAGCTCTTACTCCTGAGTGCCTGGGAAAGGACATTTAAGCAGAATCATTGAACGTGCCAATGCCAACAAGCAGCAGGATCCTGACACTGCCTTTTCTCTACTCTGCTTCAGACCTGGGCACTGCCTGTCTGCTGGGCTTTGGGCTCTGGATGGGTAAGAGTCACAAAGAGACAACTCCTGGCTTTACTCCATGCACCTACTACCACCAGGCACTCTGCTGCCATCTGCTATTTACCTTATAGGGAAAAATACTGCAACCCCCTCCTCTGGGCACACCTACCAACATCAGCATCGTTGCTCATCTGAGCATTAATTTGCCAGAGAGATCAAAGCAGATCACTACACAGATTCACTAAAAACTTGCAAGATTTTTCTTTCCATTAAAAATAGAAAAATATGGTATAGTCTTGATACAACAGAACATGGCTATTTAGCCATTCTGTTCTACTCCCTAGCATTTTAAATATACGTTCACATTAACAGTATAATCTGCCTAAGCAGGAAGGATGCAGAATCCTTATTTTAAAAAAAATCAAGATTTCTTTTTTCCTACAAACTCCTTAATCTGAGCATGATAAACGTTTAAAACACATCCTGAGAAATTTACTGAAAATGCTTTATTTAAAAAAATCTGCAAATAAATATTCTATTAAATCAATTTTTATCTTATAAAGCAACATCCAAAAAATGAATTCCAGTGATCCTTTATACATTTCCACTGTACTATCCATACTGCCTGTGGGGTTGTTCCAGTAACAATGGCACATCGAAATAATCTAATTCTCCAGACAAAAATAACTGCAATTTTGGGACAGAAAGCTCTTTGTTACTCTGTACCAAATCAACATGCTTACACTGACTTTGTAGGATAAAATCAAGTGAAATCTCATATTCTGCATCTTTCCCTTTATTGTATACAGACTGAAATACCAGAGGGAGGGATGTGCTTTCTCGGTTGCACCAACGGGATGCAAAAAACTTAAAAGACAGCCTGGGATTGATGCAGATCTCCTAGCAGCTTTTCACCAGCACTGCAGGTTCCATGGATGACACAGAGTTAAGTGTCATCAGAGTCAGGCCCCCTGACTGCCACTGTTTACCAATTCAATCAAAAAAACACTATGTAAAAAGCAAGAGCGAGCATGTTCTACTCACACGTACCCATCTGAAGGCTCTCCAGACTCCAAAAATGTGCCATTGCCCCCCTGGCTACCATGCTGCCGTCAGCCCTCTAACAGGTGATGATGCTCAGTCCTGCAGGGCTGCTGGAGGATCACAAGAGGCTCTAGGCTACCCACAGGTTGGAGGAAGAGGCTGTCGGCTGCCTCCAGCTCCCGGCGGTGCCTCCGAGGCTGAGCCTGGCTGGGAACTGCCAGCGGCGCACTCAGCTGCTCAGCCTGGCTGCTCCCTCAGCCTGGCTGCTCCCGGCTCTCTGACATCATGGGGTGCCCTTAGGGAGGAAGTTCCAGAAAAGAAACAAAAACCTGGCTGCCTGGCCCTGGCTGTGCTGCGCCTGCAGCCGCTCAGACTGCTCCCACAGAGCCTGAACATCGTGAACAGAGCAAGCCAGAGAGTGCATTTGTTTTTCATTAAAGCAGCTAAATGCGATTTCAATCTATATTCAAATGACTGCAATCCAGAGGGAGAGACTATTTGGATGAGAGTTGGGAGTTCCTTGTATTACAACACTGTTCAGAGTATCGGTCTATCTTTGTCATACTATACCAGTTAAAGTTCCAGGAGAAGTAAACAACTAAGGTATTTTTTGCACAATTTCTCCTGCTTCACAGGCAAAACACTCTATCTATCATTTTTAGGGCACAAGCAGCACAAGCGTTAAGGCTGCAGCAGACTGCTCCCAAGAAAACAGAGGAGGAGGGAGACATTTTCTCACTGAAACTACAAACTTAATTCAGCTGCTCTATGAAATAGCGAGTGAAGCAGGAAAGCACTCACACCATCCATATTTCTCTGGGTCGGACCCAGCCAGAACACCACCTCATTCATTCACCATGGGGCAGCATTCACTCTTGCATCTGTGTCCTCCCGCAGTGAAGCTGGATCAGTCCATGCACTGGAAGCAAAGGCACGAGCTGTTCCCATCAGGAGAGTGCAAAGCCTGCTGCAACCTATGTCTGTTCACAGCACTATGCCTAATTTGGAAAGCCCCAAAAGTTTATTGGCTGCTTCTTTACCTGAAAACTCTTGCTCAGCTGAGCTTGTCCTGTAACTGGGGACTGCCTCCTCCAGGGATGTGTTCACAAAACCCTGCAGGCATTTCTGCACACAGCAATATCTCAACACCCACTAAAATCACATGGTTTTCCCCAGCACTGCCTCAGACAGAGAAGGAAAGTCCAAACATCACCCTGCATTATTAATGCTGTCTTCCTGCAAAAATCCTATTTGTGCTGCACTGCACGGGAGACTGACAGAAATTATCTCCTGAATCTCTCATACTTCCCTATTATTTCTTGCTGCAAGGACTCTAGTTGGATAGCACAAAAAAACCAAGCTACCACATAAGATCCTCATACACAGAATTTTTCTTGGCATAAACCATTAAAAAAAAGCAAGCTGGCAAACAAGTGGCACTGATGACCCTGAAGTGCTGATGATCCTGGGACTTGCAAGTGAAAATTTCATGCTTTTAATCAGCCAGAACACAAGCTCTTTGCCACTTTAAAAACAACCTCTGAAAAACAAAGCAAAACTCTTTTGGTCTGATTTTTGCAGAAAAGAACAGACTGTGTGCTTTTGCCCAATGACTAACCTATTGCCACCGTGGGATGCTGCTCAGATGGAGGGGGTCTTCTCTCCCTCCTTTGCATGGGCACATCTGGCAAACTGAACCACCACAAAAGTACTCATTTGGGGGGAGGTGGTGGTGGCTTCGTTTCCTTGTAGATCAGCCAGGGACAGGAGGAGGCACAGGCTGTCCTTTGTAGTGGCAGTCCACAGTGACCTTGTCCAAATGCATGCTGAGCTGGCTTAGCCACTGCACAGGACACTCTGAAAAGGCTGTGGGTAGCACTTACTAAAATACAAAAAGCTGGTTTACCCACCTCAAGAAAATTCAGTTTTAGAAACGCTCTGGTATCATAGAACCCTCCATCCTGGGGCAGACCACAAGTCACCCCCAACCACTTCCCTGACAGCAGCCAGTAGCAGATGCCCAGTGAGGAACATAAAAATAGATGAGGCATATGATAGCATTTTTCTGAAGTACTTTTTAAAATTCCAGTTATCTACAGATCAGTCAGATCCCTCCTGGGGCAGAAATTATATCTTTGTGTTTAATGAACCAGATTTTTCAAACCACTTTCTGAATTTTTTTAACTGTTGGGATGTGAAATATAATGTGGAGCAATTAGTTTTACAGTTTAATTTTACAGACTGTGAAAACTATCATTTATTTTGAGCTTGCTCTCTGGTGATTTCATTTGGTGCCCTTTAGTTCTGAAATTATTAGAAACAAAAATTATTATCTGTTCATTTTTCCCATGCCCAACAGACTTTTATTCTCCTATTGTCCTTTTTTCCATGTTGCAGAGCCCAAGCCACATTAATCACTCCTCCCAGAGACACACACAGAGTCAATTTTCTTGTCCTTCTGCTTTTCCCTCTCTTGTCCACCGTAAAAAATGCCTTTTGGGATGGAAAGGAACAGGGAGATGGCCCCCACACAAACCAGTGGCACAATTGGGCCTTCTGTTTTGTTCTCTATTCATTTCCTACAAACTCCTGCCCTTTTATTTACTGTTTTGACTGTTACTATGCACTGCACTGACTCTGTAAATGGCTGTTAAGACTATAAGACCTCTTCCTGAATGGCAATATCCAGCTCAAAGTCCATCCTTCTGCAAGCACATCAGGCTCTTTTCCTCCTCCACGTGCATTACCTTGGGCTTTACCAACACCTGACGCCAGCGCACCGCCTCATGTCTCACTTTTACTACCGTGAATAATTCAGCACACCAGCAAAAATAACCATTTCATTTTATACCTCCCTTCCCACATCATTCATGCAGACACTGAACATCTGATTCCACTCTTTAAGAAAACCAACCACTCTCCTAAGTCATTCCCAAGCTGTGCTCCACACAGTTCAAATTTGGCTCCACAGGCCAAATTCTAGTCCCACGCAAAAATACGCAAAAAAAGATGGGTTAGTTCTTGAGATGCTTATAAACTTGCTCTGCAGTGACAAACAGGCAACCTGTTTAATATAATTTATAACTTGTAACCTTTCAAAGTGCAAGAGTAGCAATGTTAAGTCTCAAGAGCATTTTCCCTTGTGTTTTCTGATTCTTACTCAGTTTCCTACAGATGAAGACTCACTGTCTTGTAACATCTGTTTTCTAAAAACTTACATCTCCACTTCTACTGGCCATTGCTATAAGAAGAAAGTATGTAACATTAGGCTTAGCAAGTAACTAAAATAAGATATCATTGGTTTTCAGTGCTTGGGTTTAGAATTACTTTCTATAATAAAAGGCTTTTGTACTATCGAATTTCACTGTGAGAGAGCAAACAAAAAACTCTCACATGTTCAAATACAAGGAAGTGCCTTGTGATTTAAGAGAAGAAAGGAAAGAGATCAGAATGTGTGACACCAGTCACTTTAATATTTTCTTCTGGAGCTACTTAAAAGATCTTTGCAACTCCTTTCAAACTGTGAAGTCCATGATATTCCCCACTTGCCTTGAGAGTTTTGATTTTAGAAACTTCTCCTGCTCCACTTCTGTGTCTATTATAAGGTCTCATAAAAGTCACATCTAATATAATCAAGGTTGCTTTGGCTTCATTGTCCTGAAAAGTGGCAGATATCTTAGTTTGTATATTTGTCACCTCGATGCTTATGTTTAGGAGACTAGTTATTCAAATCCTAAATACTTGGAGAGATATTGCTCTCAGGCAGTTGTCTAGGTAACTAATACACGTGGTATTAAGATAACTAAGTCATGTGGTTTCCAAACATGAACTGGAAAGGATAACTAAAAATAGAAAAAATAATTCCTACTCTGTGATAATAAAAGAGCCTCTTTTTTTTATAAACTATGTTATGGCAGACCTGTTACTCTGAGTGGTCCTTCTGGAATCAGGGACTGAGACACCCCATAATCTCAGCAAGAGTCACAGCATTTGATGTCTAATTTACCTCAGTGCCTGACCTGGATCATTAAGTGTACTAAGAAGCATACAGCAAAACACACTCCAGACACAGTTTTTAAAGTAGTTCCTAATATTTTGCTACAATATAAATTAAAAGGAAAATACAAATGGAGTGTATATAATTGCCCTGGTTAGAGAAAAGAGGGGGTGGAGCTTGTAGCGCTGTTTATTCCATACCACCCACATCATCGCTGGGGGTGTGGTTCTGGCAGGAGCAGCTGGGCACTGGAAACCAAACTTTGCCATCTTGCTGGATCTCTCCAGGGAGAAGGTATTGGGATCAGCCAAGTGGACCCAGCCCCTTTCACCACTGTCAGTCCCTTTCCCATTCCTTCAGGTCGCAGCTTTAAGACACGGTGATGAAGGACAGCAACGATGAGCCTGAGATGCCACCCCAAGGGAACAAAAGGCAAGAGAGAGAGGCAGCAGCACAGAGCCAATCCCAGCTACAAAGCCCAAGCTCCAGAAGAGCCCAACTGGAGCAGCACCGGTGCCAGAGGCAGCTGTGTGGGACTGAGCCCAGCTGAGTGGAGAAGCATCAGTGCCAGGGGCAGCTGTGCAGAATCGAACCAGCAAAGCAGAGCGGTCTGAGGCAGCAGTGTGGCCCAATGTGATGATCGAGCTTCCAAGGGGTTTGCTTGTCCTACTCCTTCGTTGTTTTCCATATTGGGGTGGGGAGGGGAGAACATTAAGTGGTGTAAGCTCTCCTTGACATATTGCCTTTGCATCCCAAATACCACGTGGCCCAGACACAGGAACAGAACTATACCGCCTTTGTGTGGAGACCACAGCAGGTACTATCTTCAAGAAGTGCTGGGTTTTTTTTCACTGTGGTAAATGCCCTTTTTTCTGCTTTTTGCATACTTTTTGCTATTAACACTGCTGTTGTCATTGTGATTTTAGTAAATTGCTAGCTCATAATTTCTCCTTATTGTCCCTCCATTACTGGAAAGGTGAAAGGGAACGGCTTATTTGGAGTTTAGTTCTCTAAACCAACTGTCTAAACCAGCACAATAATGTATCTCAGAATCACAGATATTTTGAGTTGCAAGGGACCCACTAAGATCATCAGGCAGTGATCGACCCTTGATCATCAGATGATCAACCCTTAAGTGAATGGCCCATATGGAGATCAAACCCATAGCCTAGGCATTACCAACACCATCTCAGTGGATAACCAACTGAGCTCATCTCAGTGGATAAGTCCCTCTTATTGCCATAGTTAGAAATTCTCAGGTCTGCTTCTTGAAAAGCACCTCCTGAAAAAAACTGTATGTTCTACTCAAAACAGGTGAATTCAGTTTTAGCATGTTCTTACATAAACAAATTTGCAATTAAAGCATTTTTCGCATATTTGGACATCATTGCAGCTAAAACTTAGCTAAGAACCATAGAAGCCAAGTTACTGACTTGTAAACACACATGTAATTTTAATGAACATTGAAAATGCTATTTGTTAAGTTTCCTGCTTCAGTCAAGGGAAGCCTTGATCCAGAAGGTTCAGGGTGAAAGTTCCCAACAGTGCTTTGTTCACCATTAACAGTGAAAGACAACAAAGTGAGAATTTTGCTTTTATTTCCAACTCTTGCCAGTGTCTGAAGGAACACAAATGGTGTTAATTCCAGGTTCTTCTGGTCCCACCTGTGAAGAAATGTTCCACTACTATTAGACTAGTTAATAGACTACTTCTGTTAACTCCAGATAACACTGCATGCTAAGAGTAAACAATTACAGTAAAATTACACAGGACACACCAGCGAGCCTGTTAAAGTGCAGTGCTTCCAAAAAGGCAATTTTTACCAAGACCCTGTCCCCTCATGTACCAGAGTTCTGGTTGAGCTACACTCACCAGCAAGCCACTTAATTATTTAAGGCTTGCCTATCTAAGTAAAGTTGAATGAATGGTAAACAGAAAACTAAAAATACATGTGTGGTGTGGCTAGGGTGCAGGTATGAACTCAAGCATACTAGAACACACTTCCTTCATAACCTATTGACTTCAGGAAAGTATATGAATAAGAGAGTGGCTCATAAAGGCATGTAAGTGGTCAGAACAATAAACCTTAGCAATGTCAAAGAGTAGACGTGAAAAAAAAGTTTTACATGATAACAGTATCTACTATTAAGAAACTCACAAAACAAAGCAACTTAGCTGGGTATTACTTTGTCACTGAGTTGATTTGTACTCTTTTGTCCTCCATACTACATTCTAATTTTTGCTTAGCCTGGGGTGTGGCTTTCTGATCCACAAAGTTAAAAATACTCATCTTACCATTAGATGTTCTCATCTGCCGCCTCCGTCCCACGCGGTCCAGGCCGATGGGGGTACTTTGTGAGAAGGTGAGTGGCCGGAACCTGGCTGAAACAGCCTTGTACGGGGGCACCTTGTGTGCTGGAACGGGTGGCCGTGCCACAGGCTACCGAGGAAACAGGAAAATCCAGTATTAGTAAAGCTACTGGCAAGTCCAACTGAGCAAAACTCAGGTATGAAGTAAGGTTTCTCCAGATAGTCCAGGTAATTACACGGGCAGTAAAATCCCAGATGTTGAAGTGACATTGCTTAAACACTGCATACCATGTGCACCAGCATCACAGAACAAGTTTTATTACATTACAGTTCTTTGTTACATTAAAAACTCCTTAGCCTTCTGTTGTGGTCAGATGTGCTCTGTAATTTCATCTCATAATACACTTTTTTGATGACAATCAGAAGGCAGGAGCACCTCTCCTATGAAGACTGGGCTGAGAGAGCTGGGATTGTTCAGCCTGGAGAAGAGAAGGCTCCAGGGAGACCTCACTATGACCTTTCAGTACCCAAGGGGGCCTACAAGAAAGCTGGAGAGGGACTTTTTACAATGGCATGTAGTGATAGGACAAGAGGAAATAGCTTTCAACTGAAGGAAGGTCAATTTAGATTAATGAAAATGGTAAAACACTCGAACAGGTTTTCTGCAGAGGTGGTGGATTTCTGCTTTCATCAGTTAAATGTATTGCTTGTCAGTAAAATAAAGAAGACAATAGTAACTGTCTAAATGATGCTCTGTTTTGAGTTCCCAGGAGTCTGGTAAGAAAGAGGTAATACTAAGTTTATTGCAAGTTTATCTCAAAGACATTTTCTTAGGATAAATCATTCCTTTGTTAAATTATGATTGGAAAACCTACCCCTGTTTTATTTGCAAATTGAGTCTGATTTTAGGTTGTCCCTGAACAACTCCACATTAGCCAGGCTGAATGATCTTGCATAAGCATTCAATATTAAACAGCCAGGCATCAGCACATGAACTGCAGAGAAACTTGCCTTTAGATCTTCTCTTACTGTTCTTCTATCAAGTAATCTGAAACATCAGGGATGTTTTTTTAATGAACTATCTCTTGACGCTCTGTTACGAAACCAAATGACAGTATTGTTTGAAAATGTTTTCTCACACCTAAGCTGTCAGACCAAAACAAAATAGAGTGGATAAGGAATTAGCTTTGTACTTTTCAAATACTCCTATGGGTTTTCAAAGCTTTAAAGAAAAAAAAAAATCACCAGTGTGAAGAGCAGTCTTTGACAGCCCAACATAAAATACTTCTAGTGCCTGCTTGATGAGTTCTTTCTCACATTCTAGCTAAAAGTTTAGTTGTTATTATGACTGCCAAAAACCTCCATGTGTACGAAATATGTTTTATCTATAACCTCATCTTTCAACCTCATTTCCTAAGTGCCTTATCAGTATACCAAGATCCTTACCACAAAAAGTCTGATTTGTTGTATCAAATAGCTAATAGAAGTGAGGGCAATTACTGTGTGCAAATAACTGGCCAAGTAAGCAAAAAAAGGCTATTTCTGGGTAACTAGAATTTTCTTATAAGACTTCAATCTAAATCCTTTTCCCAGACAGACACGGATATGCTTTTATTCAGTGGCAGTATTATGGCAGTAGGAAGGCCATAATTTGGTTTAATAATGTGCCCTTGTTAGGAATGCTCCATAGTTTTGGTGTTGACCACAGTGATCCAGCAATGTGCTAATCCAACCCCAGCCAAGCTCTCATGGCAGCACTGGAGCATGGAAAGAATAAATTCAAATAGCTGCCTTGATGCATGTTCCTTCACTATTAAAGTGATGTGAACAAGGTTTGAAGAGATCAATTTGGTTTCAGCACTAAATGAAGGGCCTGGAGAGTGTTTAATCCCTTACATAGTACAGCAAGTTGCCAGTATTTACTATCCTTTGAAATCCATCTATTATTCTTGAGTAAGACAGCCTAGAATTAGTAGCAATAATTTTCCTCTTTTTTTTTCCCTTCCAAGTTAAGAGATAAAATTAATTCTAAACTATCTTAATTACATAAAATTTGAAACAAAGGCCTGGGTAAAAGGTTTATTGGCTTCAGCCAGGGTTTTGCAAGATGCATTTTTTCATCAGGGACTTAGAAAAGGTATGTAATACACAATAACAGTGTTCATATTACAAATTTTTTTCACATGAAACTGAAAATCCTGCCATTGTTTCAGCACTTCACCATCGCTAAACTTCCCAGTGGGAGATGAAGTGGCTTGAGAAAGACTAACAGGACTCAAATTTCATTAACAACCACCACAATTAAATTTTTTTAGGATGCAAATACTAATTATTTTTTCTGTTGCTTTATCAGGTTGACAATTGCTTTAGGCGAAGTCCTCCAGCTTTCCTGGAAAGTAGAAAATACCTGATGAATGCAGTCTTACAAAAGCCTGTGAGCCTGAAGCTCTGCAACCAAGTGCAAGATGGGTCCACGACCACCAACACAACAGTAAGTTGCTCTACATATTGTACTTGCTCAGCACTACCTCCAAGGAGAAAGGAACAATTTTTACCTTTCAGTTTTTAAATTTTTACCTTTCAGTTTTTAATTTCTCACTCTTTTACTTAAGCCAACAGAGATAGCAAATATAGGTACTACTCAAGTACACACTGCTTGCTTATACGTTTCCTACCTTTGTTTCATCTGATCAATTTAGTAGTACACAGACAGATGTATTCATATTGTCAGTTTTCTTAAGTTCCTTATTTCATTAATATCTCAATTTATTACCAATTTTCTCAAGCAATGTCTTCATTAGTTTTAAGTATATTTGCTATGCCAAAACCAGGATTTTGAACCCCACTTTAACGCCAGAGTTTTTGAGCAGGCCTGCTTTTGGGTAATTTGCAATGATCAATAAATAACGTGTGATCATTGTGTTTGATTGTATTATTCTGTTCCTCAGGCCCAACACCCTATAAGGAGACTAAACACACATCTGTCTTATACACAAATAAGCCCTTATAAAGCAACATGAGACATAATGACCATGACAAAAAAGAAATCAGATTAATTTACAATACGGAAAAGATTATCCCAAAGACAGTATCAGGTTTGTTCCATGCTGTATTTTTAGCAAGAAGACAAAGCAATTAGTGACCAGGAAAGCAGTATTCTAAGTACACGATGTCAGCTTGACAAAAGGGAAGGAAGAGAAGGAAGCATCCATTCTATTTTCTAGGCTGAAGATAGAGACAAGGAAGTGAAAGGGTCTTTTGCAGTTTGCAGAGCACATCTGTTTATCTTACTTGTGTCAGCAGATTTTCTCTCTCTTCTACTTGATCATCTCCATAGAAACTGACCCCACCTATTACGGAGATGGGTCTTCTTTTTCGCCCTCTGTGGTAGCCTACAGTATTGCTTTGGATCACAGACCCAACAGATGCCAGTCCTGGCTGATTTTCTCCATCTGTGCAGTCTATCTGGTGAGACTCCACTGCAACTGCATCTTCTGGTATAGAGAAACTTCGGACGCACATTTGGCCATAGTCTGAGAGAGGTCTGGGCCGGGATCTTTTTCCAGAGCCCCATTTTCGGGGTGTGACCTTTTGTGAGTCTGACTTTTCTTCATCCTGGGAGGTGGACCTCTTCCAGTGGTCATCAGAAACAACCTTTTTAAATGTGAACAAGTCAAATAAGCCACGGAATTTTCAGACAGTTAATCATTTATGAGTTTGTCATATGGCAGATCAACTTAACATGTCTAAAACAGAAGAAGTTACCACAAATAAAACAAATGCAATTGACAATTCAGGAAGAGACAACTTTGCAAAGCAGACATTATGCTTGTGATGAGTAAGGTAAACACCCAACAATCAGTACCTCTTTGGCAAACAAGACTAATAAAACTAAAAAAATCAGCTATTGCCTCAGCAGTACAGATAGATCCTATCTCAAATACTGAATTCATGGAATAGTATCTTGGAAAGATCACTCTGTGCTCGCAGGACCTGTTTCTATGCACAAGTTGGATAATGCAGGTAACACCAGTAAAAATAACTCAGCTGTGTTTCTGGACATTTTATCAAGGCTTGTAGAAACAGGATAAAGGGGCAACAATTTTAAATTGAAAGAAGGTAGGTTTAGGTTACATATTATGAAGACAATCTTGACCATGAGGGTGGTAAAGCAAAAGAACAGGTTGCCCAAGGTAGCTGTGGATGCTTCAACCCTGGTATTGTTCAAGGCCAGGTTGGATGGGGCTCTGGGTAACCTGGTCTAGTGAAAGGTGTTCCTGTCCATGGCTGGTGGATTGGAACTGGATGATCTTGATCCCTTCCAAGCCAACCCATTCTATGATATTTCTCTGTTTCACCTCTGTTCAGTGATGAAAGCTAACAGCAAGGCTGCAGTTTGACCGCCTGCAGATTCATGTAACTGTAAGCTGACACCAGAATGGGCAGTCACACTCCCTCCTACCACTCACTCCCACAATTCCACTTGGTCAGATCTAGAGATTCTGTAGCCAGGAGTGAATTAGGTGAGAGAGCTCATCCAGTTTGGAAGGGAGAAGCTCACTTCCCATGTGCTCTGAGAGATTAAAGTCATACAGATTATATTGGAGATATATTATTGCACAAACACAGGAAAAAAATGATGGGTTTAGATAGGAAGCTTGGAAAATGAGCATGTTGTTCCTATTTAACAGCACATTTGGCGCACAGAGGTTAATGCCTTCAAGTATCACAACTGCAGTGGTATTATAAGTTTGGAAATAAAATAACCTCAGCTGAAATACTTGGTAGAGGCAACATTTTTAAGCATTTCAATGCATTTGAAGTAATATTGTAATTTTTTCTAGCAAAGCCCTTGCAATTTTTCAGAAAGAAAAATCTGCACACAAAAATTTATGTTCACTTTTCCCTCAGATTTCTGATTTCTTGATGTTTCTTGGCTTTTCCCAAGAAAAATAGAAAAGAGAGAAAGCTGTAAGTATTCCAAAAGAGAAAAACATCATTTTGTCTCTCTCTAACTATACTTTGTTCACCTGTCCCAGACCAAATGAAGGCATTCCAGATATTGCATAACCAAAGCAAACATGAAGCAGCCTTTTGCAACAATGTCTGTGACAGAGGATTGATCTTCTGTCACCTTCTTGTTCACCTGCCATTTTCAGCTAGGCCACTACAAATCCAATGAGTCTTTTTTAAGCCACATGATATAGTGGGAAATGTTGCTTTTTGTTTGAAAGACAGCTTAAGATTAATTCCTTAGTATGAAAGCACTTCAGCCAGTAAGCAGAGTTACTAAACAGTCAATATTTTAACACTATTACTGCAATTAGGACAAAAAAAAATCAACATCACACATTGCTCTACATTCAATTATTTCACTTAGAGCATGAAATTTATTCTAAATAGAGTACTTAAAAAAATTTGGTTTCTATGGCATGCCTGTCACTCAAGCAAGAATTCTATTGATGCCTGTCACTCAAGCAAGAACTTCAGGTTCTCTACAGCTTTGTGTTCAGGACCAGTTTTAACAGTGCACTTAACTAAGCAAAAGAGTCACTGCCCGGCTGGTGCATTAACACAGCTTCAGCAAAGCTGTTCCTTAAGCACAGCCCCTCCAAGTCTGAGCAGCAAAGTCACAGGTTAAATAAAGTTCTTACCTCAGAATCAGACAAAGGTAAAGGGTCTCCACATATGCAGTGACTGAGAAAGGAGTTCATGAGAGTCATTTTATGTTTTTGTTTCCCAAAGTCTTGTCCATAAGAGCTACAAATGTGAGCACACTCTCTGCATAACCAGTCAGGCAAAGTTCATACCATGATCCTGTACTTTTAGACTGAGGGAAGGACACGTCACACGTCATCTCATAATCTGCTGCTTACACCCTTATCTTGAGCAATAACATTTGCAGAGGACTGCTTTCATTCTGCAGGACTCCACCTACAGTAGTGATCCAAATGACAGCCAGATTAATCTCTGCTGTACAACAAACAATGCTGAAGGATGTGTGTTTTTAGTCTTAGATCTATAAACTGCACTGAATAATACTAAAAGAGAAAACATAATCCTGTCACTGCAGAAACCAGGGGAAACTGGACTGATAATCTCACATCCCTCTAAGTGGTCTGCTCAAGCAGAACCTGATCAAGTGACCACTTACAAGCAGGAATAAAAATATCCAGTACACAACTCATAGGCTCCAGCCTGCTCCAGTGACTGCAGTCACTTAAGCTAAGTGTGATTCTTGACATTAAGGAAAAATTCTAAGGAAACAATTCCCCCCGTGACTGGCTTTATACTGGTGCACCACTGCTGACCTCAAATTACCTTCTCCTAATGAATCTTTTAAAAGTGAAAGCAGGTTGATGTTGTACAATTACTACTGGGAACATCTACAGATATGTAGAGATATATACGGCACCTCATAAAGGATGAAAATCAAAATCTCATGCACTGACACATGCATTGTAAGTGATGGTCAAAAATTTCAAGGCATTTTGAGATTTCTGAGAAGTTAAGGTCTAGGATTAATCTATACTGGGTTTTCTGAAATTCATACCTGCTAGTCTAGCAACAGCACAGGATCACCAATACTAGGAATCAAGTATATTAATCTTGTTTTTTAGGCTGTATCCTCAGTTAGGTTTCTTCTGAGACTGCAAACACAAACAGCTCTGCTTGTTTGTCCTGATGCAAATGAATTCATTTTATCTGGATAACTAAATTCCTGCAACAGCAAATTAGTCAAATAATTGCATTGCAACTGCCTTCATTATTCCTGACAGTAGTGTATCTACAAATATAACCATTTAAAATGAACCTTTACTTCAATCCAGGTTACACATACATTTGCTATTGTTCCCTTCCAATATGTCACTCTTAGCTGCAGATTCCCACATTTAAGTTTCAATTCTGCAGTGGAGCTGCCTGTACATTAACTAGGTGATAAAGCTGTCATCATAGCCAGGAGAAATCTAGGATGAAATTTTGTTGCCTAAACATAAGCAGCCAGGGCCATTTCAAATATCCAAAGGAATCTAAGATATCTTCACATGCCATGCATCATGTAAGTATGACACAGGACCTATGGGAGGCCTGGGCCATCCAGAATCAGCCCCTGGGGAGAAAGGGAAGCTTGTCAGGACATCTCCAGAAGTGCTGGGTCTTTTATGTTCCGGGAATCAAGTTGAGCCCCTAAACAAGGGCATCAGCCAAGCCTACTGAGTGACCATCCAGGCAGCAATACAGGCAGGAATCAAGTGTCAAGCTGGATTGCAGGTAGGTTTAGATGGAGCTACAACCACGTTCCCCCAGTGCTGTGGACAACCTTGCTTGGTCCTCACCTCATGCTCCAGAAATGTGCAGCTTCACCACGAGGTGTTTTCCAGCTGTGTGCAGCTGTCTGATAGCTGCCCCTCACTTCACTTAACAGACATTTTTAGTTGGGCTCAACTCCAGATGCCACATTCAGGCGTGCTGTTAATGCTGTGTTCCCCAAGACCCCCTGACCACACCCAACAGGCTACAGCTCTCCCAGGCTCCCAGATAAACAATTACACCACAGAGCCTGTGCCCAGCCAGACCAAACCCCTCCCGCACAGACTGATTTCCCAATCCAGGTACAGCAACTTCAAGGACTTGATCATGATCTCACTCAGCTCAACCTGGCACTGGTACAACCCTGCTCCATTTAATGGCACATGACTGCTATTGGCATTCTCTGTACTCATTAATAACCAAGGTAAGCAACATCAGCATCAGGTGTTTAATCACTGAAATCTAAGCTTAGTCTTTAGAGCCTGGTTCTCCAACTATTACTCAGTCCACTGTGTACCTTTGATAAATTCAGCACTCAGAACTGATTTCAGGGGAAGTGCTGCTCAAGGAGCACAACATGTGATTTGTACAGTACTGATAAAGTATTGCTTATGCAGATGGAACTTTTATCAGTGCTATGGCAAAGAAATTGCCAGTACCTGAAATTGCATGGCAGGACTTTTGCTGGTGGAGTTACACCAACCATAAATAACCCTGCATCCTCTATACCTGACCCCATTCTCTGCTGCAGAGAAAGCCCAAACTAGAAGTCTGAGCTAACAGAACCTGCTGTTGGTCAGTTTCCTGCTGTTGGGACACTTTTAGGGGCTGACACCATGATAGCAAAGGAAAAGCCCTGAGTGATTTTTTTTCTGTCTATGTGTTTAGCCAATAAACTCCCTAACTAAAATCCCCACTTTATGAAGGTCTTGATGACTGTGAACTGAGGCTGAGGCTCTCTGACCACTAATTTGCATTTCAACCCCTACTGTTACCTATATGGATGTTTAAAATTTTACCTTTATGTTCTGAATGCAATAATATTCTATAACATGCACATATAGACAAGTACAAATGTATAAGAGGACACACCTCTTCTGAAAGGTTTTCCCTATCTGGTAATCTGCTGGGAAGTCATATGAATCATATGTAGGTGCCTCTTGGATACAGACCCCCACAGCCTTCCTCTTCTCCAGGCAAAAGAGCATCCTGCTCTTCTTTTCTTCTGCTTTTTTTTTTTTTTTCTTTTTTTTTTTTTTTTTTTTTTTTTCTTTTTTGTGGTTTCTTTTTTTGTTGTTTATTTGTTTTCCTTAGCTACACTATAAGCTGCAATACTTCTTGTTCTGTTATCTCTGTACATTTGAGCTGCCTGGCTGAAATGTCATTTTGCTAACTACTGTTGTCTTTTTCTACCCCAGAGAAAACAGATAATCAAAATCTAATAATGTCTTTACAAAAATGTATATTAATATCCAAATGCAATTTATTAAAGGGTGTGATTAATTAAGCAGATGATGAGAATCTATCTTGAAACTATCACAATACTTGTGCTAGGCCATGTGGGTATCTTTGTATTTTGATCAAGAATATACATTTCTGCATATATTTAGGGATCTATATAAAAATGTACAAATTTCTTACACCAGCAATGACAGCTCTTTATAACATATAACACTAGTGACTACTAAACAGCTATTATTTCTGTATAGGACAGTAATTGCCAAATCTTAGGAACTCAGCAGTAATAGTAGAATTGGTTTTCAGTTTATACAAGCCACCAACATAAAAAGGGCGAAGTGATTGTGACCTAGTAGCTATAAATGATTTTACCACCTTGACCTAACGGAGTAAAAGTCTGGACATGTCTCCACCCAGGTACATGATAAAAGGTAACCACTGCATTTCTTCTTGTTAATAAATAGCAGCTGGGAGAGCATTAGTTGAAGTTCATTTATCATCAATACTAAATGAGGTCAAAAGCTTGCTTTATGTTTCATAGATATCATAGGTATCAATACTTTCTCTTTTTTTGCAAATTGTTGCAACAGACACAGAGGTTATGAAACTCTGGATAAATAAAGCCTCCCAGAGAAAATTTATTTATTGTTTTCTGTCTAGATTTTATAAAAACATTCTGAAGTGTTAAGAGAGCCCAGTGACCCCCTACTGATCCAACAGTGACAATTTCCAACAGTGATACCACAGCAATAGCTACCAAGGAAATGACTGCTTTTACTGTAGAAGAAAGCACACTTTCAGTAATTGCATCTTCAATCACAAACAAACCAGAATTATTAAACCAGTCCAATCCAAGAAAATTTCCATCTATTCCTTTCTAATTAAATACAAATTGCATTATATTCTTTTTCTTTACATCCCTCTGCTTCCTCTGCCACTAACACATTTTCTTTTTAATTAGCCTTTGAGAAGACCCCACATAAATGCATTGATTATCTATCCCTAGAATATCAAGGACAATTCAACCAGTGGTCTGCAAGAGAGCAAAATATAATCCACGGAACAACTGCAAAAAAACCCAAAAAACAACTGCTTAAATTACACCTATATACGCAAGCAAAGCAGAAGCAATCAAAGTAACACAACCATGGCCAACATTTAACATAAGTTTTGCTCAGAGGATAACCTGTCTTTTCTTTTCCCCTTCCCCCCACACACACAAAAAAATAAATTGTGTGGAGCCACAGTTTTAAAATTTGCAAAGCGCTGCTTCTGAGGGGAACTCCCTAAAGGAATATCACTGCACTATACCAGTATAAGTTCACAGAATAGATGCAGGAAATACTATGCATTTTAGTGAAGAAAAATGATATTACTGTGCCCTGTGACATAGCAAAAGCAACTCCCCTTAGCAACACAAACTGCTGTGGTAAAACACTCATTTTAGAAGTTTTAAAAATTGGGGAAAAAATTTATATAATTCTCCTCTTGGGATTTGTAGACATCAAAGCAATTGTGGTGTTCTAACTAACAAATACACCTATAAAACCACATTAAGAGATCAGGCTATATAGGTACAAAAAAAATAGCCATCTATTTTCTAAGGCCTTTTAATGCAGGTTTGCTTCATTTAACCTGATCCTTGAAAGCCTGCTTATCGCAATCAATGATAAAGCTTTCCCTCTCAGCAATATGCCTCACCAAGATTAGCAAGTTCACCTTGGCAATATCCACATTTCACAGATAAGGAACAGACACAAAGCAGTTAAGTCTTGTAGATGCATAGGGCAGGACTGGAAATGACAAGCAGATCTCATGATTCTCAAATCTGTTCCTCAGCCTCAAGGATTTCCTTCATCTTCTCCTCTAATTCATTTTCAAAACCAAGTCAGCTAACCTATTTCCGAATGACAGAGGTGGGGAGTTTTCAGGGAAATGTATTTCCTTTGCAGAAGTAATCTTATCATTCATATAAAAATGCAAATGTGCTAAAACCAGAAAACTGTTTCCTCCTGGTGACTTGATACTTGGGGATGGCTGGATGATGCTCTTATACTGTCCCTTCTTTACTTCAATATCTGAACTGGAATACCAAGCATGTAGTGTATAGTAAAGGGGTATTCATGTTCTCTGCTTCTTTTAGATATATAGATATTAATTAATCCTAAATAAATCCCTAAGTATTTTCTGAATTGACTCAGAACACCCCAGAACAAGTAACAGGTCTAAAAAAATAAATTTCCCTTTATTTGGCAAAATGAGAAACTTTTTTGTTTTCAGGCTTAGTAATACCCACTGGCAAATCTCAAAAGCCAGATGATAGCCACAGGTTGAAAGTAGAACTTTATGCTAACAAAGCAAAACATAAAAAGCCATAAGCCTCTCCCTCTCTTCAGAGTCTCTCCAAAATTAGGTCTTCTGGTTTCTCACTCTCTCAACCCTTCCAGAGTAAAGCCTCATCATCCGGCAGCAGTCACAAACCCCAGCCTGCAAGGGGTGGAGCTGCCTCGGGCAACTTCATCTCCGCCAACTATTACTTCCTAAAGCACAGGGGGCAAGGCTGCTATGCTCGACTCCCCCCAGCACTCGGCTGGTCTCCCAGCCTGCCACAGCATCCTGGCACCACAAGCAACACAGCAGCCTCCAGATGCCAGAAAGGGAAAATGCAGGTGGCTCAGGGGAAACTCTGCAGCTGCCTCTGCTCACTTTGGATATCTCAACCTACCTCACCTAACACTGAAATGGATTTTCAGTGCCCAGCACCGCACTTGATGTAAGAAACTAAATCACATGGCCAGAGGTGCTGTTTCACTTTCTGGGGTACTATTTATTACTCCTGACCCCAGAGTGAGCAACACCTGGGGATTACTGAGGTGCCACTGGACAGCTACAGGAAACTCAAATATGAGACACACTGGAAAGGCAGACGTGCACAAATACAATGAAGGGTGCAGCATGCCCCAGGCTAACTACAGTGAAGTCCATCTGAGGTCTCCCTGTCACCATCCAAAACATTTCTGCAGGGATGACAATAACTCCTGTATTATCATACGGTTTTCAGGAATGGCCAATTTTGTTAAGAACTGCAGAGTTATTTGGTCTAAAGTTCAAGTCAATCCAGAATTCAGATTACTGTCATGACTGCCTTGTTCTTCTTAGTAGTGGATACAGCAACAAATTATTATAGGCTGCCCCAAATGGATGACAGCTCTGCTGCTGAGAGTTGAAAGGGTTTTTGCTGCGATAAGAAGATACTCCTGCCATTTGAGGGCTCCCTGCTGCATTATTGCAGCAATGGAGTCTTCAGTTTAGGTTTGTAGCAATGCACAGTGCTTTCTAGCCTAGCTCTGAGCAAATGATCTGAGTGACTGTGGGGACATTGTGTGAATGCATCCTGACTTGTGAGAGAAGCTCAGAGTTTAGTGCAAATCCAGTGTTGCTTGGTCTAACTGAAACCTTAGTTTTTCTGTAGGATGCTGTTGAGAGCCTGTGATGGGGTTCTGCTGCTCTGTGAGTCCTCACTCCAAATTATTATCCCTTTAGAAATACACCCAGTTTAAGAAATTCCCCCCACTACTTCACCTAATTATCCTTCACAGTTTATCACACTTACTGTTATACAAGTTAGGTTGGTTAGGCTACATCCAAATTGCACATGGATGAGCCAGACGTGAATAAATCCAAAAGGAAGAGCTCAGAGAGCTGAATGCAGCTAGCTCCAGCAAGTGTACTCGTGCCCAGCCCCACAGCACTCAGGAACTTGAGGCAGGTATTACAGATGATCAGACTCAGATCCTAGCTGCTGCTTGCTCCTTGCAGGCATTGAACATGACCACATCCAGCTACCACTCTTCGGTCCTTTGCTATAAGGACACTTTTTGAAACTAGAAATAGTGAAGACAAACAGTGAGGACATATCTGAGTCCTCCATATCCCACCCATAAAGCTCTTCCTCCTCTTCATCTTTATAAGCTGTCCTCCAAGGTAAGCTCTGTGTGCTCAATATTCAGAGCCCAGAGACCTGTCTGGGACAAACCAGCTCAACTCTGCCAGCAGCTGAGCACTGGGAACTTTATGATGTAGACTAGCTGGGACCAGCGACATTTGTATGGTATGAACATAAATGAGTTGACAGACAGGTCTTAGAACATTTAAAATATTGTCTGCAAATAAACTGTGACTCAACCATAATTACAGCAGAGTTACCTCTTCACTGTAATTTATCATTCACTTATGGTCATGCAGATAAGGTACTCAAGTAATAAAAAGTCTGGTGTACTGTGAAGGCAGATGCCAGCAAGGCAACCTAAATACCAGATACTCTAAGAGTTTGTGAAAGACTAGGTGAAATGTCAAATAACTTGATTTTTACTTTTTTTGTAACAAATTCAGAACAGTATTTTGTTTAGGCAGCCTCAGTGGCTGACACATGCCAGTCTGAAGCAGATTAAGTTTTCATTATTCCAGTGACATGGGGCTCTCTCTTCATCAAAGTAAAGACTATGTGAAACACTCCGCTAAAGTACAAGCTTGTACTTAATCAACTCTTCATGCTATTTAAAAGCAACATACTGAACATAAATCACAGTAGCATGAAGCAGACAGTGGCAAAGCATGGGATGTCACAGGTGAGCTTTGGTGACTCACACCTCTGTAGCTCCAGAAGTGCTGAGGCATGGATACAGGCTGCACTTAATTAGCTCTTCCCTGGGAAGCAACCTCTGTCAGGACCAAAAAACAAGAAATCTCCCCTGCTCCAGTCCAAAGCATGCATTTTGGTGAAGTCAACAAAGCAACAGAAGTGACAGGATCTCAAGGCTCAATTACATAAGGAAAAAAACCCCAAAACATCAATTTTGATGAACGAATAGATATCCTTGCAAGAATACTGCAAAATCAGCTTTACAGGGGTGGGCAAACACAAGGTAGAAAATTTTACTTTCCATATTTGGGGAAATATAGAGATGGTCCAAATTCCACAGATTTCATTTGCTGACTAATCTACTAGATGAGTGAGTAAGGGAATAAACTACACTTGCTCCCAGCTATGGCAGCCAGTCCTGAAAAGAGAACATATTTGAGCCTGACTGGTCAGGACCTTTTGAGCTTTGTACTGAAATATGTCTTCAAGCTTTAGTGTCTGTACTGGAATACATACTGGCTTAGGCATGAACTCTGGACAGAAATGCAGATCCACGAAACACGGAAACAGTGCAGATCTGTCCATCAACACAGTATATTAGAGGTTCAGAAAAATATTTGAAAAGGTGTGATGTCCATGGCTCCGCACTACATCTCAAGTGACTGTTGAGAGCGAACTAAGCACTCAGCCATCACAGAACAACTTGCTCAACAGGTAAATTTCGGTAACGCGGAGGTGTAAGGTAAAAATGAAATGTAGTCAAAAGTTCATACCCCAGTGACCTCATTGTGTGATCATGTGGCATTCATAAAAGTGCCTACAGGCTGCATAAACTCCAATTAAAATATAACTTGGCATAAGTGTCTTTGGTGCCAAGCTAGCTCCATGCTAAGGGAAGCATGCTGAAAAGCAGGAAATTAAATCCTCCAAAGAAACAGCAGGAAGAAACCATACCACTCTACCTGTTTTGCAGTCACTCTGAGTGCCACAGCTTTAGGGCTGTGTATGAGAGGAAAAGCAGGCACGGAAAAAAGAATCCCTTTATATCCCTTGCACAGTAAAATAAAAGCAGGCCCTGTCCTGCACAGCTCCTGCTTCCAACTCACAAGTACTACCTCCAAAATCTTTGGATTTTTCCATCAGAAGAGAAGTCTGTCTGGATGCAGCTACACCATGTGAGTGGCCACAGCTGTTTTTACGAAGCACAGGGGCTCCAGGCAGTGCTCACAGCAGAGTGAGAGCTTACAGCCAAGGGGCCTGTTCCCTGGCCACCACTTCCTTCATCTTTTGCTGGGATCCATCCCATATTGTCTGCCTGCCCACTACACAAACCCAGAGCTGCCACCAGTGCACACTCTGTATTTTAGACAACTGAAGCAAGCACTAAAAGACACTCACAATTACCCTAAAATATGTTATAATATAAAGAGAAAGCTTAAATTGCATGTTACATAATAACAGAACGTGGTGTTAAAACTAAAAACTGCAGTAACTTTTATCCACCCAATGTACACACATTCATGTAAAAACTGTACCGGTTTGTTGGGAGCCAAGGGGAAGGGGCCAGATTAATTTCTTCTGGGTCATGATGGCAGCTCACCACTAGATGGTAGATGAGTAGCATTAATTCCACCTCCCATTTTATTCCTAAGAAATACAACTGGCATCCATCCACACTAGGGATCTCGCCTCTTCTGGCAGTGTGAAAGCTCCTCCTTGCATGTAAGTGAGAGTTTTGGAAAATATGGATGATTGGAGCAGTTGTAGGGCTCCAGAAGAGGAATAACCTCCGAGTCCAGACATTTATACACACCGAGTTCATTCTTTCAATCTTACCATTGCTGCAAACTCAACAGTAAACAAAATTGCTTTTCTCCAGCAGAAGGACAATACTGATAAGCTCTGTAACCATTTACAGTTAGTTTGCAAAAACTGTGCCAAGCTTTTAAAAGTAGGACAGCTTTACAGACATTTTAGAACTTCACAGCATGAAAGGTTGAAGCTTGTGCAGCTGCAGCATTGCCTTGCCTATCTCATACCTGAGGTCTAAGATACTTTAGTCAAACCAAGGTGGCTTAAAAGATATGCAAGTTTTATTTTGTGAATGACTTGCATATTCATACAGCTCCAGATGGATTTTTGACCCAGTGAGCTGGGACTGAGCTAAGCCTCACTGCCTCAGACAGGTGCAGGGTATGTCTGAGAGCTCTTCACCAAGGCTGCCAAAACATTGCAATTTCTCTGGTGCCAACTCACACGGTATTTTAGATTGGGGCACAGTGTTATCACATGAATTTACCTCAGAGGTGCTGCAATATATCCATCTACAATTCACTGAGAATATGAACTCACTCATTAGGTGCAGTGAAAACAACAGTGTCTTCACCAAAACAACAGTAGCAACACACTCGGCCCAGCATCTAAAGTACTGCTGTCTGCACTTGGCAAGCGAAATAAGCAGTTAACCCTCAGTATAGTCATCACTGCACAGGGAAAACATTGGATACAAATGAATGCTTAAACCTCTGTACTGTGTCTTTCACGCCACACTGCTCCACAAATATTACCATGTTCTGCAAGGTTTCCACAGCAAAGTGTTTTACAGTAAGTCAACACTACTTCAGAATACACAGACTCTTTTAAAAAGACCTTTCAGTTGTGAAGGAAACACAGACAGATCTTGCTCAGGCTGGTAAAATCTGACAAGGCCACATGACAAGGTGGTGTATCTGCAGGGTGCAATGAGCTGCCCTTGAAAACACACATGAATAGCTTTGCTGCCAAAACTTCCTTTGATATTAATGTGCAAAGAAAAAATAATGGTACATTAGCATCCAAAGAGAATATTTAAAGGAAATAATTGCTGTCAGCATATTTTAGCAATAACAAGCTGCAGCAGCCATTACTTTGCATTGTTTGCATTGTTTTGCATTAATAAAGACAAAACTCAATAGGAAACATACACCCCTTCTGAAGGATTTTGCTTGCTTTCTTACCTCTTCCTTTTTCTCTTCAGTACCAGAGGCTAAATTGAGGCTCAGCTGAGAGTGGCTGCTAATGCCACTGTCTTCATTTCCATCATCATAGTACACAGTTTGCACTGAGTCCTGGAAGCAAACAGGATTCCTGCCCAGCTTCAGCCCCGGTACCTCAGCTCTCTCCTCGCTCTCCGATGAGCTCAGTGACAACGTGCTGTGATGGTTTGGACACTGGAAATTCATACTGCATTTGACCTTCCCTGCAGTTGGACTTTGAGGCTTCGGAGTAGTTGGCCTGACCGGAATGTACAGGTTTTCAGCTTCATCTGTGCACTGCTGCGTAGCTTTTGGTTCATCTGAGTCCGAATAAAAGACTTCATTGGGAAATGGACTAATGTCATTCAGAGTAGGTGAAAAGCTATCAGAGTCTGGGATACCTGATGACGTCCTGAGGCTTTTATCTTCAGTAACAGCTACATTCATTTCAGCCTCTTTATCCTGAGCAATCACAGGGCTTTGCAGGCAAGGTGTTCCCGGCAAGGAGGAGTCTGGACTGGACACTGAGGAGGTGCATCTCTTCCTGTCATGATCTGTGCTGCTGGAAACCCTGCGGGAGTAGTCATCATGCAGCCTGCTGTTTGACCTCGTTCTCTGGGACAGCTCACTGGGAGAAGGAGCCATGTTCTTGGAGCCATCCTTCTTCCTTGCAACATCTGTAACATTACCGACAAATTTCAAAACTCTGTCAAAATCCTTTGCTCTGATAGGGCTCTTCCACCGCTTGGATCTCCTCTCAGGGTTTCCACCACTTTTGTCAGAGTCAGCAGAAGCAACACTCACAGTCCTTGCTGGCATCTGCTTTTCATTTGCAACCTTCAGATCAGCAAGGTTTGAGGCAGACTTCCGTTTGAACGAGCTTTTCTTCAGGAAGTTCAAATTATCTGAACTTTTGCTTCTCCAGTAGATGATCCTGTTGTTTTCCGAGTCTTTCACCAAAATTTCACAGATCTTTGGCTCTGCGATGACAGGTGATGTTGGCCTAGCACAGTTGTGGCGACTCTGAACTTTATCTGTGTCCAGCAAGTTTATGCGGCCAGCGCCGTAAGCCCGCCTGATGCTGCGCGAGCGATGAGTGTTTCTCAGGAAAGACTCATCACTCTCCTCTGCATCAGAGCAGTCAGAAGCTAAACCATCCACTGCATTCTGGAAGTCATGGAGAGGCCCCGAATAGGAATACCTGTTAGTCTGAACTCGCACCACTGCTCCATTTGAACCATGTTTGCCTATACTGTTCTCATTTAAGATGTCTGAGCATTCCCTTGTTTGAATTCCTTGTTGAACTGAAGATTTCAACTTCTTGAAAGATCCCATCTTTTTGATAGAAGAAAAGGCATTCCACGTGGATGAGTTGCCCATCACAACCAGAGAACGAGGCCTGTCGGAGCTGGAATTAGCCCGTTTCCTAGGGGTGGTGAAAAAGCGCATGAATTTGGAAGGGCTGAGCTTATCCTCTTGAAATTCTTCCTCAAGACTGTTGCTGGTGCTGTGTCCCCCATTATGAGTGGCACAGGTAGTCTGGTTTTGGGGTTCTTTATTATCCATAACTATACAAGTAACGGTGGTGCCATTTCCACAGCCATTCGGAAATGTTGTCATGTTCTCGATGCTGTAGGCATGGAGGCAGAGGCTGGGGTAGCTCAAAGCAACACTGCTGTCTCCACCAGCTGACCTCGCTGCCTCCCCTTCATCGGTTGCACCTTGATTTGCCTTGCCTTCACATCGACTGGGCGAGCTGAGCTCCTCAGGCCGTGCTGCCTGCATCAGCAAAACAAAAGCCACCATTAAGACATTTTTTTACCAAATCCCCAACTACAAGAAGTTTCAGCTACATTGTAGGAAACAAAGACACACACAAAATGAAGTTCTTCTATGGTGAACAAAGGTGTGTTGCAGTGGTACAGAGAAGGCATTTGTAACTCCCTCAAAGTTTAATTGTATTTGTTAGCAATTTAAGAGACCAGAGTAATTTCAGTATGTACTTGTTTCTCTAATGCTAATCAGCTAATAAACTTAGTATGACTAGCACACCTACCTTACAAAGGTAAATACAATCCTCACACACAGTTAAGAGAAAGAACTTCCCAGTAACAGCAATCCAGCCTTCATCCTCAGGTGCTCAGCACTGACCCCAAAGCACATGGGAGGTTTTCATCTAAAACACGTTCATTAAGTGACACCTAATTCTCAAACAAGAGGGAAGGAAGAGGAAAACACGCATAATTTTTCCTAGACTTGTTTCTGTTGGAAGGCTGCATGACACCTGACTGACTTGTCTGTCTCCTGGCACATAAAATCTTGGAAAATTACATCAAGTGCACAGCAAGGTCTTTCTTCCTACAAAAGAAAACAAGAATTAAAAGCACCCAGAAGCCACCCTATGCTGTGGTAACAGCAAGATGAAAACTTGAATCTGAAAGTGACTGCAGTGTTTGGGACGTGCTGTAAAGGATCTCCTCCTCAGCTGAGCCGGAGAGATCCAGCAGACCAGACCACACTGCAGTGCCTGGGAAGGCTGGGAGGGGACCACTGACCATGTGTCTCCTGGCTCAGCCAGGGGTCTTTGCCAGGCGGGCAGGCGTTTTCCCCACCATGATAAACAATGCCCCGAAAACCACTGGGATGCCCAGTCTAAAGCTGGCTCCACCTTAAAAACTCAGCTCACGGTACGGTTCTTTGAGCAAGGGGCAGAGGGATCTTCTAAAACTTGCCACAGCCGGCCGGGGTGATGGGGTTGGCAGGGGGGATTTCCCTCTGTCCCGAAACAAGGAGAGAACTTTTACAGCTGTGCTTTGGGGAAGGCAGGTTTGGCAGCCCCGAACCCTTCTTTGTCTCCTTCCAATAGCAAGGGCCGGGGGGCAGCGGGGCCGGGGGCTTTGGGCGAGGCGGAGGCGCAGGATGCCGAGGGGTTCCATGGCGGGGACACCGGGGGACCCGCACTCCAGTCCAGTCCCACCTCCACGGGAAAGGCGGCGGCTGCGGAGCCCTGCCCGCTGGCTCTCACCCTGCTCACTCCTGAGCGCACTTGGGAAGTTCTGCGAGCCTCTGCTCCTCCGCGGAGAGAAGGATTTGCTCGCGCTTCAGCGAGACGCCCGGAACAGTTTTTAATGCCGCTATGGAGGGGGTCGCGGCGGAGGCTGCGGGACAGCAGGGCAGGGCAGAGCCGGGCCGGACAAAAGCCCGCCGGGCACTCGGCCGGTCCCTGAGCCCCGGCACCGCTTGCAGGGAAGAAAACATGGAACGCTAAAGGAGCACAAGACACTGCTCTCGGCAGGGCAGTTCTCACAGAAGGAGGCTCCGGCAGAAAGCGCACCTGAGCGGGCAGAGGGGCAGGCGGGAGAACAAACAGCGAGTTGAGATTAAAGCCCAGCCCGCAGCGTGGAGCCCGGAGCAGCGCCCTTACCTGGGGAGAGCCGGGGCTCCCCGCCGCCAGCAGCACCACCCGTCCCGGCCGCTGCCCGCCCCGGCATCGCTACGGCAGCATCGCTATGGCAGCGCCGGGCGGGCGGGGCGGGGCGGGGAGCGCTCCCCCGGCTGCTCCGGCCGCGCCCCACGGCTCCGCTCCCCCCCCAGGATCTGCCGGGGATGCGGGGAGCCTGACTGCCTTCCCTCCGGCCGAGGAAGGAGCAGCAACGCAGGGATGGTCACGTTTAGGATCTTAGAGATTTCCTCGATGGGGCCCCGCCTCTCCCTCCGCATGCCCCGCTCACGAGGGCAGCTTGAACCTCCCAGTGACCAAACTCACGCTTGGGTGCCCAGGCTGCCTTTCTGTCCAAAACCTGCACAACTTTCTGCCTTGCTGCTATTCCCCAGACTTAACAGCAAGAACAACATTCTGTGCACAATCTGAACAGAGTTCATACACTACAAGGAAAATTCTGTGAGACAGTGTCCCAAAGCCCTATGTCACGACTCCTGGCAAAGACCTGCACAAACTATCCTTGCTCAGATAGTTTACTGTCCAAAAAATAATTCTACACTTGGGCTGGAACTGTAGATATAATTTCAAGATTTTTATTGCAGCTCAGGTAAGGTCAAAAAAGAAATGGGGGAAGACAGACTGCCCCAGTGCCTCTCCTCCAAGACTGGTGTGACTGCACCTGCAGTGTAATTACTTCTCTGGAGAGCAGAACAGACACTCTCAAAGGCAAGGTGTAGTTAGGGGGTGAGGCAAACAAATGGGCTTAAGGGACGCAGGTCAAATGAGGTAGCAAATCACTGGGAGTGACCACAGAACTCTCCATCAGTCAGCAGCAGCAGCAGGCACAGCCTGTTACCAGCCACAGCTTTCTGGTACACCCCATGGAAGGAGTGAGTTTGGAATAATGGCTTAAATGAGGGGGCAAAGCATGGTTGCTTTACAGTGCTGGGCATGGGAAGCAAAGGAGAAATAAATGCAGATTAAGACTGGAAATGCTGACATGATGTGGAGAGGGTCCATATGGACCACAGCTGGTGATCTGTGTTAGTTGGGTCTGCCTGGGGAAGTTCTCATGTCAGTGGTATCTGCTTCAGACCTTGGGAAAGGGATGTTTCTGAAGGAGAACTCAGTGAAGTTGATTAAACAGGCAAGAGAAGGACCTTAGTGGCAACATTATGAGGAAAATTTCATTTATGTGAGACAAGAAGTGTGTCAGAAGTTAAGTTAAAAGCCACTTTCAACAGATCTTACAAACTTATCACACAGCCTCCCTGGTATCTATAAGGGTTTGTGCTGGTCACTTAAAAACTTCTAACAGCATTATTCAACCTGAGTTTCAATGGGTTTGTGTTCCTATGTTCTTTTAAGTTCCTGTCCAGAGATACCCCAGGTATATGCATCACAGTCCTTTTCAGTATACTTTTTAATCCACAACCTCTGCCTGCTCAGACAAGGGAACTTTCAGTTCCTCAGGTCTCCTCTATTGACCAGCTGGACAAAAAGACTAAGCAGAGAAAACTGTTGAGCTGAATTGAGCCAATTTTTTTTTCTTTATCCAGCCAACAGTGTTTCTGAAACTTGAGAAATCCTGATAACTGAGATCTGAAACCATCTTTTAAATGTATTTGAAGTTCATCAACAGATTAAACAGGCTTGAAGAGCTAGAAATTATCAAAGAAGGTATTGACAGATTAATAATGTGCTCACAAAAACTTAATTTCCTTAGAAAGCCACACTAAAACTCACTTTAGAAAATAAGGTAAGAATTTATATTACATGTTGTATTTTTTAAATGTCACTACATTTAAGGAAGAGAATACCTAGAAAATTGCAGTTACAGATATAACAGTATCTAGTCAATTAGACGTTTGTCAAGTTTCTAAAAGTAAATAGTTTTAATTTTCCAGACTTGTTCATCACGGCTTTTCTGCTGATAGTGCATTAAAACCCTCTTCTAAATGTTGCAGGTTCACTGATTCAGTCAGCCCTTCCACATGTGCATACTATTCAGAGAAGCTTGAATGCAGTGCACTGAGGAGTGTGTCTGAGAACAGGATTGGCTTCCTGTACTGGAAACCAATAATTAACAAAATCTTTTCTTAATATGGATACTTTTTTTTTTTTTTTTTTTTTTTTTTTAAACCAAATGTATATGGTATTCAGGTGCCATCACACCAAGGTCTAGTAAAATGATACAAAACAGAATTTATCAACAAAACTGCCGTGAGAAAAAAGGCAAACCCCTTCTCCAACTATAAACTTAAACCTCTTTTAGTTTCATACAAGCTGTAGTGTTTCCTCAAAGTTACAAACCAAAGTTTCAGGAGATTAGTCCTTCCTATATTAAGGTTTTTCTATAATCCTAAAAAAGCAAAATGAGAGTACTATTACCATTTGCCATTGAGAACCCTTGCTAATGCAAACAAATTCATAGCACTTGCATGGGTATTTCCAAAAGACTGAGCTATGTAGTCTGTTATTTACAGGCTAATGTTTTGGCTCCAGATGAACAACAAAAGCTGCAGTGAACAGAGGGGCACTGCCAGCAGTACATGTTATGGTTGACCAAGTACAGCAATTTATGGAGGAAGGAACTTCCAGAATAAATTCCAGATCTGTATATGCGTGAGATTTCTAATGGTGATTTGACATCGCACTTAGCGCAACAAAAATGAAATGCTTGTTTTAGAAACTCTAAGTCTGTTCTTTAAAAGAGGTTTAATGCACATGTGACAAGGAGTGAGAAGGATTATTCCAAGTGTAATACAGGTGGGAAAGGATTACAAAAAATGTGACGTGGGAGAATGAATGTAGAGTTTTAAAGATGAAGGAACAACCTTCCCCTGGTTTTTAATTGGTAGTGATACATCGCTTAGATTTTTCAGAATAGCAAAGGGCACATTTATATAATGAAGTCACACACATAAATCTGAAAAGTCTAAGTAAGAATGATTCCATCTACTTAGTTTGGAAATCCGGTCTTCCACTCCTGCAACAGTTATTTCTTTCATGTTTCTTTTATAAATACTTTCTAAAAGTTTACTTCAAAGTAGTGATTTTTTTTTTAAAAAAAGGACTCTTGAGGGAGAGTACAAACAAAAAAAGCCAAAAGGAATAATTTCAGTAAAACATAAAAGTACTTCTCCTACTTCCACAGCTACTGGGCAAGATGGCAAAGGGAGAGACTCTCTAAGATATACTCTCAATGAATAAATGACCAAGTTTAATTATTAAGATGCGGGATTACTGAAAAAAATAGATCCCTTTGCTTTAAATCAAAGTGCCTTTTCCAGGCTGCAGTACATAGCTAAGACTCCAGTTGTGCAATTTGCACTTTCCTTTCAGATCCCAGGCAAAGTCTCTTCTGCAAGCAATTAACCTCCAAGGAATCTTTACATACTGACAGATCCCACAGGGGGAATTAAACTGAGTCATATATCTACTGAAGTTAAAGGCAACTCCTCCACCAACTTCACTGGGAGTAGGATCAAGATCTCAAATTTTTTTAGTTTAAAAATGAGAGAGGAGTTGTATGTTTGTGTATGCAAGCCCAAACTAACATAGACAGCTAATTATTTTCATCTGGGATGTTTTTAATATAAGCTAAGTGAAATTAGTGTAGGATTTTTCCATTTTTGTATATCTGCGAGCATTTTCTATTAATAATAAATTGAAACGGATTTTTCAAGACCTTTGTTGCCTGATAAAGTCCAAGATGACAAAATGAATAGCATTTCTAAGAAAAACACTGAAAGGAGAGCCTGAGTTAAATTGCTGCACTAACTTCCTGATTTGACCAGTGAAAGTCCCCATTGCCCACATGCAGGAGGCTGGTGTGCAGCTTCCTAAAGGCCCTTCCACTTGCATTTACTTAGCTGCTGATAAAAGCAATTGCTGACCCAAGTGAGAGAAGTTTATCACAGTTTGGTATAAATCACAATACACAACAAACTGTTTTCCCCTCTAATCTTCTTTTAAATGTGCTTTGCCAAGGCTGAGCTTGCTCAGCTCTTTTAAACACAGGGACTTAATTTAGGGAGAACACAATAGCCCCAGTGGAGTGACGCCATCAATGAAAAATGACCCTTGTGTACCAGGTTACCATTATCCCATCTCCAAGTTGCTCTTACTCACCCACCTACACCACTACAGCTGCATGCAACTTAATGGTGGCTTCAGCCTTTCAGGCTGCTAGAATGCTATTTATAACCCCACAGGGTCTGGCTGCTATGCTATTCTTCTTCCCCATCCTCAAGAGGCATTATTCAGACAGCATGACATGGAGAGATGGCTGGTACTACAGAAGAGCAGTTTCCAATAAACGGATCATTGTATTTTAACATAAAGAAGACTTCCTGTTACCAATTAGGAAGGCTGAATTGCACCTTTATTTTGTGTCTCACAAAGTATAAGAAGTAGGAAGAGAAAGGACTCTGGAGATGAAAAGTTGACAGAAATAGGAAGGAAAAGAGATTTGTCAAGAATTTCTTTCTATTTTTTTTCCCCCTACACTATATATTTTTTCATTTTCTTCTTATCTTGAAAAATGTTAGATTTTCTGTTAGATGGCTGTACATTAAAGTGCTATGGACTAGTTGGGAAGGAAGAGCAAGATTTCAGAGTTGGGGTTGTCCCACTGCAGCCTTTTGCTTTCTCTTCCTGCTCTGCTCTAGCTGCCGTCCTTTCCTATGTCACACTCACTGCAGAGTCTCTCTACAGCCATTCTGTATTTATTTTCCTTGCTCGAAATAACAGCATTTAAAAGTGACTATTAGGAGCTCTTTATCAACCTTCATCCCCACCCACTTAATTACCCTGCCATCCCCTCTTCTCTATTCAAAACTGTTGGTCCAAAATTACCTGAGGATATGAAGGCACCTTGTTATGCAACAAGGAGGGGAAAAAATAATAATAATTAAAAAATTTAAAAAAAAAAAATAGAGAAAGGGTCTTGAGCAGTTGACTCTGCCCAGGGGCTGGAGTGAGAGAGGAGCATTTTTTTCTGTGAGCCATAGCAAGGGGCTGTGTGTGGGTTTATTTGATTTTGGAGCAATGATGCTTCTCCTTGGGCTCAGGGAGGAATCACAAGCAGCACTCAGTGCTCACTTAAATAATTGAGCTTTGCTAAAGGGGGTACAGATAACAGCAATGCTACAGAGGCACAGTGTCCATCAGATACTAGAAAAGTGAAGCAGGTAGTGGACTGTGTTAGGAATGATGCCTCACCAGTAGAAATTATGCAAAGATACATAAGATCATCTTGCTTCTGATGCTTATTATAACAAAATAACAGGTCAGCAGAATTACTGGCTAGCACAACACTACAGAAATACCCACCTGGTTACAGTGTGGCTGCAGACTTTGGGTACCTTTTTGCTGGCCAGAGCAAAAAACTCTGAACAATTACAGCTTCTGATAAGTTCATGAGAGCAGAACATTGAATATTTTGGTAAGATTAAGTAAAAGATAAACAGGTTGCACTTGGTGGGAAAGATTGGGTCATCCTGTTGCTAGGAGGTTCCTAGGTGGTATTGATTCATGGCCTTCAAGAAACACACACTTTCTCGGGGTTTATTTCTCAATTAGTAACAATACTTTTCTTTAGTCTCTCTCTACAATAGCAAACTTGCTATCTTTGTTACAGTCTGAAGTAAATTAACATTCATGGCCATATTTTTTTTGCCAGATGATTGAATTACCATCTCCACCATGTTTCTCTTTCGGACAAAAAAAAAAAAAAAATCTTGCTTATTCTACCTTTAATTTGTCAATTTCGACTTTTTGTTTGAATGTACTCTACCAAGAATGCCTTGGATCAGAAAAGCTAAGAAAGAATAATCTGGGCAAAGCAGGTAACAATGCTACAACATTTATGTGCTAGGTCTTTTCAATAACATTTGTTCTCTGAATTTAGCCTGCTAGAAAACTTCAAAGGAATTATAAACTTCCATCTAATAATCATCATTCTGTTTTTCTGCTGTTGTAGTAACTAATAATTTTCTTCATTATTAATACTAAACTCAAAAATATTTTTTAAAGCATGGATGATCACAATAAGCAAACTGTCTATTTATTTTGTCCAGAAGAGAAGTTACCTAATTTTAAAGATGCAGAAAACACACAATGCCACTCACTTGAAAATTTGTCTGGACAGGGAATCAGGCACAAATTTGTGAATTTTGGACTAGCTTACTTGTCCTGTTTTAAAGAAACCTGTACATATCAAATTTTTATCTGAACTTTGATCTGCAGTATACCCAAGGAAATGTCTTGCAGTCTTATGCTTTTTGTTGTATTTCAATTGTTTCTAGGAATCAATACAAATAATACATTTTGACTACCTCTGTAAGATACGGCAGCTGCACAAGTTAGTCACATTTTGATGGGAAATTAGATTATTTTTAACATCAGAACACTGTAAATGCCACTTTCTTCCTGTTAGAACAGCAAGGAAGAAATTCTAGCTTTAGTAGCTTGAGATGGAGTTAGTTATGTCTATCTATGGTACCAAATTTTATAACTGCCTGAAGTGGAGGAACAGGAAACAGTTCTCCAAGAGACTTTCATGGCCATTGGCTCAGATACCCATATTCCTATAACTAGTGGTAAAACAACTCCGTATTTTTCTACCACCAAAAGTAATGGTAAATTATCTGAAAAAAAAGGAAACACCCACTTCAGGCAGGAGAGATGTCTTTATGACATCTTCCTTGGGGCTGGAGAAGACAGATTCTAGATTTTGTTTCTCTCTGACCCTGGCAGTTCAGCATACTTTTCTCAGCTTAAGTGCCATATGTGTAAAATATGTGATGATAGGAGTAGTGCCTTATAACCTATGGGTCTGCAAGGACCAATCCATCAATGCTCCTCTGGCACTTTGATGCCTACAGTGATGATAGCTATAAAAAGTGTACACATAGGGAAAATAATCCATTATCTACCCATGCAGAGGGCAAACCCTAAATTCCATTTTTTGAAAGGAGTTCAGATTCAAGTGCCTGTTTCAGGATTCAATTGACTATTTTGATGATGGTCCATTAATCTTCTAAGCTGGAGTTTGCAGATTTGGCTAATAATTTATGTCTTTTAAGAGCACAGGATAGCTCTGAACCTGAAAGATTACACATAGCCTTACTAAAAAGTTTATTTATGTTGGTGAGCTGTCTTTGCTTTTGTTCCTGTCAGTGACATTGTCCTTTGTAAAAAGACCTTACACTTCAGCTTCAGAAAATCAATTGAGGAAAACCTTACTAGCCATTCTCTCAACATGCTGTGATACATAATTAAATTGCTAAGCTGGAGATATGAGCCATGTTTCCAGTTCCAGTATGAAAGAGAGGCAGTTTGCACAAATTCTGTCCTAGGGTCTGTCTTTTATCTAAGCAATACTGAATACCTGAGGCAGATCTCTTCCCACCTCTTGCCTTTCATTACATAATTCAGCAAACTCTGTTTCTATGCCAGGACAGGAAAGGCTGCCTCTTTTCTTGTTATTACCACACACTGACCTGGAGAGGCTGTTGCTCCCCACAGATCACTTGATTCTGTTCACATCATCTCCTTTGATCTACTTGGTCTCTAAGGATGAAGGTAGAATTGGTGGCTCCTACCAATCTAAGAGCATGCTACCACCTAAAGGGAGAAATGCTGGACATGCCCTCTGCTTTTTCTGACCAGGCTGTGAGCTGAAGCAGCTCCCCTGGCTGCACCCAAGCTGTTGCTTGGCAGGAGGTGGAAGTAAGCATCTAAGGGCAGGGGGGGAAGCACAGGAATGAGAGTAGAAATGCTTTCCACAAGCAATAGGACTCCTGAAATGGGTCCAAACTTGAAATTTCTCTCAGGAGCTGCTCAAGAGTGCTGTGAATTGGAAAGGGCTGAGGAAACATGCAGTTGCCCTCAGCAATTGCCCATGTGCTTTGTTTCTGCCACAGGGTGCCAGAGTGTGTGGGTGAGAGGTGGGTGTGTGAGTGGTGGTGCTGGATGGGTGCCTGCAGCAGATTCACACAAGAGACACAAATAATCACCGAACTCTGTGGCAACATCACAAACAGGAAACATTTTTGGCTGTGTCCTCTGGAAAAGCAGGGAAATATTTTCTCCAGAAAACAGTTAATTTAATTTTTTATGATGCATTGTTGTGTCAGAGTCAGAGATTACGATCTATCATTAAGGCAAATAGAGATTTTAATCTGCTTTGCATTCAATCTCTGATTCAGTTTCAATTCCAGCTTCACCACAAAATAGTACAAATATAATCACAGTGTACCTCAAAACAACCATTTTAAAATAATTCAGTAAAGATGCTGCCTAACTTTTTTCATGCAGCAAAAATCTTGGCAGGCCAATCTATACTTGAGTAGTTTATTCAGTCTTATTGGTAGGATGAACACTGCATAGAGGCTGACATTTAGTATTGTGCTGGAATCAGTTGGTTTAAAGCCTGTTTTCACCAGTCTCTGCAGCAGCAGGGAACAGGGCCTCCCTGTCTGTGCCTGCAGCCAAACCATATGCAGCATATGTTCAGCTGAGACACTGCTGACACCCCCTGTCAGCATCTGGTAATTTTCCTAGCAGCGACAAGACTTACATGAAAGTTTTAACTCTGAAACTCCTGAAGAGCCACAGACAGTACATTCCACAATAATAATTTTAACCAAAGAGCCAGAGGTGCACCTTTGTAACCAGCGAATTTCAGCAGGCTGCAGTATCATCTTTATACTTCACTGTACCAGGCCAAGAGAAGATGCTTCATTTGTGAGAAATCCTGCTATTGTTCAGCTCATAAGCAGCTCCTGTTCAGTGTTCAGCCCTCAGTCATAGATACTGCTGCCTGAGAAATACTGAAATAACAGCCATCCTGCTCCATGCACAATATTCTATGTCTTGATTTTCTGACACTTAATCAAAATACGGTATACAAATAAACACTTGGAAATTATTCAAAATTGACTATTACATCTTTCACTGTTCTGAAGGCTAAGAAACCATTCCTAAAGTTTAAATAAGACATCATGACTTGTACTAAATCATTCAGCATCCCAATGAATTCTCTTTTCTCTCTTCTGAGTCTTGCTTCTCTCATTGCCTAGAGCACCAAAGCTGTTACTAGTAGAAACCAACAAGCAATTTTTAGCCAAATCTCATTTTACTGGAACCTCTAAGCTTTTTAGAGCTTATTAGTTCAGATTTAACCTGGTATTAAATGAGAGAGAGAGTGAAATCCAGGCTTTATAGCAAGTATTAAACAGCTTTGCTAACACATAGTAATGAAAAGCAATTAGCATACAACCAAGTCTAGGCTCATTTCACTTAAACCAGGAACTGTTTTCCCAGGGAGGATATCCAGTACTTGTGACTACTTTCTGCTGCAGTATTCTTACATGGAATCATGTGGTGCTTTCATCCTATGCTGAGAGTTTTGGAAAATACTTCACTGGCATCAGCAACCCACTTCTGTTCTCATAAACTTCTACCTATTTCCTGACTTCCCTTAATGGGTAAACAACTTTTGAGTTGTTAGCTTAGCTAATTATGCTTAAAGTTACAGAGAAACCTCTCTCATTTACCAAAGACTCCTAAAAGCTCAGTTTTCTTTGGGTTTTTGCTTATTCCCCAGAAAAGCACAGCAGCCAACTTGACAGCCATTACTCCAAGAAAACTGGCAGTCAGCAAGTTGCTTAATCCTCAGTTTACTTGCATACTGATTTCATACCACAAGGTCAGTTAGAGTGCATTGCTCGAGCTGTGATCTTGCAAACCCTTTAAGTAGGTGATTCTCTGCTGTTGCATGCTTAAAATCACACTGATCCCAAGAGATAATCTACAATAAATGTGTGTGCACCTGATAGTTAAAGTGGGGGAGTAAGGGCAAAGGCCAACAGTGTAATTGTTTATTTTTAAAAGATACGTTTATTAACATGCAGGTGTATTTGAATTAAAGTGAGACTGCTCCAAGAGTTCCTAGAGCAGAACTGTGCCCTGGGCTTTGGCCAGTCTTAAGTATAAGTCCGAAAGCAAAATTCAGGTTTAGTTTTTAATTCTGAATTACCACTGTTTGCAGGTGATGCCAGGACCAAAATCAATGAGTATCTCCTTCCCTGCCTAGCAGGAAAGGCAGGAGCTGCCATTTTGGAAGTAATTTTTCTTGTTTGTAGATGAAATTAAACCACATTACTTTAAGTTTTTAGGTCCTGCCTTTTTCCTAGCAAACAATGGAAAGTTATGGTTTTCATCTGCATACAAAACAATGAGAGCAGCTTTTCAGAAACAGTATGTTACAACACTTTTTCAATGCCAAATACATTACAACGCAGACCAATGGTACTGTTTTCTCCTGAAAAAAGTTTCATAGAAAGATTAATAATTAATACTGTAGTTTGCACAGGCTACACCGAAGTATGATCACATTAATATACATTTGGTCACTCTTTACTTTGCCTGGCTTCCCAAAATGTAAGCAACAGATCAGCTTAGTACCCTTCAGCAAAATCTGCCTTTCAAAATTTCTGAGTGACAGTGGAGGACAGCGCTCCAGCCCAATGCCATCAGTAATGTCACAGTGGTGCACACAGCCATCAGGAGCTCAGCTCTATGGCTGGATGTGCTTCTGCCCAAGGAAGGTGGGTCCAGGAAGCTGGGCTAATGCCAGGGAATTTGCCCCCCAATGCCCACTGCCAGTGGGATCCCCTTGAAGTCACAGAGTACAAGCAGCCGATTGCACGGTGTGTGAGCTCTGCCGTGAATAATGCCCAAATGACTTTGCTAGATGAACTGCACAGATTATCTGCAGCTCTGAAAACTATATACACATTAACAGAGGGACAAGCCATACTGCAGCCAACACACAAAACTTTAGATATTTTGATATTAGTCTCGGTCATGGTTTTGCACTTAACTGGAAAAACTAATAAAGCCATGATTATAAAATGCAATTAATTACCACCATATATACCTAAATGGTTATGTCTTCCAGCAGCCACTAACTACAAGGTCCGCTCTTCTGGGTAATATTTAATCTGAATGTACAAAAATCCATTGCACAAAATATTGTCCAGTTAGAGTACAAACCTTGTTCCAGAAAACCTTCTTGGTATTTGAAAGAGCCTGTTGTTGCCTGGATTCTAGGTTCAGTTCTGCTGAGCCCCCTGTAAGCCCTTAAGCGCCTCTGGGAGGAAAAGGGATTCAGCATGATCCAGACACAGTCAGTACCTTGTGGGATTGAGCCTCAAGTTAATGTATAACAAACGGCTGCACAGCAGTGTGTGAAATCAGCAAGTTAAACATACACTTGGAATAACTGTAACACAGAAGAAAGAATATTTACAGGACCATTTCATTAAAATCTTTGTCTTGAAGAGTGTCGAATGAAACATTCCTATATATTTACCAATCTAAAGGAAAGGTTTGGTAGTGTACTGGTGAAAGTAAAATTAAGTAGTCAAGGCAGAAATAATCTAAAGTTGCAACCAAAGCCTCCTAGTAAAATACCGTGCAGACTGTGATCTGATTATTATCAGCTGGAATCTACCCCGAGCAAGCTAAACCTGACAGCGAGGACAAAATGGATGACCCAGAATGGTACACGCTGAATACACATCTGTGAAAGTGAAAATAACAAGGAACCTCAAAACTTTATCACTCAGCTCTAGTACTTGCAGGTGTCAGCAGCAGAACCAAATGCCAAAAGCATACCTGGTGATACTGAAGCAGATGAAAGACGCAGGACTCAAAGGTACAATTATGTCTTTGACAGCTGCGAAGTGGCACAGGAAGGCAGGCGGGCGTGCAGCAGACACTGCTGGCAGGGAGCAGAGTTATCCCAGTGGCAGAACAGTGTGGAACACGAGATAGACGCCTGCCAGAAATGTGCCAGGGACATGCGCCTCCCTGCTTTTCCTGCCTGCTGCTCCGTGGGGGTGCAGCTACACTTTCCCAGAGAGTCACATGTATCCCGAGAGCCTGGCATCACATACAGAAATATGGAGTGCCCCTGGCTTTATGCTCTCCAGTCAGAAGGACCTGGACAGCTCTCTCCTCTATATCCCTGTATAGAAGACACAGTTCTATGTTACAGAAGATCTGCTGGAATGTGATTCAATCTTCCCTTTTCCTCCACAGAAGATGTAACTGACTTTCAATTGCATTTTTTTTCTGAGTTAGAAAGATGTGAAGAATAACTTCAATTGTGAATGCAAGAGAACTCTAATTCAAAGAGAAATTAATTTCTGTCTCACAGTTCTCATAGTTATTCCATGAATAATCAAAATGAGAGTCTTTAATGGCAATATCATATTAATTTCTTAAAAGTGGAAATGCCAGCAGATTTCTTTAATAATAGGTTTACATATCCAAGATAATTTTCAAAACCTGATTAATAATTTATAACGAAGTACGAGGCTTCATATTATATCTCATACAATAATCTGAAACTCATACATTATGGAATTCCCTATTATTAGTTACATTCATTTTAGCTGAATGCTCTGCTGGAATCCCAGTGCCAAGAAAGTTAACTGTAGGAGAGGATAAAGACAGAACAACAGCTCGCTCTGACTTATGCTCAAGGCCTTCACTAAAAAAGAGGAAGCAAACTTCTCAGAGCTGTGCTCTTTGCATGCAAGACTGGGCTTTTACAATTTTAAGCCTTCTGAGTCAGACACAAGGTCCACAAAAGTAAGGGGACTTTCCTCTGCTTCTATAAATCTTTAAGTAAAGATTATAAAAAAGGCTAAGTCCAAGCAATTTTCTTGGTCTCAGGCCACTCCACCAGGGTGCTCATCTAGAGTGTTGCCATGTAAATATTGATTTTGATTATTGTGCTGGGAAGGAAGAAAATGCAGAAAATACTAAATATATATTAGTGGTTTGAAATTTTAGGAGAAACTGAAATGCAAATAATACTACATTGCACAAATTGATCTCCAGTCAATCTGCAAATTGCAGAATAGCAGGCTGAGTTGAGGTTGAAAGACACCTCTGGATACCATCCAGTCTGGGCCCCCTCACAGAATGGTGGAGGCTGGAAGACACCTGTGGAGGTCACCTAGTCTAACTCCCCTGCTCAAAGCAGGGTCAGCTAGAGCAGGAAAGCAGAGCTATGTCCTGTCAAATTTTAAATAATATTTTGAAGTCTACAAGGATGGAAATTCCAGAACATCTGTGGGCAGCCTGCTCCACTATTTCAGCAATTTCAGAAATTTCCTGTATTTCAGTTTGTGCAGATTGTGTCTTGCCCTTTTGCTGGACACCAGTGAGAAAAGACTGGCTCTGTTCTTATTATCCTTTTTACTGCTTTGTCCCAATCAGGTATTTATGCACATTAATAAGATCCCCTCAGCATCCTCTTCTCCAGGATGAATGATCCCAGCTGTCTCAGCCTCCCATCATATGTCAGATGCTCTAGTTGGTACTACTCCTAGTTTTATATTCCCTGCAACCATGCTAAGGGTGCACTGTCCCATCAAGGGTGCAGTGTCCCATCAAGAATGGAGATGTTAACTACTTCTGGCCACAGCACTGGTGTGAGGTACAGCACTAGTGCCTGGCTTTCAGATGGATTTCATGCCATTGATCACATGTCTCAGAACTCAGTGGTTTGCCCAGTTTTACATCCCCTGACTATCCACTTGCCTAGTCCAGGCTTTATCAGTTTGCCTGGAAGCATGTTATCAGAAACAGTGTCAAAAAATTTGCTAAAATCCACTGTTCTCCCCTTGTCCTTGGAGCTGGTTATTTTGTTGTTGAAGACTATCAGCTTGACCAGGCATGATTTCCCCTTTGCAAATCCATGTTGACTACTCCCAATCACTTTCTTGTCCTTCATATGTTTGGAAATAGCTTCCAGGAAGATTTGATCCACCTCCTTCCTGGGGACCGAGCTGAGGCTGATTAGCTTGTAATTTCCCCAGCTCCCCATTCCTATTCACAGAGGCCACCATGTAGCTGCCACAGACCAAACCCTGCCACATAAACCCACTACACTCTTGTATTCTACCACTTGATGTTTAAGTTATCAGAAGCTCCTTGTTCACCCATGCAGGTCTTCTGCCATCCTTGCTTGATTTCCTGCTTGTTGGACTGGAGCATTCAAGAGGTGATTTTTGGAAGTCAACTACTTATCTTCACTCCAGTATGTTACACCACAGAAATCTTCCAAGGATATTCCCGAAGAGGCCAAAGCCTCCTGTCTTGAAGCCAAATGCTGTGATTCTGCTATTTGTCCTGTTTCCTCCTCTAAGAATCTTGCACTCCATCACTATGAGTCACTGCAGCCAAAGCTATTCCCAGCCTTCTCATGCTCAGCCAGATACTTCTTGTTTGTAAGCTCAGGGAGGTCCAGCAGAGTGTTGTTTCCCATTGGCCCCTCAGTCACCAGGGTTAGGAACTTATCCTCAATGCACTCCAGAAACCTCCCAGGTTGCCTGCTCCCTGCAGTGTTGTCTCTCTGGCAGATATGGGAATGGTTTGAGTTGCCCGTGACAACCAGGATTTCCATCATGAGATGGCTTAGCATCTGGTAATATTCATGTGACTGCAGAATTTCTGCTTTTAATTGCTCCTGGTTGGAAATCTGTTACATTTTCATAGGACCATTTCCTTTCTGGAAACTACTATAGCATTTTACAACCACTGCCAGCAGTCTCACCCAAAGCAAAGAAGTCTTAAGAAGGCTTGGACACTAAACACACGGTAGTATTTTCATGCTGGTGACCTGAGTTTGGACATCTTAACAAAACAACATATCTTTCTCAGGCTCTATACGTGCCACAAATACAAGAGTTGACTTTCAGGACCTTTCTTCCACTACTTTTTGTTACCTCAAAGTTCAATTGAAAAATGTGGAAACATGGAATACACAGTTCATCTATCAACAGTTCATGCCAAATCTTCTACTGTAGTCAGGACAAAGAAGAACAGCAACAAAATAAATTGAAAAAGGAAAGAAAATAAGACAAAAGTAGGCATGTCTGCATGTTTCTGTATCAATTACATTAAGGCTTCTCAGTCTTAACAGCCCCACACAATACAAAGCAGGCCCTGAAAGAAGGGCAATTCCCCTGCAAATATTTAGGTTAGCAACTGCAAAGTAATCCAGGCACAGCACTATTCATAAGACCAATTCATCACCAGGTCATACAAGGCAATTAGGCCTGGACACTAGATTCAGAGGGGAGCAGATTAACAACCACCAAGATGTTTTAAGTGATCCTGGTTTATTTTTAACAATATTTTAAAGCCTCTGAAAAGATTAATTCTTCAGCCCAAGCCTCAGCATTCCCTTGCTGCTGCCAAGGTAAAATGATGTACTAATTAGGTTCTCAGCACACGAATATTCTTTGTGGGATTTGGGGGTGACACTGTTTTGATGCTGCTAATGTCAGTGCACAAAAAAACACCACTGTCCCCCACCATAAAAGTTTGATTTCTTTGAACCAGGATGAAAATGTTCCTGCAATTTTCTCTCTTCCTCATTCTCTTTTTCATGCCCTCACGCAGAAAAGACACAATAGATTAAATCCAAAAAAGCAAAACCTGCTACTGTAATTTCTTCAATCATGAGATCCTGTTTCATAGGGAAGATTATAAAATCTTCAACAAGTACATTATCTCTTTGGTATTAACAGGATAAATAAGACAGTTTCTTACACTGAAAATAAAATGCAGCTGATAGAATGAAATACAATAAATTTATCTATTGTGAAACCTAGCAGATAAGATGTCAATATTTAAAACTAAAAGAAAAGGGTACACTGGAAATAAATAGTGAAATATCCAGGAAAAATCTTTAGCCAAATTTCTGAATCTTGTTCTCAAGGGAAAATTGTTAGGAAGGACCTGCTGCATTAAATTGGACAAAAGGCCATCTAACTAACTCTCTCGTCTCCAAGCGGCTTAAGGAGGAACAAGAAACAAAATGAACATAGAAAAAATTTCCCTTTATTTTACTTTCCCGTCTTCTGGGACTCTACAGTTTAGAGTCTTCCTAAATCACAGGCTGCATTCAGAATGCACTGTTTTCTAGTCCTCTTGGGGCAGTTTTCCACAAATTTGTCTGCTCCCTCTCTGTTAGCATTAATTCTTTGGAGTCTGTATCCTCATATTTCACTAAATTTCCCATAATTTAGTTAACTGGTACCCCAAGTGAAATATATTTATTTTGGTTTGATTTTAATCTCGTGCCTAGATGATACCATGTCTATTTGAATACCTGGTTGCACTGGAGAGTGCTGAGAGCTGGGTGCCTCCAGCCTCCTAAATATGGGTGTTGAAAGGGGCGAAGTAACAAACAGGAAGAATGGGCTTCCAGGAGAAAATGAGAAAAGGCAGCACAGCTGGCAAGATAACATATAGGCAGATATGTAAGTTAGGTTTCTGGACTATTGCCTAAATATTTAAATGGTGGTCACACTTGCTTCTTGTACCATTAGGAGGGGATTCCTGGTTTTTAGAATCTCAGTGACTGTAATGCACAAATGATAACTAAATAATTAATTCCTTGAAGTGTGATGTTCTCAATCTTTTGTTTTCTAGCTTCTCTACATGCTCCTCATTGTTTTATGCTGTCATTCGGGTTTTAAAGTAACATATTTAACTCAGTTTTCTTACAAGCTGAAAAGCCAACGCCCTACTGATGAATGCCACCAGTTCCCAAAAATTCGCTTGTTCTCTTTCAGCAGCCAGTGCACCAGGAAGTATAAATTCCATGTTAACCTTTTCTCCAGTGTGTTCCACAAGTGTGTGACAGTGAGGTATTTAGCAAACTTGGCTATTTTCTTCCTGGATAGCTAAGCTGTTCCATCAGCAACATAAAAATATTTTAACAACACAGCAACAAACCATGCAGTGTGCCAAGAGCCACAGAGCCCTTGGTTCATTGTTGGGAGGTTACTTTAATTACAAGGTCCTGATTAACACCCTGGAACAAGGCAATAGCTTACTTCAAACAGTTCCAAATCATTGTACTTAAAAATGCTGACCCTTGTCATAAGGACGAGTGACGAAAACAAAAGGAAAACTGTTTTGGCTCTGAGTGGATTCCAAGTTCCACAACAGAACTTTACAGAAACCCACCCAGTAATCTATAAAAGGCAGCTTTCAAACATTAATTTTGTAGTATCATAAACAGCCAAGCTCTTCCCATTGGTAGCCCAAATCTCAAAATGATGGTATCACTCAGTAACTTATTTTTAAACAAGATTTCTCTACAGGATTTTCCTTTTTAAATCTTGCATTGATTATTTCTAGTTGGTGCAACCTAGCATAACTTCCTCCTCTTTCTCCTCCTCCTTATCATTATTATCATTATTTAAATCCAGTTTATTTAATCTGTTAACTGACTGAAGCATTTTACTCATACATTTTGCCCAGAGGCAGCATTATCTGTTTCTTAGAAAAAGCATTCTGACTGTAATTCAGTCTCTGCAATAGCATTAATGCAGGGACAGATCCTGGCTTCATTTGAAGCTCTTAGCTGCAGTTCTTCCATAGGGAAGTAAAACATAAGAAATTACCATAATTGGAACCTAGTTTCAAATACAAAAGAGTAAGGAAGTATACTCCTCATCACAGCAATGTTAAGCATGTTAAAAATGAATCCAGAAGCTTTTGTAGAGAAGATTCCTTCCTTGAAAAGAAGAAAACTACTGACAAAATGTGGGCTGAGCTAAACAGCTTCTGCACTGCTGCCTCACTAGCAGTACCTGGGTGAGTTGCTGAATATCTGAACTTTGAACATTACAACAGACTCTTATTTTCTGCTGCCACACGTGCATGAAAGCCTCCTTTATTTTTTCATCCCAGGAAACGGAAGCCATATGAAAGACAACACCTTCAGAATACGTAAGCAATGCTGGCAAATTTAATCCAGAGCCATAGAATGCAAATAAAATAGAAACCACTGGGATGATTATTAGTGAAAATCTCTACTCCTTAATTTAATCAGAAAACAAATTATAAATCTTACCAAGATAAATGATCAATTACTTATTAAAGCTAACAGGGTGCAGCTGATAGGGTCTAGTAGATAAATCAAAGTCACTTTTAGTTAGAGTTCAGGTGAGTCCAATGGGATGGTTGGGTGAGGTGGCTTTAAATGAGACAGCTGGTTCTTCCACATCAAATTAACTCTTACTTGATACTACCTGTGCAGTGGGAAGTTGGCCTCCCAATAGCAGTGCTGGTAGCCAGGAGCGTATGTAAGGTAAGCCCTGTGTTGGAAAGCCAGGTTACAGCATAATTAAAACTGCTCTCAAATTTGATTAATGTAATTAATCAAATCCAGTGTGCTTTCAGAGACCATCCATAACCATCCAAAATAAAAATATGAAAAAAACCCAAACAGAAATGCCAAATATGCCATTCTGACTGTTTAACAAAATGCCAGATGAGATCAATGAGCCTTGCTTTGAAGCCAAACAATGGTCCCACAGACTGCTTTGCAACTGCAGGTCAGGCTCTTTCCAGTTGACTCAGGTACAGAGGACAGATGAGACACAGAGACAACATTCTCAGACATAAGTGATACTGTCCAAGTGTTAATCTGTCTCACCTCCCCCTGCTCCAAGCCAACACACAGCTTGGAGGAAGTACTGTGTATTAGCAGGGATTGAATTTGCTCGTGGTTGGACCCAGGATAAATGAGTGCTGACAGAGTAGAAACCAGCCTTTCTCTGGAGTTCTTTTGGGCTGAGTACCCCTCAATTCTCCTGCTGAACCTCAGGCTCTGTGGGACTGTTAGACCAAGTGACTAATCAAACCAAGCTCTTCATTACAGTTGTCTCCATTTATGGTCAACCTACTTAAAACTCAAAATATTCTCATAAAACTTGCAAAAAATTTACTCAATTTCAAAACTAAAGGTTGTCATGGGACATGTGGTGAGAGCAATACTGAGAAAATTGTCTGCTTCAAGGGTTAAATGTCCTGAACAGAGATCTTAGAACAAAGATGGATTTTGAAAAAAATTTGGGTGCTTTTCATTAGCAGGAGGCATAGCATTCTTCTTCTCTTCCATTTCCCCTCCAGGAAGACAAAGAAGGGAAAGAGACAGAGGAATGTTAAATTATGTAATACCTCAGACATGTAATTCTTTGTAATGATATAGGTGCTTTCTTTGTTAACTGGGCACTCTGTGCCAACAGGATAAGTACATACAGATTTAGGAGGCTCTGCCTATTCAACAGACTGGCTGCTGCACTTTGAGCTAGATTAAAATTGTGTGACATATAACTCTTCTTAACACAATAATATGTATTACTATCTGTTGTCATAGCTTCAAGTAATGACACTTCTAGTAGCAAAAGTAAGCCATGTTTTGTGTTCCTACTGAATCACCATTGCATTTGGCTAATATGAATTGGGGTGTTCAGACCCATAAACAATTTTCCTTCTGTTTAAAATAATCTAGCTAATATAAGTGAAACAACTTTTCCAGAACTGCATACCTACATACAATGTTAATACTTTGAGAACAACAGCAAAATCAAATTCTCAAAAGACCAAATAATACAAAGGACTGTCTCTCTCCCAGAACGGAACACTAACCAAAAGGAGACATTTCACATGCATTAGCAAGAATGGTTAAATACAGACTGATAACCGTATGACTACAGAACAGAAAATGTGATGCTTGTATTTGTAAAGGAGGAGGTTTGTCTGGGAATTTCAGGGAATCAGGAGGAGGAAAAAGTTAGCCTTGATCAACAATGAACCCTTCTCCCTGTCTTGAAGTTTAACAGCTCCGTTCTGTATGGAGCTACAGACCAGGGATCAATGACAGAAAACACAGTTATTGTAGAATAACGTGTTTTTATTGAGAAATAAACTTTGTAGAGATAATTAATTCTGTGTCAGAGATAGTTTACCTCCCTGCTTCTTCCTGATACAGACTGTTCCCTGTTGGGGGAAGCAAAGTAGCTTTCATTGATTTTTTCCTCCATGGGCTTTTCCCTTCAGTAATACCTAGTCATTCATCACCACCAGCTACCTCTTCTCTAGAGAAAGACTTGTTATTTTCCTCTGAGAAGCTTCTCAGCCTGGCATTTTCATCTGAGATGAGATCCTGAAAACTTACTTATTTCTTCTTTTTTTTTTTTTTTTTTTTTTTTTTTTTTTTTTTTTTTTTTTTTTTTTTTTGGTTGGTTGGTTGGTTTGGTTTGGTTTTGGTTTGGTTTTTTCCTCATGGATTCTTCTACAGAAGGTCAGTATGGCTCAGCTGATCACCCACAGGATCAATTTGGCTTGCCTTTTTCCCCAAAGTGCATAGGCAGAGGATACAATACACCTGCAAAGCTCTTCCAGTCTCTGCCTTGCCCAGCACAGAGAACTGCTCAAATGGACACTCTTGGAGATCTAAAGTCAGGTCTCTCCTCATGCACATAGGGTTTAATGTAGGAGCTATTTAAACTAGTCCAGGAAGGTCAAAGGGAAGACTTAACAACCAACATAACGTAATACCCTTCACATTCTCATTACCTACCTACCACATCTGGTACCAGTGTTTTGTCATGAAGATCATATGTGTGTGTTTGTCCTTGTGTGTACATAGTAAACCACCAGAGCATTCTTAGATTAATACAGTGTAAGACCATGACATACATGAGCCAGGTTAACTCCCTGACTACATGCTTGTCTCAGCATTTCGCAATTCTATAATATGCTAGAGAAGAACAATTTCGTGCAGGAAAAAACAAAATCTCTTTTCTTTTAATAAGTAGTGCCAGCCACTAAATCTCTGCATAGAGTGGTAAACCTGTCACAACTAGAAATAAAATACCTTAATCAGCAGATTCAAACTTGTGTGATTTTTCTTTTTGCTTCAGTTTACTAATTGGTCAGTTGTGCCAGATAATTTATTTAAATCTAAAACAGACCAGGAAGCCTTAGAATAACATTTCAATGGTCAGGCTATGCAATTTGAGTTACTAGTTTTACACGGTGGAGATTTACCTTGTCTTGGCTAGTCTTTGAATATATTGGCTTATAAAACTAGAGGTCTCTCCATGAGCAAACGATCTGTCTGCTGCCCCAGAAGTGCAAAGTACACACTGATTTCCTTGAAGATGGGGTTGCTTTTGACAGTTACAGAAAAGGGTCTTGAGCCTGCCCCTACCAAATCAATTCATTACACAACTGCCATTCAGAACCTGTCCACGCTTCACAAAGCATATGAGGATTGCTGCTGCTGCTCTGAGCTGCCGCAGGAGCTCAGCCGCAGCTGTAATTCTCATCTAGTTGGGAAGCTTGTTAAAATCCTCTAATTAAAACCCTCTATGGCCTTATTCAAGTCCTTCTTGCAGTGACCTTTTCCCCTCAACTGGGACCCATATAGGTATGGCAGTCTGCTGTATCACAGCAGGCAGGAAAAGCATTATGGTGTCCAGCTCCTAGATTTTCCCATAAATACTTACGTCTTTCACACTTACTATTGTGTTGAATGGACTACTATGACACTATGTCATGAAATGTAAAACTTCTGGATCACCTATCTACTGATGAGCTTTTACATTGCTATTATTTTCTTAAAAAAAAAAAAAAAAAGTTTCAATATTTGGAATTATTAATGGGGCAGGATATGACAAAAATACTGCATCTTCATTTCCTCATAATAACAAATTTTCAAGCACCGCAAACGTTTCTGATACAGTCACAAATTTTTCTGATAGAGTAGCATCAAATTATTCTAATAATTATAAAGTATTTCCCTTTATCATCTTCCCTTTAAATATTGCCTGCAAAAAACATTCATGCAACTCATTAAGGGACACCGACTTTTTTATGAGTAACAGCCTCGGTTTATCAGAACTGCTCCATAAATTCTTGGAAATGAGTTCTGCTTACGTTCCTCTAGGACACAGAAAACAGAATACACAGAGAGAGTGGCATCAAGGACTGGCAAACCATTCTGTTCCTTGTGTGTTGGAATTTAAAGGACAGTTAAATTTAGAAGAAAAACTGCAGGAGAAACAGAGACTGAAACAGATACAGTAAATAGACAATGTTCTTTTCAAACCTCCTGGGACAACATGTTGGTATTCTATGAGAGGAGAAACAAAACCGTGTAATTAAATATGTGATTCTCTGGGAAGATTTATAGCTCCTCTGAGAACAGATGGCATGTAATGCCACTATCAGGAATGACATAGCAAATTGGAAGAAAAGGCAACAAGTGCCAATTAGCCACAACTTTGGCATATTTGATTGTTATTCATTCGAGATTCGCTTGCTGATTGTACTAATCGACAAAAAGAAAAACCTTTGGAAAGGATTTATAATGTCTACAAGGAAATCTTCATTTCCCTGAGAAGTGCATCTGATTGCTGTGCCATGTCTTCAGGAATTATGCCCATCAATTTGTTTTCACCTAAGGGCATGAAAGAAGAGGGCAAGGAAAAACTAACTTAGTTTTACGTTCCCTTATGAGCTTTACCTGCTCAAATAGTACATTCTTCCATCCAGAAATGTAGTCTAATTAGAAAAGGAGGAATTAGATGATTTGCCAAGGATTTCTAGATAACCCACCAGAGGCTGCAGTGAGCCAATGAGACCCTCAGGCATGCTGCTGCTATGTATGTGCACATCCTGCACATGGGATGTGGGACATAGCCCATCATGACCATGAGACAAAACCCCCGTCCATAGGCAGAAACACATGGCTCTCCTAGAGCTTCCCAGGATTCATGAAACTCCAATAAGAATTCAGTTCAGACCATGACAAGTGTCCACACCACACAGTGCACAGTTTTACCACATCATTCCCTGGAGAAACTGGCTGTTCATGGCATGGACAGGTGCACTGTTTATTGGGTAAAACCTAGATGGCTGAGCCCAGAGTGTGGTGGTGAATGTACATCCATCTGACAGATGGTCAACAGTGGTGTTTCCAAGGGCTCATTACTGGGGCCAGCCCTGTTTAATACCTTTATTGGCTATCTGGATGGAGGGATACTCAGAGTTTATCTTAGAAGAACTTTATACTAATTTCAGAGTTTATCTTAGAAGAACTTTATACTAATTTCAGGCAGAATCAAAGAACTCAGTCCTGGAGCTCTTATCTTTGATATTGGCTGCAGTGAGGCAGAGTGGAAGCCTACCAAAGGTGAATGGGAATTCAGAGAGCTTTGGATGAGATCCCATAAGAGCAAAAGGTTGCAGAAGTGAGACTCAAAGCAGACCACTGGCCATTACAGTAAAGTCAACCAGGCTCATGCTGCTACTAATATTGTTGTAGTGACATAACACATGAAGTATACATCTTTGCTGGACTGCAGACTTCCATGTGATGATTTAGGGGCCTGAACACTTGGGGAAGGAAATGGCAGAAGGGACCAACTGCCCTGGCACACGTAGGGTCTCACCCATTCCTTCCAATCCCCTTGCAAATCCCTGCAAGGTGAGCTGAAGAGCTTTAAGTTACTGCCATAATTCTACTGTTAAGTTTTCACATGTATTCAAACCCCTATACAGCACAAATTATTCTAATTTTAGGATTTAGTGTTATAACCATTTAGAAAACTTAATTTGTCTCTCAATCACACCTCAAGGCCCAAGCTCAGGGGCCCACAGCTGTCAAACATCTTCAAGAGGAAATGTGAAGGGAAAGGGAAGAAAAGCAAACCTTCTCATGTTAAACTCTGTACAGGCAGGGGTATCACTGGGCACTTCTACAGCCACTTGCAGGGAGTAAATGTACTCAGAGCTCTGCATGAATCCTGCACACTGTGCCTGGCAGCAAATCTAGAACCCCAGGCAGCTCTTTCTCCTTTACAGCACATCATTGTGGAACCTGTGGCAATCCTTTGGAAAACTAGTTGTGACAGGGTGCTCTCAAGTAAAGCTTGGGGAAAAAAACAGTCCTCAAAGTGGTGACAGAGCTGGAAGGAGATGGCACAAGGTGGCCAATGAGAGCATGAAAGCAGCAGCAGGATCCAGGTAGGAGAGCAGGAGTGGACTGGGCTGGAGGAGATTATGAGGGTGATGAGGAAGGACCATCACATCCTGAGTGGCTGAGGAGAGCAAGGGGTGGGGAGGAGGGATCTGCAAAGATGACAGAGGAGCCTTCAAGTGATGATCTGGAGAGGCAGGGGAGAGCCATCAAGGAAAAGCTGGGCCTTCCCAAATGATTCCTCTCTTGGCAGTGAAGGAAAACTTAGGAAAACATGCAGATTAAACAAAGAAGTGAAGAGCTACAGTAACGAAGATCTACAGTAATGTGAAAGTAATGTGAAAAGAAAAAAAAGAAAACTTCACTGAAACAGGTTATCTGATTTTTTTTAAACTTCTTTTTTTTAAGAGTGAAAAACACCAAAGCAGCCCCAGACACTTTCAGCTCATAAGACCAGCCAGCACATACACAGCTCACCTGAGGTTTGTGCCTTGGCAGTATTGTGAGTGTTTTATTTTCACTGACATAAACCATTCACGAACCATTTCTCCAATGTATTAAGCATAAACAAGCTTTCCTTTTGCATGGATATTTCTTCCTGCCACTGTGATTTCATCTCCTAAACCAAATATTTTTATGCACGGAACCACTGAAAGAAAACAAGTCTGAGACTTCCCACTAATTACTGCATTTCCCAGGAGTTCTCCTGCAGCGTCTGGAGCCAGGATCCCCTGCCACACGTTTTATTTTGTGGAGTCTTTCCATTTTACGACTTTTGAAGCAACTGCTGGTGTTTATTGATCTTTCCACACAGCTGTTCTTTTCCTACAGGAGCACTGAGGTGATTATTCTTCAGTCTGATACATGAGGCCCCATTTTCTGTTTCAGGGAGTTGAGGAGGCAGAAGCTTTTTAAGACTCTGAGTTTGTGGGTGTAAAAGGAAGCAGAAAATGCTACACGCTGGCTTCACTTTCACAGTAAAAAATGTGCTTGTGTGATGAATTTCAGAATCTCGTGAGCTAACTATCCCAAATGAGACTGTAAATCTCAATTGTATCCCAAATAGATCAGGATGGGGGTGGGGGAATTGCCGGAGAGCCATGGGCAGCTCTGCAGAAGGACGGTACAAAACAACTCCAGATACACATGGGTGGCTTCCAGCACATCCCCTCATGTCCCAAACAACACTTCAGCAACTTATACCATTCCTCAGCCATCCTAACTAATTCCTAACACCGAGAGACCAGACACGACCAGGAAAGCCCGCATGTGCACACAAGACCTGCCTCACGCCATAACAAAAACAACAAGCGCTCCCGACCCCCGGATAACCCCAAACCGGGAATAGCATCACTCGAGTGAATTTACGGTGGAGGCTTTTGCTCGGGCCGCAGTCCTAAGGGCCAGCAGAGCCGCCCAGCCCCGGGATGCTGCAGAGGATTCTCTGTAAAAGGCTTTTCCTGCCGGGGGAGCGCCTGGAGCCCGCAGAGCCCCCGGTGTCGCCCGGGTGCCCCCAGAGCCACCCCCGGGACATGCAGCTCGGAGTACCGGGATGCTCCTAACTGGGCGAGGGAGCGGGAAAAGAGCACCAAAGGAAACTCGTGAGGGGAAAGAGCACGGAAGGAAACCCGTGAGGGAAAACCCCCGCCTTACCGCTCTGCCGGCTCCTCGGAAAGCGCAGCGGACTCTTGCGCGCACAAAGCTTTTCCCCAAAATCACATCAGGATCTCCGCTCAGCAGAAAAGCAGGGGCGCTCTGGTCCTCCCCGAGCAGCCGGGTTTCCCTGGGTGAGGATTCCCAGCCCTCTCCAAGCCCCCGGAGCCTTTCCCTGCCCGCTCCGCTGGGGGAGGATCAGCCGGGAGGGTGTCAGCACAACACGCTCCATAAATTCTCCCCCCCAGCCTTCTGCAGACGTAAGGCCTTGAGGAAAATGCCTAAATCCCGCCGTTTGTTGACATAGTAACCACGTTTAAGTTTTTGCCCCCCCCCCCCAGAAGCCCTCTGCATAAAACAATTCATTGTGTGAAAGGTTTATCCAGCGTGCAGAGGGCTGGTTTGTGGGGTTTTAAAGAGACTGCATGTTTATACATTAGATTTCCTACCTAAACCAAGGCGTTGCTTCATTACACCAGATAATATTAAGGACTTCCACAAGTCTTTGAAGGAAATGTAATACCAAGTAAAAGGAGAGGAAAAAAATCATTATTCAGATAAACAGCCCATTTCTAATACCTAAGTGAAGTAAAATTTTAGGAACTTTTCAGGAGGTCACAAAATGTTTTGTATTTTCCTTCTAACTTATTCACATATATTTATCCTGTTTCTCCAAAGATGCTTAAAACGTTTTAAAAGTTCCCAACGAAATTTGTAAATCTACAGCAGATTCTGTGAGAAAGAGCAGAGGGTCAGGGACAAGTAAAGCCTCTGGAGGAGTTTGCTTTCGCAATTCTATGGAGATGAGCCCTATGGAGATGAACTCTTTAGTCTCCGAGCAGTGGAGAGAAGAAAGATAAAAGAGAATTGTGCTGCAGGGATCACATGGGGTTTAATGGGTTTTAATGCATCCCCTCATCCAAAGTGCTGCCACCCTACACAGACCTGCATGCAGATTTCTAGCCCTTTTACTGATAATTCAGGCTATGGGAGCAGCCTGGCAGGCTTGTGCAAACCATGCTACCCTGCAGGGCTTTATTGACCCCAGTTGCAAAAGGATGGGGGTGGGGGTAAAATAACAAAACCCGAACCTTGGTATTTCGAGTTGAAAAGAGTCTTACGAGCAACGTTTCAGTGTTTTAACTCAATGTTGCCTTAAAAGCTACCTGATTTACAAATATCTTTCAGGGCCTAATTGTGTATTATTTACTACAGACAACTTTCTCTCTGATCAGGGTTAAATGTGTGCTTAAGCTCGGAAGCAGCAGAGCACATAAAGACTGAGCAATTTAGCATTTTCCTCCAGCCTTGAAATTCATTACAAGTGACCATAACCTTCCCCTCAACACCCAGGCAGTTTCATTTTCTTCACATCATGCTCATTCGCTTCTTCTCCCCTCCCCTCCAAAAACAAAACAAACAAAACATAAACAAAACGAAACAAACAAACAAACATCAGATAAATTCGTAATCCACAATTTTTACTGGGCTGTAGCTGCGAATCATTTCCTGAGCTGTCATTTAAATAAGAAAAGAAAAGAGAGAAAGGAAAGAGAAGCTTAAATGTGCATTCACAGCTTTGGAAATCGCACCCTTTGATGACGTTTCATTACACTTTTTAATGATAGATTCTGAAATATAGTCCCAGCATCAGTACGTATTTCTCAAATTATCACCAGCTCATATTCCATACCAACTATATAGGTGCTATTTTTAATGTTTTATATGTTTAAGAAACTAGTAGGTATTAACGAAGCATATAAATCTCTGGCACAAGTACCATGCTGCTGTGTATTCCACTGTGCATGTGAAGACAAAATATTTTCAGTAGACAAAGTTTGGTAAAGTTTTAAATATATTTCAAAGCAGGTCTAAAAGGGTGGACCATTAGCTCTGTACTCAGGCTCTGTGGATGGTTCAGTGAAGCCCATGGAACTACTGGAAGTGTTTGTAGCTCTGGTGGCTCCAAGGTAGGGAGCTACACTTCTGGCCAGATCTCCTTTGGACTTGCTGTCGGGTTCAGCTTGAGGCTGCACCTGAGCAACTGGTGACTGTGAGCTCCAAGGCTCAAGGTGAGTGTCACCCTAATCTTGTCCTTGCATCCTTTGCCCCAGTCTGTGTTTGCCTTGCACTGCTACTCTGCTGGGGCAACTGAGGCAGCCCTTTCAGCAGGCTGATCCAGCTGAAAACCAATGAACCCAAAAGCCATAATTTTCCATTTCATCAGCTTGTCAAGCTGACCTGGATACAGTTGTGCAGCTGCTGGATGCATTCCAGGGAGATGGGTGGGCAGCACAACAGCAGCCCCCAGTTGCTGTAGGTTTTTTGTATTATTAAATGGCCAGTCAAATGGGATAACACTCTTTCCTTGTCCTACAGATTGTAAACCACACTGAGTATAGAAAATCGGTGTTTTCACAAACTCAAAAACTCAACTTCGAATAATGCATCATCATTTAGTAAAACCCAATAAAATATACAAGAAGTTAAGCTGATTTATTTCTGTACGTTGTGCATACCAAACAAATATTCCAATGTTAGCAAAATTATAAGTACTGTAGTCGCTCTTCTTTTTGTAAATTGAGCCGAGATCCATGAAATAAGCTATTCATTGGGGGTAAGGGTGGGGTGTGAAGTCGTGTACATTTTATAATATTTTTCAATATCGTTTGTGCTAAGTCTATTTAGATCTGTTTTTCTGAAAACTTTTTAACCAAAATGTAAAAATAACCTGCTTGCACTGTTTACTTAAAAATTATATAATAATTAGATTGTCTTATCATACATAGACAACTAAGAATTGTAGCAATTTGACAACATCATCCACAGGATTTCATAAGATACAGAAAGTTGCCCAAGCACATTTACTAGACCTGCTACTGAAGAAGAACCTCTACACGGAGGACATGGCAGAAAAGTTCTACGGCCTATAGTAGAGGTGTTTTAGAAACCAAAGGAGTGAATGAACTCACGAAATGGGCTCTGGCCCAGAGCTGCAAACACAAAGCATTAGCAGCTGCTTAGTGCTGTGTTTGCAAATGCTCTGGTTCCTGTAGAAACACCTAATCCTTCCTGAATTCTGGCCAGCATTTATGGTTAAGTGCAGCCAGTAAAAGGCTGTTCTCATTACCTCCTTCTTATCTGTATGGTCCGTTTTGTGTGACAATGGATTTTCGGCTAGAATTTTAAAGCTTAATTATTCTGCCCACGTATTCGGCATCTATTTACATTGTAATGTGTGCCTAGGGCCTATTTGCTGGGGGATGCATGGTGGGGTGGGAAGTTTGGGTTCTGCCGTAGCCATAGGGAACAAAACAGGCACAGGAACCCACAAAGCCCTTAATGCAAATCATAAACTTTCTATAGGCATTCTTGAACTATCCTATAGAATGTGATACTGATTTATGTCCAGCAATGGAAGTCTCAAATATCCTTTCAACAGTGTCTGGAGGGATTAGCAGATTGTCAGAGCTGGGGATGAGAACTCTTTCTCATTTTAGGATTGACCTCCTAGGTGCTCCAGCCATAAATAGAATTTCACAGAATCATTTCCTTGGGGTCCTACTCAGTCCAGCAAGACACAGCCCACAAAAGGCCACAAAATACTGGGGCAAACTGAAAAGGCAAAACCCAGAATAAACTCACAAAGGACACAGGAAACAAACAAGGTTTGTGGTCCACTCTAAAAAACTAAAGCTGAAATTCCTGGATTTTTAAGGGATGCCCCTTACCCAAAGCAGATCAATGAACTGAGCTCATTTTGTGGCTGTTTCACTTGCTCGAGCTTTCTAAATTTTGTGCTGGTACCCCTGTTCAGTATGGTGTTCTGGTAAGTATCTCAACATTGCCTTATTTTTGATCTTTATTGAATGTGGGCCCTAAATACCACAGTTGTGGATATTATCAGCTACAGCAAATAGACCATGACTGATGAGCTAGGTATCCTATATTCAAACGGAGATGCAAGTACTATGTGTTTGCTGCCTCTTGATCATGAAGCTGTGCCACTCACAGCAGCAGCTGGTAATGAAACAGTTATCCTCTTTATGCTGGAGCTGGAGTTGGTCTGACTTCAACATTACCTGATCTATCCCACTCGATGAGCAGAAAAATCTTCATTTTTTTTTCCTGTGAGATTGTTTTGCCCTGTATTAACTCCTTTACCAGCTCACCACAGATTCAAGATGAGCATCAGTGATGCTCCAAGGGAAACAGCAGGAGTGCACCCAAGTGGAAAGGGAATAGGGGCTGCCTGGCACTTTTTGGCAACAGTTATCTTTTAGCCTGGTTCAAATATACTGCCTGACTGTACCCTTAGGACACAGCTAGAGATGTCCAGGCCACAGATTAACAGGGTTAAGAGGTTATTTCTTTATCCCTCTCACACTTCCATGAAGATTACTGCCTCCTCAGACCTGCCAACAGGGTGGCACCTTTTGTATCCCCTCAGTCTTAAAATGATCTGGAAAACAAAAATCTCCCGTGAAAATCCCTGAGGCTAGTACAGCTCATTTTCACAGAAATGTGCCAGGGAGTGACGAAATGAGCAATTATATCACTGCATCAGAGGGTAAGGTTTCACCAGGTGCATGCCCTAGTTAATGCCTTATTACCACTGAAACAGGGCAGTCTCCTCTCTCCCTTCTGGGCAGTTGTCTTTGCCTCCACCTCATGCCAACTCCACTCTTCCTCTGACGATTAACCAGTTCAGCTCATTTAACTGACAGAAAATGCTTCTTTTATTTTCCCTGGGTTTTATAACCTGTGAGATGAACCAGCTCACACAGGAGTGGTGGAGGATTCAGAGCATGCAGTCAGGAACCAGGACCGTGCTTGGGCTGGAGTGCTTTATGATAGGTAAGAAGGGAAAGTAGGGCTCAGTGTACAATAACATCTTAACGTGGGTCAGCTGCAGCCTCCCCTTAACAATAGCTGTTACTGCTATTTCCTAGCTGAGCCTGATATCTGTCCCAGCACACACTTTACAAGCTGTGCTGAGGATAGATGGATGTTTTGCATAATGCTGGAGACCTTCCATCCCCTCTCAGTGAAAAGCTCTTTCTCCACATAGACAGGAACAAGTTCCAAGAAAGTGTGAATTTGTTTAAAGCTGCTGTGCAGCTCCTTTGCCTTGCAGGGCCCTGGGAGCTTTGAATCACCAGGACATCCATTCAGATGATGCGATACTTGTACCTGGACACACTGCCAGAGGACAGTAGGAGAAAAATCAGGAAAACCAGTGGAAGATTAAATGCTCCCTTTCCATCGGACCTTGTTATATTAATTTGAATTCTTGCCTTCAACTTACCAAGTTACCTTGGTGATTCTTGACTGCTTTGCTTGCAAGCCTACACCAGCTCTACTCCAGCCCAGGTACAGATGCTGACATCACCTTCCCCCTCCCGCTGGCATTTGCCTGCTAATGAAATACAACTGCACAGAGGAGGAAGGAAATTCAGGGAGTGTCAAATGCCAGCCTGAGTGCCAGCATACCATAGCAGGCTGGTGCAGTCACCCCTGGCTTTGCTTCAGAAGGATTTGGGGAACGTCACTTCTTTTTGTATTATATTTTGTAGCAAATACTTGTAAGGTGACATCCTGCCTTTTCCCCTGCCGGCTTTTGTGCTGTGCAGGTTGCTGTAGCTGGTCACGTTTCAAACAGTGCTGAACACCTGTGGGAGTGACTTCAAATTACTTTATAAATGTCCTGCTTACAGGAAGACATGCCATTTTTGAAGAGGTAGCTTGCCTTCTAAAAAGGAAAATCCTTTCAAAGGTCTCCCACCATTAGTGTTCGAATCTCTTGCTCAGCTGATAGAGCAAATTGAGAGATCTGCATCCTGCCTTGAGTGACAGTTTTGGATTTCCTCTTCTAGCCATGAATCTTCCAGATGGAAAGTGCTCAGGAAGGCAGGACTCAGAAGCTGTATGCTTTCTCAAGCACAGCCTTCTTGTGACACAGCATCAATCAATCGATCAATCAATCAGTCAATATTGGAACATTGTTTTTTAAGTGGGTGATGTATCTGCATGTAGCCCAAGCTGTGATACCAACTCCACTAGTAACCTCTGACCACTGAATGAAGTTAAAATCTGGCTGACACAGGAAGAATGCCTATCCTCCTCACAAATTTCCCTTTCCCGCCATCCCTGTTTCCATATTCCTCCCTCTCCCTATTTATTTGTCCTGACATCATTCTCTGCCATTCTTGTGAGTTGAGTTGGTTTATTCTTACTCTGTTATTGGAGCAGTGCCAGAGCTGGCAACAAGGCAATCAGCAAAGATACCTGATGAAAAGAAGTGAGAGGAAGAATGGGTGAAGAAGCTGGATTTCACTCTTGCCCAAAATGCCACCTAATCAAGAGCCAGAAGGCAGGGCAGGGCACGAAGGGTCTAAAAACCAGAGTTACAGTGAATGTAGCAAATTGTGCTGTGCCTGTGTCTGCAGAGGATGCTGTAGTCTGAGGTGTTCCCACAGAGTCACTATTTTCCCAGCCTGGTTATATACAAGTTCAAGCCAACCTGAGAGCAAAGAGCTGCCCATTGTCCACTTCCATGTTCTAGGCACTTCTGGCATGAGCCCCAGCATTTTCCAGTCATTGCTGCACTGAGTGTTCAAACAACCACAGGAGGAAAGGGTGGTGTGTGACTGTGGGAAGAATATCTGATTTGTCCATTTAAATCCCTAGTCCTCTCCTCTACAAAGCCGGTCTCACTTTTTGGCAAAGCACATGGATAGGCCTGGCCTCTCAGGCCCCTGGGAATACCAGTCAGGAGAGCAAACCTGCACAGAACCTGCAGCTCCTGTGGACCTCAGCTGGTGGCTGCTGTCATGCTTCCCAGGACTTGCCATATGACCTGCCTTACTTGGGATTTTCTGTTAGCTGGACTATCTCGTACTGGAGGGCTGAATAACTCACCTTCTTGCTACAGTGGTCCCATCCCAAAAGAATGACTGAGGAAAGTGACTCCCAAGCACAGGGAGTTGGCCCTTTCCCAGCTGCCATGTGGGAATATACACAGAAGCCTTTGAGGAGCCAGCTCAAAAGACCTTGTGGTATCAGTGCTGAGGTCTTGACAAGATGACTTCATATTTCATGCCCCAAGGCTTTTTGAGCAATATGTATGTAAAAGCTGAAGCTGAGCATATTTTAAAACTCATCAGTCCTATATGTAATCAGTGCCTAATTAGATTTCCAGCAATGCAAAGGGACTAATTTGGAAGCTACCTGAAGCAGCTTTTTCTTTTATGTTTGCCAGTGTTTTTCCATGTTGCTCCATGTAACTAAATTAAGTGTTCTGATAACAGCGCTAAGAGCAGTGGAAAAGCCAACATATTAAATAAACTTGGCCACCTGTCATATTTTACATGCCATCTCTTGCTCACAGCCTATGGGTCTAAATGCCTGGCAGCTGAAGCTATGGCACAGAGTGGAGAGTTCTTGGAATTCACTCTTCCTTGCTTCATCTGAATCTGAATTTGTTGACCTTTACTCTTATCTTTTCACCAGGGCAAGAAACATAGAGCTTTTTGCACAGCTGATCTGCAGCCCAGATGGTTGGAAGCCTATTGGGACAAAAGGAAATGAGTTGTTTAGAACTAGAAATCTTTGAACCTCAGGACTGCAGGAAGACTTCAGTACAACAGCAGGGCACTGCCACCATACAATCCAGCCACTACACTGTCAGGATGACAAGAAAATCAGGATAATTTTTCAGCTTTTGGGTGGGTTTTTCATTTGTTTGTTTGTTTTATTTGTTTATTTGGTTTTTGTTTGGTTGTTTTGTTTTGTTTTGTTTTTTGGTTGGTTGGTTTTGGGGTTTTTTGATTGCCAGGACAATGTTATTCTGAACATACCTTGTTCACTGATGGATATTTAACTGTGGGTTAAAGCTATGTTTTCTTTTCTGGCCCCAGCTGTCAGTTGGAGGTGAGAAGCTGGCTCCCCAATTGTCTGCTTCTGGAGCCTGGCAAGGCAAGGCAACATCTGTGCCCAGATAGCCCATAATAGGGCCACAACTCATCTGCTGGCACTTGAGGGCAGGAACAAGTATGGGCAACAAAGTGGTTCCTTGTTCAGAGCAGAAATGTTTACTCTGACATGGGTGACACACTGTTGGTTTTGTATTTACCAATTGTACCTGTACTGACATCCCACAGTGTGAGTGTCCTCAGCAAGCCCAAAATCAAATTAAATCAACTGTGTTATTTAGAAGGCATTTACTCCTGCATGGAGGAGTAAATTTGATTACTTGATTACTTCGTTGACAAGTGCTGTGGAAATGTTAATCTATTAAGGAAGGTGAAGCAGAACCACTTACAGATGTTAAAAGTTTAGTAGAGGGGTTGACCCCTGCAGAGTTTGGTAACATCATCAATGTGAAGACACTGGTGCTGGTCCTCTGGAAATTCACCCTCTGCAGCTCCTTAAGGTCAGCAAAGCCACTGTGATCTGTGGAGCACATCCCATCGGGGTTTTATCTTCTGCCCCTCTGTGAATGGCTGACACTGCCTGCTTATTCCTGCTCACAAAAACACAGCTCAGCCTAGCCTTCACAAAGCTCACTCCAGACTTTTGCTGGAATAGTTCTCTGAGCTGCAGGGGCCCCAGTGACATTTGCACCCTGCTTTGCTAAGTAACAGTCATGGCTCCTACAGTTGGTAGATTGGGCCACAAGTTTAGTTGTCAGTGAGTCAATTACAGTGGCTGTTGGTTCATAATCACACTGGTGCTATAACCAGCAGCCAGTTGTCACTTGATTCAAGACTTCAGCCTCCTACAAGCATGATTATCTCTATTTGTAGAAGAGTGAAGAGCTCAGCATGTACTTTTTGTAAAGTCACAGGAAGCTACACAGTAAACAGTGGTTTTATGGAGAAGCATATTACTTACCGTCAGAGAGAGAAACAGCATCTTTTTTTTGAAAGAAATTTTTTTAAAACCCTAAACTTAGTGCCATTTACTTTGGCTTTCCTGGCACACCCTGGGGTGTTTACCAGTGGGGATGGGAATTTACACTGTTCAGATACCTCAGAGAAGTGACTGCACTAATCAAACCATCCAAAGTGTGATTATGGCAATGGCTTCCCCAGAGACATGTTTTGGTTTTAAGTAAACAAGTAGCCATCCAAGTAGGAGGAGGGTGACTCAGATAAAATCACACAGATCTGTTATATATAGCAAACACTAAATATGCTTAAGATTCCTCTGATATTTTGAAACAGGATAGTTTAAATTATCATCCTCTGAAACTCCATAGGTTTTAATTTAACAACTACAATAAAGTTAATATATTCATTTTTAAAACAAAAATACTTCTGCTTCTCTTGAACTAGGCCAAATGGCCCATTTCAAAATAAAATTTTATTACTTTGGACACAAATAGCCTGAATTTCTTGCTAATATTTGCTGATTTCAGAAAACATAGCATTTTCTTATATGTAATATAAGTACCTAGAAAATAAATGGATATATTTTACCCTTAAAAGAGTATATAACATTTATACCTAGAAAATAAAAGGGTACAGAGTTTGCCAGCTAACATCCTTCCTGTTTGTACAAACTCCAGTCCTCTGAGCTGTAGTAGACCTCTAGGCTTTTCTGTAGGATGAAGGATTTCTGGCAATGCCTACCTTTTAGACCTATGCAAACTATTCTTCAGGCACAGAGTAACCTATTCTTGAAATGTGCTTTTTCCTCACCTACCCTTAATCACAGGGAAGTGTAGTTGGTCAAAGCATATAACAGGCAAAGAAAGGAGCTGTCATGGAGCTCATGTCATGGAGCAATTTCATTTTGTAAATGGTTTCATATTAGACTCTTTCCCACTATTTTACATCAGTGCATAGACGTGTGTTTCAGTTCTGGTTATGTACACCAACAAATGACAGAAACACAATGACGTACATTAGAACACACTTTTGCAATCAGAGCTACATTTCTGGAAACTGAACTTCAGCAGCAGTTCCCTAGGAAATAACAGGAAAAGCACACTGAAACTTTGTTCCTTCTACCTATCCTAACCTGCTTCATGTTTTCCTTAGTGTGTTCCCTCTGCAATGTTACAGGCAGATGGAAGGACACTTGCAAGGAGCAGAAGTCACACTTCTTCCCCCTGTCTCCATCAGTGCTGCAGGCACCATTTGCACAATGAGCCAGGGAGTGTTTAGGGCTCAGAGGACAGCTGTGTTTGCCCTCTTTCCCTTCCTTATGCATGCACATAGTCACCTCTATGCAAAGAGCATCCTCAAAGTCTTCAGGAACACACAGTCAACTAAGCTGGAGAGAAAGTAATAGGGGAGAAAAACAAGGCTTGCCTTAGACAAATACAAACACCAGTGCCACCCTCAGTCACAGGGAGACATCTATTCCCAAACACAGATTTCCTTCCCCAAATGCTGGGAGAGGGCCCCTGGACAAATGAGGTCAAGCCTGGGTTAGTGAAAGGAGGATATAGGTCTTTTAATGTGTAATGAAGCAGAACCTAAAAATCTACTGAAGATAAAGAAAAAGCAGCCAGGTCAATAGGAAGTGTCAGATGCAGCCCTGAATCTGTAGATACTATGAAAGGGACAAAGCACACTCAAGACCCGGACATAACAGGGACTCCATTAGCTGAATCCCAGTTTTCCTTTGCAATTTAGCAGAATTCCAAACCACAGCACACTGAGCCGCTCTGGACATAGGGTCAGGAGAAACCTCACTTGTCTTTGGGTCTCTGGTTTTGTACTAGGGTCCTGGAGGTAGAAGAGCTGTTCAAAACTGCCTTGGACACGAGGGAAGCTTTGGGCTTTCTCACGAACTCTCAGATCACACCCATTCCTGCCTGGGTGTCACTCGTGCCTCAGTGCTGACCGAGACAGCATTCACAAGAGAGCAGGGGCAAGTGAGTGAGGATTAGGAACTCTTTGGCATTTCTGATAAATCCAGACCTGCCTAATTATGCTATAAAAGATTAAAGGTGAAAAACATGCATCGAGATGGCAACATGCTTAAGGACCGTCACTGACTCAATGAAGTTCACTGGCCTTGAGCTGGAAACCATCTGGAAGATCAGAATCAAAATTCACAGTTGCTTTGCAGCCTTCTCCAGAGTCTGGAGCTAGGTAGAAACTAACTTTAACATTAGTAAAATAAGTATAGATAGTTATTTACTGCTTCATTGGCAATTTACATATTATTTTCTGATCCAAAAGAAAATAATAGATCTGAAGCAAGTGTGCCACTACAGCATTTTCCTGTATAATAGTTACTAATGGCATGATTCTTTGGTATCCCATTATAAATCCAAACAGTTCATGTTATAAATGGAAATGGTAAGTGACAACAGTCCTTTCATCTTTGCTTCACAGCATCTTTTAATCCTCACTAACAAAAAACTTACTTTCCATTTTGTCTTATTTCTTATAGAATCAATAAAGACAGGAGTCAGAATTCATCAAAATGCTGGGCACAAAGCCAGCTTTTCACAAATAATAAGCAACACCAATAACTAAGGATTGTATTTAGCACTTGTGAGAAGTATCAGACTTAATTGTGCCACAAAATCAAATTCTTTATCTTAGAAAGCAAAGATAATACCAGTATACCAGTAATACCCTGCTGCCTCAGAGGCAGCCAGCCTTGGAAAGGCTCCATCTAAGCCAGTGACACTGAGAGGACATGCTGATATTGTCACTGGCCTGTCCATGATGAGTGGACATCTTTCTGCAGTGACCCACACTGCTCACATTTCCACCTCATCTGCTGAAGTGCAGCTGGCCATTGCACACTGCAAGCCTACACCCCAGGGACGTGACGCTCATCTTGTGTCACCTCAAGCAAACATGCCAAGAAACCCATGCAAAATCCAGCAACAACTGGAAAAAGATTAAAGGGAAGGACTGAAAGGCATTCCCTTGTCTTTTCCTTTGCCCTGAAGCCAGGTGAAGGTAAAAAAAGGGTTGTTGCTCAGACTGTTTTGGCTTAAGCCAGCCAGTTCCACAGCACTGAGTTCTTTGTTGGTTGTTTTAGATTTTGCATTCTTATTACTCCCATTGATGTAGGAAATTCTGAGGAAAGGGTGAAGGCGCTCTCTGTAATACAGTCTGTCTGATTCTCAGCCCCTGGAACCACAAATTTTGGGGAACACCTGCAACATTTCAGGCAGAACAGGCTGCCCCAGAAGTGAACTGAGAGCTGCCAGAGGGGACTGAGAACCCCAGCTGAGTAAACCAGGCAGAAAACACTTGTATGAGGAACAGACCTTCCAGGACCAGGATAGACACAAACCACACATCTCCTCTTTCTAATAGCCAAGAGCCAAAAATACTTCTATTCCATACATTTACTGGAAAGTCATGATCCAACAATATTGACACCTAATGATAATGTACCACAGCAATTTGTGATACTCCAAAACCACATTGGCACTCAGACACTGCTTCAGTCTGGAACTGCTGCATCTGTTAGACATGAAGATATATGAGGAAACATAAATATACCTTCTTCTTAAAATAGTTTTTATTACATCTCACATTTGCAGAGGGAGTGTGGCTACAGAGGAACACAATATCAATGTCCTGCAGGGATTGTAGAAAGCTAACATATGGAGAGCTGGCTTTCTTAATCTGAATTGAAGATTACTTAAATTAAGTAATCAATTAAAGGTATTTTGGTTAGACATAGTAGCTCAGATATCAAAAGTAACAAAGATCTTCTTGCCTCTGCTTAGGGAGGATGATATTCTAAATGTCTAATTCCAAGTTGAGTGAAGTTACCTGATTATACACAGTACAGCAGCAGACTTCTGGGCAATTCATTACAACTGCCTGCAAGGTATGTTGTGGAATGAGGACAAACTGTTATTTCAGACATCCACAGGTCAGACAGCTTTTCATCTGGTCTTGATTACAGAGGAGCAGATTCCCCCCTTGCATGCTTAGCATTAGGTAATAGACAATAATGAGAGCTTTGCACCCCTGTGCCCTAGCCCTCCTCAGAACAAGCTGTGCAGGATCAGCATCCTGCACAAAGCTTGCCTTTTTGTAGCAGGCATGGGTAGCAATATGGTTGGAATTTTGTTTCAGGAGATGGTCTATTACACATGCAGGAATATGTCAAATGCAGACAGCTCTGCAGTTCGGGTCTTCTGAACTGCCTCTGAGACTGCACTGTGACATAGACTACATAATTACTATAATTACAAGAGAAAATAAAATGTAAAACTTGTGTCTTACTATTGCTGAGCCTCACCAATGTAGTTCGTCTTTTCATATTTCTCAAGTGAGTGGAAAAAAATAATTATGGCTTAAGAAAGTCAGAACACACCAGTATCAGCTCCCTGCTAAAGCTGTGAAGGTGGGAGCATGGGAGGCTGGTCACAGAGCAGCCTGGAGCCTGTGGATTGTGTCTTCAAGCTGCAGCCCATTAACCATGGCAGCTGCCTCAAGGGCAGATCCCAAAGTGTGGCAGAGCTCAGCAGCTTCTCTGCTGCTTGCTGCCTCTTACCCAAGAGGAAGCAGGTTGCTGGACCACAGATCATCTGCATCTGGCATACAGGACCAGAGGATAGGAGAGGCTGCAGTGAAGCTACAAATGCATGGATTTAGCAATGGGAAACCAGAGGCAATTATGTGAGCTTCATGGATAGCACATTATATTCAGCAAATCCTCTGAGGAGGTTTATAGTCCTATAAGTCCACAATAAGAGGCACAGTAGAAAAAAATGTAATAGTAAAATCACATCTTTTTGTGTGATTTCATAGTTTATTATGCAAACTGTTTGATGAAAAACATACCAAGAAATTGGGACTACAAGTCAAAAAAATGCCCACTTGACCAGAAGTGAGATAATATAGGTGTGGAAGGGAAACGTATCTCCCTGTACACCAGTGCAAAGAGCACGTGAAGTCTGGCCCTCTGTGAAAAACACAAACCCATGGCACAGGAGTCAAGGAGAAAGAGTTAAATGTCCTGATGTGAGGGTCTCTGATGGACTGCTATCTTTGCTGCTGAACTCTGGCTCTTGAGACCCTTCAGTGAATCTTTAATTCTGAAGTTACCTGACTTTTATTGAGATATCTCATGGTTGTAGGATGAAGACTTCAAAGCTTACAGTGGACTGTCAAAGGATTGGAGAAGAAAAAAATATGAAATCCAGCATTGTCAAATCAGCTATTCTAAAAACAACCAACATATTAAGTACACATTTATCCGTAGGAAAAGTTTAAGGAAAAGTTTATTTTTTTCAAGGCAATATATATATATATATTTAGTGCTTGCAGTTTGATTCCTTCAGGCTGACTTTATGAACTTACAATGTTTTTGAGACCCTGGAGAGTTCCCCTAGGTACTAGACAGTACAGAATAGGCAGCTGAGGTCTTTCTTTGGTGTTCTAGGAATCTAAATGATATGGACTCTGTGGGACACATAGCTATGTGAGATTTACCTCCAGGATATTTGAAGAACTCAGAGGACCAGCTCTAAAGAAACCATGATTCTCTCCAGGGCTAACTAGGGGCTACTGCAGCCCTGGTGAAGCTCAGTTCTTCATCTTCCACAGGGATGGAAGATTGGACAGTGCTGCCTCTTTACACCTGTGGCAGAGCCTTTACTACCCTAAATCTTGCCTGTCAACTACATTTATTTAGGATCAACCACCACCTTCTTTCCTTGTGCCTCCAGAACAGTTTTCTGGTTTATTGAGTCATTGTGAGTCTGTATCAGGGGTTAAGTACTGAGCTCCATGTTCCAAGTGGGTTTTTTTCCACAGGGATTAATTTAAAATACAGTGCACCAACAGGTGTTTTTAAATTTCCTCCTTGGGTAAGATTTAAGTGGTAGTTTGGGAAAGGTGTGTGCCTGCAGGCAGCTCAAAGCAATTGTTATTTTGTCTTGGAGCAAAACATCTTACCATCTTAAGTCATATGTGCATTAAACAAAGAGTCATTTAATGATATCTCTGGGTTAACCAGATATCCCTGTCTGAACTCTACCTGGCTGGAGATACAATTGTCGTAAGGGGAGAAATTCCCTGTGCTGCCAGCACTACAGCACCTAGATGTGGGGAGCAACATCTAAAACTAGAGACGCCTCCTTGTCCTTTTCACACAGAAGGCAGGCTGTTATCAAAACACAGTGGATGGAAAAAACCTGATACCAGATATCTGATGGAGTCACAGGTGTTAAACAGGTGCATAATGTAGCAGCTTGTGGAGAGAACAAGGAAAAGAAATGGACACAGCCAAAGGTGCCACCACACAGCCAAGATGTGTACAGGGAGAGGAGCCCACTGGGGGACACTGGAAGCTGGGGTTATACCCTCCAGACATGCCCACAGCCTGCTGGGAAGATTTGTCTTCAGACAGGAGGGACAGCTGCCAAAGATCCCAAAGCATGAAAGTCTGAACAGCCAGGGAGCTCTGTACGTCTTTCATTGACCAGTGAGTCCCTTTCTGCTTCTCTCTCTTCACACCAGCGCAGTCTCCTTCTCATTACATCTCCTACAGCTGCTCTCTCCTCTGTACTGGCCCCCTCAATGCTATTCCTTCTTCACTTACCTCTCTACTTGTTTCATTTCCCCTAAGTAAGGCAACATGGGTGTTTTTTTCTGCAAATTCATTGTGATCTGCACACTTTAGTACTGCCTCTCTTGCTCATGGCATGACATTCATTTCAGGTAGCATCTGATATTCCCTGTCACTAGGGAGAAAAAGACATTTCTAGGAGGAAGTTATTTTTTTTTAATGTCCAGCAGACATCTGGCTGCCTTTGCTTTTCTAAACCCATGAGGCTGAGTAGGGCTGTCTGCCATTCTCAGTTTGTATACCTAGAACAGATGAATCCTTCAAGTTTGCTGTTTTATCAGCCTCATGACAAACATGCTTAATAACACACTTCTGTTACAGAGCAGTGTGTGAAACATTAACTGGACTTCCTTTTTTCCAAAGCACTTTTGCAAACACTTCAAGCCACTAGTCCTTATGGTGGTTAGCTACTTCTCTCCCTAGCAGGGCCATTGCAGAGAGATGCAGTGATGGAAAGATTCATAGAGTCACGGAGAGAGGGTAAAAGGAAGAAGTCTGACTGCACATCTTAATGACTCTACAGCTTCCGAGTCTCTGCTCCCAGAACCACTGATACATTTTTACTTAATGATTTTTCCATGCCAAATTTGTAATGGAAAAGAATACCAGAGCCAGTTTCCCACTTTTTCTTCCTTTTCTCAGGGTTTCTGAAGTCTTCAGTCTTTTCTACACATGCCAGAACTGGAAGAAGTTCTGAAGAGGTTCCCTTTCTATTTTGTGTAGTACAGCTACAAAGGATAATTAGTATTGTCTTCAACTACCTATGGAAGACTGCAGAGAAGACAAAGCCAGATTATTCTTGAATATGCACAGTAGAAGCAAAAGAAATGGATACAATGAAATAAGAAATACTGACTCAAGAAATACATAAGAAATTCTGACTCAATATAGAGAAAAAGGTTGATGATTTGGGTCACATGGAGGTGGCAGAACCTCCATGTTTGATGACTTTCAAAAGCTGACAGGACAAGGCACTGAATAACCTGCTTTCATGGGAGATGCTTCAAACAGGAGGTTGGGTTATGGACCTCCAGATGTCCCAGAGGTCACTTTCAGCTTTCCTGATTCCTTAGAAATACTCCCATTCACTTGGTCCCTACAGGAGGAAAGCTTCCCAGAGGACTCAATGAGAAGTTCCAGAGGTTGTGGGAGTATCCATGTCATGCAAACAGTGTAGGACAGATGCTTTCACATTAAGTGCTCAGAAGCCACACCAGAAACCAGGAACTATTTAATTGTAGGACTGTAACACAGGCTAATTTCTATTGCTTCTTTTTCAAAGCTGTAGTTCTGCTGGGGCCTCTTTTTTTCACTTCTGGCAGCAAGTACAAACTATACCAGTACAAGGTGGTTTACAGCATGAAGTCAACTACTTTAAAATTACTTTAAAATGACCATGCACAACTGATAAAAGGCTTAGAGGTAAATGTAGAACTTGTAGGCCAATCAATCTAGGCTCTCCTGCTTTTTGAAAAGGTGCTGTATTTATGACAGGACTGAAACTAGTTGTTTCTTGCCTCAGAGACAATATCAGTTCTTTGTAGATTTTGAATTAGCTGAAAAATGTCTATCATCATTGCTAGAAGCCCATTTCATTCCACCTCCCCTGCTGAGCTTGCCACCCCTGGCCTCAAGCAAGGCTACCTGAGAATCACAGGAACTCACTGCTTTGAAGATGCTCTTAGAGAGGTTTCTCTATGAGTATATCACTGTCGGGTGTCAAACAATCAGTTAGGACTATTTTACAGCTCTAACAGTACTTGGCTAGGCAGATATGTCAAGAAATGTATTTATACTAGTTAGATTTACTCAATTATATTTTTGTATTTAGGCAGGCTTTTATGTCAGAAAATTACATATGTAGCTTAATTTGGATATTATTTCTTTCTTTTAGGTATGACTTTCACATTGTCTGGGTATTAGGTATCAGAAAGAAGTCTTAATGTCATTTGTGTGATATTTACTGTGAGATTTTCCTCAGTTGAGAAAAGTTTGTTGCATCCTGGAGCAGTACAGGGAAGTACAGCAGTAAACAATGCAATGTTTATAAATATTCTAGATGGACTAATTTGATGATTGTACTAATTTGATGAGGATTGGACAACTGCAGGCAGACAAGAAAAGCTAGGTTGATATTCTGTGAACATTGCAATTTTTCTTAAACTTGTAGACTGTGACAGGGGGTTTGAATCAACTACTGATTACCAGATTAATAATTTTTTATTAGCTTCATTAATTAGTACTGAATTCATCCAATATACTACTGAAGCATCCTATACTTCCTATACAAGTCTGGAAGCAATACAGTTTGGTATTTTTTAACTAGCAACTGAGAGATAAATTTCATTGTATATAGTACTGGTACTAATTCCATGAACAAATTTGCAGAATTGAATCATCTCCACAGGGAAGCTATCACCAGTGCATCAGATATAGTTCAGAATTACCTTCTTTTGTGAAGAAACTTGCTGGAAAAGTCCCTCCTGCAAGGCCTTTGTGAAAAGTTATGTAAAAAATGCAATTATGTAGGCCCTCTCCCTTCACCATGAGCTTCACCCTCTTCATTTTAGAATACACATCCTGATAAGGGTTTCAGCAAGGCTCGCAATTGTCTCTCTGCTCTGTGTATTTGTGTGCTCCCAATTGGATCTGTATCTGAATTTCATTTCAAGTACTTTTAAGTGTATTTAATTTTTTTTCTCCTTCAAATTAATATAACAAACCACCAAAAATGTCTTCAGAAAGGTTGAGATACAAGATTTAATCTCGCTTGAACTATTTTATCCTTTCCAAGGATAAAATATGTAAAGGAAAAATTTCATTGTTTCTTACCCTCCAAATTGCACTCTTCAAAGAATTTCTAAGGATTTATCTATGGATTAGTAAAGTAGGATCAATCCTCCAGAGAAAACTGAATTACAAACTTATCTCTCAATTTCTATTCTTATCCTTGCAAAATGTGAAAGCTCTCCACATGTCAATTTAGCTCAAGAAGTATTAAAAGAACCAGTTTCTACCTTTATAGATTCCCTAAGAACTGTCAGTATTTGTTGTGAAAATAATGCACGTCCATGTGTCAGAATGGCACTGACATCCTTTCACACATTTACTGAATCTACAAACAGGATCAGTAAATACATCAGTGCTGTGAATACGTCAGTGCAGTTTTGATAAGAAGTCAGTCAACACATACAGTGTTTGCTTTCTATGCACACAACACTGATATGCACAGCCCCTCATTGATTCAGCCCAGAACATAAATTTTATGTTGCACAACAAGAAGTTATAATAAAGACAATTAAGAATGAAAAAAACCTTTTCATGTGAGCTCACTCAGAGTCAATCAGATATGTAAGACAATAAATGGGACAATATTGAAGCTTTATGAGGAAATATCACATTTACAAAATTGCAGGCTGTTTTGGGTCTCATCTGGGTGGCATTTGGCTGCGAACAGATCAGTCAGTACTTTGCCAATATATTGCCAAAACCTATTTACAGAGTAAAATGGTTATCACAAGCAATTATCGGCTTCTTAAACCCTTGAAATGAGGGTTCCAGCCACCAATTTGAAGATCTTTCCATGTAATTAAAGACTTATGTATATTCTTTCAGTGCAGGCTGTAATTAATATCCCAAATTAAGCAGTGTTTAGATATGTATTACATGCAAGTGAGCTAGCTGATAATCCGATTAGTTAAGCAGTGGTTTCCCTCTGTGGTTTACAGATCCCTGAGAATCAAGGATCTGCTTCTAAAGCTTTTGGACAAGACAGCTGTGGGAGCATCTCATATTACACCAAACCAATACAATTCCGAAACAATTACTGCAATGAGCTTCCTGGCTGTCCCCTCTGCGAGCTCTGCTGCCTTTCAAGTGCCAGAAGCAGACAAGCAGCTGGGGAGCTGTAGGGGAGGTCAGTTCAGCTCCCTTTCCCACCTGGAAAGAAAATTAACTTTCCAGTGGAAACAACTTCTATATGTGACTACAAAAAAACCAACCAAAAAAACCAAACAACACTCCCCCTCCCCCTCCAAATAAACAAAAGAAAAGCCCACCCAAATCCAAACAGTAGGAAATAGAGCTAGAGAAAAAGAAAAGTGGGCTTTGGTTAGACCCTTAAGAAAAAGTCTGTACTTACTGCAGGTTGTGTAATTAAGGTGAAATTATACCCATACTATTCTCAACAGCCATATATGTTCCCTGAAGAAGACTTTGCTCTACTCTGTGGAAAATATTGAGGTTCCCCAAGTCAAAATAGCTATAAAGTGCTTTATACCAAGCCTTCTCCTGTCTCAGGAGGTCTGCAGTAATAAAAAATCAGAAAATTAAGAGAACTAGAACAACAAGTATGTTATTACTGTGATTTGTAGTTTACTATTTACTATTACTATAATTACTGGATTACTAGTAATTTTACTACAAAAATACTTTGCAAAAATGCCAAATGTGCCTTTGACTACCACAAAAATACTTTTTGTCTCATCATGTCCTTGGAGGTATACCTCTGCTTTGTAAGATCAGATGCTCAGTTCTGAGCAACCATATCTTCCGAAGTAACCTAGCACTGCAGAAACTGAAAACACATCAGAGATTCATCAGACTGCAAAAGCAATCATTCTGCCAAATCTTATCCCAGGTCAGCAAACAGCACATATCACAGTGTATCCAGCAAAGAACACACAATGAAATCATAGGCCTGAATACAACCTTTCACAAAATTTATTGTAAGCAGTCAAAGAGGAAATATAGAGCAAAAGACAAATACACCGGTTCTAAGGCTTTGCAAGGCCTTAGTTTAAGTGTTAGAAATCTGCATCCTGTGACACACTGGATAAAATGTTAAATTGTTATTTCATCATGACACTTGTGAAAGCCCACTTCTCCTAACACTGAGCAAATTATGAATACTTGAAAGGGGAGCCTTAAACATCAATGGAGTCTCAAACATCAATGGAGTCTCAAACAACAATGAGAGTTTGAAACATCTGTTTGAGATGAAAACTCTTAAAGCTCAGACATTTGTTCAAATGCTTTGGAGAGATGAGTGGAAATGTTCACCCACATACATACAGAATTTTTGGTGATCATGCCTTTGGATAGGGTGTAGTTTCTTATTCAATAAGAGCTTTTCATTTCCAGAAAATTTCAGATTCTTGGGCATCCTTTTGTAAGCATAGGAAAACAACAGTGGTTTGGGTGGAAACTAAAAATCTTGTTTGCCACTCAAGTGACCTCCAGGCTAGAATGACTTGTGGGGGTTTGAGCTGTATCCTGTTCTTCATATGGTCAAAGACGTTTGTAGTGGAATTGGTCATCATTTGCTTTGATTCCTCCTTTTAATGCCAAATTTGGGTCACTGTAATGCTATATGACAGAAAAGTTCTGAATGACTGAATAAGAGATGTGTTTGTTAATAACCTTGCCACTGATTCAAATTTGCACAGGGAGAAAGGATCAAACATGGGAAAGTCAGGGTTACAGTACAAATGAACAGATGAGAAGGCCAGTGTCCCTCTCTTTTCCTCCCACACATGACAAATCTCTCACTTTGTTCTCCATACACTGAACTGACCCCTCCACTTCTTGCTCTTTAACATGTTCCCATTAGGGGTATCCCCTCATCTCTGAAGTTTTCATTTGTTCTTTCATTTCAAACTATATTCTTCTTACACAATGTGGTAGTGTCACATCTCTTAGAAGTCCTGGAATTTAGGCACTTGAAAACGCACGGGGCTTTGGCTGTCATTCACAGGAAGAATTTTTTGCACTATAACTTATTCCAGCTTCCAGACTGCCTTTCAATGACATTAGAGCTGCTTAAAAACCCTTATATCACCAAAGTAATGTAAAAAGACTTTTCTATAAATAATTATTACCTCTTCTGTTTCCTTGCTGTCTCTCCATTCAATTCTAAATGACATCTCTTGCAAACTCAGTTCCTGGAGAAGTCTGTATCATCACTAAGCATAAGTAATATAAAATTACTTATATTAAAACAAAAGCTTACATTCTGAAAAACACCACAGACATGCTGGTAAACACATGCTAAAACCACTTGTGTGGACAAGACCTTATATATTCCTGGAACTGATACCTTGATGCTACCATTCCTTGAGGGTCATAGGTTTAATACAACACAATAGAAACAGTTTTACCTGTTTGCTATGAAATGGCACTTGAAGTGTGTTCAGACTAAGTGCTTCTACTTTATCATTACTATATCCATAAGAACTCATTTACTCATAAACAGAAGGTTTATATAGAGAACAACTATTGAATCCAGTCCTTCTGAGATGATAAATCTAACTATTTTTTGTCTTTGGTTACTCTGTGAACTGTTGTTATAATTCAGTTTGCAGCTTCTTTTTTCTCTTAGATGTTTTCCCTCCCCCTTCCCCCTTTCCCCATTTGTATTTCAAGCTGAAGTTGGTGAGCACTTCAGTGACATTGTGATGTCATAATGATGTCAACCCTTATTATCCTTGTTCTCTCCCATCCTTGTTGGGACATTTATGATAGATTTATGATAGATTTATGATAGCCATGTCTTGGCCTGCAAAACCAAGTCAGCTGGGAATCATTCAAACAGACTATGGCAGTACTCTTGTTGCTGCATTGCTGTGCAGAGATGGTTTTTTAAGGCAGGAAAGTCAATATGAAAAATTGATTATTGCTGTAATGCTGGGCCTTGGCAGAAGTGAAAGTCCTAACCAAAATGGCATTCCCCATCACCTGGGAATTTTCTTAGTAGCAAAAACAAAACACCTCAGTAATACACAGCTTATACACCAAACAGTCCAGTATATCTTTATCTTCTATAAACATATTTTTATAGACACCATCAGTCCCTATGCACCATGAATATTCAAGGCTACTGTTTTACTGAATTAATGTCTTGAAATGCAGAGTCACGAAGTTTGATACCAAAGTATGATATTGTTTACTTCCAGAATTTATTTGCTGATGATGTTTTATTGCATACATTTAAAATAAATCACTTTAAAAAAATAAAATTTCCGCAAAAAACACCAAATGCTGATTAGTTTGAGTTAATGGAGGAGAAAATAGCACAGTTTTTTCCATGGACTCCAGCTTCACATCACCTCTGTTATCTAAATTTTCTATATTAGTCTACATAGGCTTCCAGCAGGCAAATTCATGCTGTCCCTAAGTACTGGAGCAAGATGAACACTTCCTGGCTCCACAGTGAGAAGAGGGAAGAAAGATAGTGGAGAATAGGATGAGAGAAATACTTTGCTGTTCCTATACATCTTAAAAACAGCAGCAGCTGTCTCAGTAAAATGGCAAATGGGATCTAGCCATAGAAAATCAAATTAAAAGAAAACCTCTAAAATTCAAACACACTGAGTATGAATTGTCAGCTACAAAAATTGGCCAAGTAATTTGGAGGAAAAAAATGGTTGCTTCATTGTCACAAGCACAACACGAAAGAACGACATTTACCCGTCATGTTGAGAGCAAGCAAAGAAAAACTTTATTTTGGGACTCTCAACTTATATGTATTTTGGGATTTGGTCAAGGATTGGGAGATGAGAGGAACACCCCTCTGACCCTAGTGGTTAAACCAGCAGTCCTTCACCGAGATTTTGTCTGACCCCCTTGGAAAGAAGCCTGCAAAATTCTCCAAAAAGAATGTTCTTGATAATAATCCATATTTAATGAAGCTGTACAGTGGTTATATAACAAATGCTGATTTCATGAAGAACCTAATTTAGATTTCATAAAGTACATAGTGCTTATGTTGGAAAAGCTTGAACATGTTTTACTAGGTCTGAACCAATAGTTTTACTGGCAAGAGATAAATGCTTCAGACAATTTGGTGCTAATATTTCAAGTCTCTACAGAAAAAAAAAGAAAAGCAAATGTACCAAGAGAAATACTGAACAAAATTAATCTTGGATGTAATTCTACTCCTTCAGATAGTTCTGAACAGTAGATTAATTCAATATTTTAATCATTCAACTCTGTACATTTGTTTCAGACAGTAAATCAGTCAATATAGATCACTAGTGGACTCATTTTTTAAAAAGACAAACGGTCTAGATAAGCAACCAAAACAAGACTTTTACTACATATAATTCATGTTCTACAAAGATGGGCTAAATCCTCATCAACCAAGGAGATAGCTAACCAGGAGAAAAGTAGTAGAAGGAAACACCACTACAGAACCACAAATATTTCACAAAAAAATACATTACATATGAAAGTTATTTTTGGCAGTGAGCCAGCACTCCAGAGAAGATGTGCGGAGGTTGCTTTGTCACTACATCTTGGAAATGAATTTTTCTTGTTCCAGATGGCTGGCTGTCTTGCAGAGCTGGTTTTTAGATGCTTTACTGCTCAGATGAATATCTGAGACAGAGCCAGAATTTATCATTTGTGGGGCTAGCTGTAAATAATGTAAATAAAGGTCACACCGTATGTAGTCAGATTTGGGGCCAAACGAGATATATCTAAGTCTAGGGAAGACCTATATGAACACAGTATCAGGTGCTGATCAGCCTAGCATAATTTATGCCAATCAGTAAGTCTTCCATCTAAAAGTGTCTGGTTTGCATTTTCAGCACATAAACACTGCCAGTGTAAAGTGCCTTGATTTAGTGGGCCACTAAGAGGTACAAACCTGAATCAGGTCTCACAGCATACCAAACCAAATTGAGTTAGAGATTCCAGTATGTGTCCCCCTGACCTGGCAAAAACACAGCTGTGATTTAGGATGGAGACAGCAAAGCAGAGCCTGACATGGATATGGACATGTGTGGCTTTTATCTGAGTTCAGGACAATACACAGAAAACAATCTGTCATGAACAAGCCCATGTTGTGGTGGCATCAGGGAAGTGCCATAGCGCATCAGGGAAGTGCCATAGCACATCATGTGCAGGCTGCAGATAAGGCATTTTGTTATCTCTGGCATTTATCAGCAAGGAAGTTATATGGGTTATATGTACACAATGTAAGTCACACTCACAGCGAGTTAAAGCTCAGCAGAACAAGAACAGAAGTGCTGCTGGCAGGTGGGGAAGCAGACCCAGTGAAGTTCCCTTTCATTGAGGAGATGCAGCCACAATCAGTAAGTCAGCCTGCAAGTCAGATCTCCTGGAGGGAGATTTTTGCAGAAGCTATGCTCTCCCAAAGCCTCTCCCACCACCCCACCTCAAGGGTAGAGAAATTTCTGTTGCAGCTATGTAGCCACCTTCAGCTTTCCTAATAGCAATGTATCTCAAGACTTTTGTAAGCCCATCTTATCATCGTGAAACACAGAAGACCAAGGGGGGATGATAAAAATATCAGCATTGTTTAGATAGTGAGAAAGACTGAGAGACTGAAAGATTTGACCACTTTGTGTAATAGTTTTAGTGGAAGAAAATACCAAGAAGTAGTGAAGAAGAGAGTAAAAGCAGCCTGTGCACCTCCTAAGTGCATAGGAGTGAGAACCAACAATTTTGCTTTATGGGTTTTGCGCCTGGAATGCCAGGAGACTGTCAGCATCTTTCAGAAATGAGATTTTGTCTGTGTTGTAAGGCTTTGTGCTATGTTTCAGTTTTTATCCAAATGCAAACATTTGCATGTAAATTCACGGGTCACTAGATTGAACAGATATCTATATGATGTCATGATGATGTCATTTTTCATTTAAAATTAAAAAGACTGTGAAAAATACTTTGGTTTTACCAAGAACAAGCAACAAAATATAAAATGCTAATTTACAGACAGCTTTAATTCTACAGGCATATGTATCATTTTGACTAACTGTGCGATTTGCCAGACTCAAAAGTGTCTCCCAAAAATACATTTAAAAACAGCTTCCAGAAAATGCCTGAAAAATCACTACACATTTGAACTGCATATGCAGTTATGTCTTCCCGCATCAGATCCTCTTGTGAAGCAAAGATGTTTTTCAGACTGTTATTTTGCTTCTGGGTTGCTCATATGTACTGAAGTATGGGGACAGAAAGTCTTTGCACATGTTTAATAGGAAAATATTCTGGATTCAGACAAGTGCCTTATCAGTCACAGAGTAACAAGTAGCCCCAGGGATGCACCGAGGTTTTGTTGCATTTTTAATGAACAACAAAATAATTTACAAATGTCCTAAGAAGACTTAGGATGAAAATTATACTGAATTGGAAAAGCCACAGAAAAGAAGCCTCAAAAGCATTGGAAAAAATGCCTTGCAGTAAGCAATTTAAAGGGATGAAATTATTTCGTTTATCAGAAAGGAGTTATACAAGAACTAGGGGAGCTTTTAATTTAGCAGCAGAGGCATAAGAATCAATGCCTCAAAGCTGAGACTAGGCAAATGCAAAATAAGGCTTATTTTGATGTCTAAAATAGGATGCAAACAAAATTTAAGTAAGGCAAAAAGAAATAAATTAAGTTTCTGCATCTTCTTCAGCATTTCCACACTAAGCTTCCTGCTCAACCTAAAAGTTTTCCAGATGCCAATGGTGGCCCATCTGTGGCTGCTGGATTTGCCAGAAAAGGAAATGTGGGATTTAGCTGTAAGCCTAATACACTGCCCCACTGTTGCTGAAAGGGAAGGTCTCACCTACTTTCCAGATTAAAGTGGTCCTTTCTACCCCTTCAATTTCTCAGACTTGTCTGCCAGACAATTTAATTAATTTATACAGCAAGAAGTTATTTGGGATGTCTCATCTCATCTCATCTCATCTCATCTCATCTCAATCTCGTCTCATTTCATGGATTAGTAAGTTTATGGGTCTACAATCTGCCCAATAACTGGTGGGTTTGGTGTAAAGTCAGTAATGGAAGCAAGTGATCTGCCTCTCAGTGATATTCATCTATTAGATCAGGTAACCTGTCTCCTGAAATCATTCTCACCTTAATTGTTTAAGACAGCTAATTGCATCCCTTGGCCAAGTAGATTTCACATTCATATCTTTTATCTTTTGTACAATCCTCATTACCACAAGGCTGCAGAAGAGAGAGGTAGGAGGATCCTCCTAATGCAGCTGGGCTGAGGTTCCAGGATGGGGATGTGAGGGGAGCAGGCCTGAGGGTGTCTAATTGCCTGATGCCACAAACTTGGTTTCCTCACTTGAGATGGGCTATGAGTTACTTTGGATGCTCAAAGTATAAAACCACAAATAATCTTGAGGTTAGAGAAGGGAAGCCCAAACCCCTTCCTGAGGTAAGCGCTGTAGCTGCTGGGCTGCCAAGACATGCTCCTTCATGCTCCCTTTCTTTCTGCCCCAGATCTCAGGTACTATAGAGGCTATGGTGTTAGGATTTCCTACAAGAAGGAAATTTCAGGCCTGTAAAACTAAGGCACTGCATGCCTCAGCTTAGCACTGCTAACAGGGCAGTTGCACTGCCTATAAAGCTGCTCAGACACGTCTAAGCCAGCTTAAAATGTGCTCACGCAGGTGCTGGTAAAGCTCTACTGCCAGCATGGTGCTCAGGGCACGCTCGTTTGCCTTGCTGAGACACACTGCTGTGCTCCTGAGGCACACTCCTTGAACACAGTAGATGTTCCCTACATTCCTCCAAGACCCTTCTGTGCCAACCTTGCATTCTGCCAAGTAGCATTCTCTGATGGGAGAATAGGCAGAGACACAGTGGGCAGGAGGTGGGCTTGTTACATTAGTACATGGTGCTTCTTATTTCTCTGATTTCTGTACACCCACAAACATGGACGAAGTTGTGACTGTTAAAGAAATTGAAATTGTGCTTCCAGTTTTTAGCAGTCCTTCTTTTTTCTACTTTCTTGAAAAGCAATATTTTTTTCTACTTTCTTGAAAAGCAATAGTACTGTGTACTTCACTGCCTAGAGCTTACCCTCAAATGCTAGATCAACCAGGTATTGCATGTGAGAGTTACATGTGTTACAGACAGGGCAGGTAGATGAAATATGCCACCCAACAGGGCTCCGCAGCTTCACTGGGTTTGGCTGGAGAGTTTTTCTCTGCTACATTGAGCAGGAAAAGTAGAGGCTTTGCTTGTCAGGCTGAATCTGGAAAGATTCTTTGGGCTCTGGGAAGAATCTCACCACAGTCCTTGCTCCTGCTCTGCTACAGTGCTATGATGCTAACAGGATCAGAGGGCTCAAATTTGCAGTCTTGGAATCTGGATTCTTGCTGTGTTATCCTGTTCCTTCTCTCCTGTCACCAGAGATTATTGTCCTGCTCTTACTTCTATAGAGCTGATCTCAGCTGTGACACATGGTTCTTCCTGTCACTTTGTTTGAATCTAATAAGCATCAAACTCTATTCAAATATATTTAATAGAATAGTTTATTTTACATTGAAATACTTTTTAAACTGAAGGGTGCAACACTTTGGCAGATATACTTTTATTGTGAGGAAAACAAAAACTTGGACCTGAGAATATTGGCAGGATTGATTTAGCTTTTTATTTTCATATTTCTAATTAATCTTGTTCTTGTCTTTAATCTTCTGTTAAATCTGCTAACATGCACTGAAGGTTGTTTGTACAGAAGCCTTCTCCTTGAAAATCATGCCTATCCTAGGGTTTTTACTGGAGGCAAAGATAATAAAAACAGCACACAAAAATGCTGAGGGAGAATATTCTCAAAGTGGGAGGGAAGCATATTTCCTTGGCATTTTCTAAAATGTTCCAACATATGAGACTATTTATGACAAAGTAAACAAAAAAGCCCATCTTCCTTGTGAAGAATGCAGAATCATCCTTAATTAATTAAACTCCTACAGTGAGCTCATAAAAGTCAGGATGTTGAATTGCTGTATGTTAATGGAGACTGATTGTTTTTATTATATTTTCCAGGGGAGTAAAGTAAGGTTTCTGAAATTCACAGCAGCACCATGTTTCAAATATGGAGAAAAGAAATCATACTGAGTATGAAGCAAAGACACTACTCCCTACCTCTGAATTCAATGGATGTGAGAAATTTGCCTGAGCCCTGCTTTGCCAGGACATACAGCTATGAAGGAAGAGAGGGACTCTGAGGGATCAGAGCTGGGCCCTCATGCTTCCTCATGTGTCTTTGATGGGAAGGGCTATCATCCCATTTCACACCACAAAGCCATGGTTGTCCATAGGATGATGCTCTGCAAGAGCTGTCTGGGGCATGGGTCCAGCCCATGACCAAACAGGAGAACACTTCATCCAAGGCCAGAGCAAGCTTTCGTCAAAACAGTGAGGGAGCAGGCAGGTTTACAGGACAAACACATGCACACCCAAACAGAACTCTGAGGAATTCAGTTTATGCCTATGCATGTGCTGTGATACCATAAGGCTTAGCCTTAGTGGTCTGGAGCCCTGAAAAGTTCTCAGGTTCCTAAGGAGCAGAAAGACAATGCTGGAACACAATGATTTCTTCTACCTTTTCAGCTGCAAGGAAGATATTTGCAATTTCAGCTGGCACATCTTCTAGCAGGGATCACAGCTGGAAGCTAGAGAAGCTCAGTTCTCAGGAAATAAGTAGAAGCAGTTTTAATTATACTTATTGCCTATTCCCTGAACCACAGGTCTATAGGAAGAAACTAGTCTTGGCAAAACCCCTGGAGGGATAGATTGGGCCACCATAAGAGATGTGTCTGAGGGAGCCTGTGTGGAACAAGTCCCGTCCCTGCCCTGGCAGAACCAGCCCCGTTGGCACATCTCCATCTGTGCCCCTGCAGGATGGAAGGCAGCAGGCTCACCACACCTCTGAGGATTGCTGCAGGACTCCCAGTGATTATGCTGTAAGGGAGGAATGCCAAAGCCTGGTTCCTTCTTCCTCCTGTGCAGCTTAACAGCACTTGAATAAATGTGAGGGAAGTTACCCTTGTTTAACCAGTGTGGCAAGCCCTTATTCACTGAACACACATCCTGCAGGTATCAGCATTGTGGGTGTCTCTGTGTCCATGAACAGTGTTTCCAAGGGCATGTAGTCAGGAGATGGTTCCCCGTGTCCCTTCCCCCCTCATTATGACCCTGCTGCACAGAGCTGTAAGAGGGGCCAGTGGCTGTGCTTTTGTATTAGACCTTCTGTAATGTCAAGATTCAATTATCAGAGCTGCAAGAGCTCCTCTGGAAATGATTTTATCTGCTGCACTTAATAGGCTGAGTCAAATAAGATTATACAATTTAATTCACCCAGTTCACCAAAGCTGTTCCCAAACAGCTTTTTGGACAGTATAACTTTACCTGGGGTGTTTTATTGGTCCACTCCAGTGTAAGGCCAAAGAAACTTGTGCTAGCTCAGTGGTTAGACAGCTCTGGAGCAGAAGTGAGCAGCCAGGAAGGGACAATTTCTTTCATCTGGCAGCAACAAGTTTTGGTAGCTCAAAGCTCTCTTGACAACTGTGCAAAGCCCAAAGAGACAGCACTGTATAGAATCTGTACATTTAAATTCCTTTATGGTAGTGGTGCTGTGAGAACAGTGTGGCACATGAATGCTACACATCTGAGAACTGCTTCATTCAATATGACAATAAACTAAAGCTCAGCTGACACTAAGTTAATCTTCATGGCATCATTTTTGATGCTGATTCCTGATGGAATCTTATGTTGACTTATTTTGCAAACAGACCTGACTGACACCATGTAGTTTTCAAACACATCATTAGAGTACTTTTTTGTAACACTACTATATCATTATAACTACAAAGCAGAACTGGCAGATAGCCTGCAAAATTCCCACAAAAGTAAAACCAAAGCTCCTAAAAATATCAAAAAGTTGCGTAACTGCAAAATTCCCCAAAAACCCCAATCAAACCTCCTGAAAAGTAACACAAAGCTTACATAACTAGATCTCAATTATCTCCTTAGAAATTGTCTGTCCATCTAAAGAAGTGAGAACTTAAACAAAGAAGTGTAAACTTAGAAATGCTGTAGGTGAGCAGTATCATTTCTCTTTCAAGGGAAGATGATTAAGGCTGTATGAAAGATGAAGTATGAAAAATGCATTGGAATGCTTGTTAAAAGAGGCTGTCAGAAAGTGTGGTGTGTCTTGGATTATGTTCTGTCAAGGGTAAGAACTTTAACGGCATAAAAGCATTTAGAAAAAAAGCAGAAGTTCTGGGCTTTGAGAGCAAAATACTCCACCAGGTTGTCTATTAGCAACAGGCAGGGCTCAAAGGTTTATCTCATCCCTCCAAATATGACTGCATAAAGAAGCACAGCCTAATCACTGAATATTCTTCCACAACACATTTTAAAGCACCATTTACACTCTCAATGTTTTTCTATTGTTGATTACTATCTATATATGCAAATTTAAAAAATTTAAATTATTAAAATGCACATGATTAATGATTGAACTCTAGCTTGCTTCTGGATGAAGCCTTCATCATACATGAGTGAAAAGTGAGGCTCCTAGAGTTCAGATAGTCTGTCACTCTTTGAGTGGAAGTGAGATACTTGTATTTTCCTGCACTGTTGCTATAAAAGGCAAAAAGATACTCTCACCTGTACCATAATCATGTTTTAGTGGCCCAGCTGTAACTATGAGGAAGTTGCTTACAAGTATAATAGCACTTGAGAAAAGTATCATCACCTGCAAGTCCTTGAATGGCCTTTCATCCCTGTTTCTAAATTGAAGAAACCCGTCTGATTTTATGAGTCATTAAAACTGATTTAATTAGCTAACTACATTAAAACTAATTTTCTTTCATGTAGTTTGCTTTCCAAAATCTTCTTTTCTCATATTTTTTAATATTTTCAATATATTTTTTCCATGGAAATTTACTTGGCAAAAAAAGATTAAATATATCCTAAGATTATAATTGAGTTCACTTCCTGGTGAAAGTTACTGTCTCACATTTGTGGAATATTAACTTGAAAGAGGCAGGAACCCAAAATGTGCAGTTTGTTTCCCTACAACATACAGCAAATTTATGTTAATGGCCATTATTTTACTCTTCCACTTAAGTGAGCTATAATAACAATATTCAATACAAGTCTATCATCTTCGGCACATGTTTTCAGTTATCTGCAGAAAGAGCAGATAGACATTCACCTCTTGATCTTGCAGCTATGCTAGCCCTTTTCCATTAAAACTTTCCAGAGTTCCTGCCAAAAGCAATTGTGCAGTTGAAGGCGAACAGAGTTTATCGATTTTACTTGGGCAATAGAAATTTCATCCATTTTTCACAGCCTGGGAAACAAAACCTGTGAGTTTATCTACCTTTTTTATGCACTGGTAAGATCCCAGTTTCCCAGTATATCCTCACCAGCCCTAGCAATAGGACTGAAAAGCTGAAGTGGACCATGTACCTTTTTAGCAATTGTCTTTATGAACACTGTGTTTCCTGACCTGCCTTAGTACACATCAGTAATTAAACAATTGGAACAATTGTAATATCTGCAACGTTTAATAAGGAAACAGTCCAAGGTGGATAGAAGATATCTTACCAAATTTTGAGTTCTTTTTGTAGTGATGGAGGACATATTTTTCCAACTCTTGAGTCAAAATTAAACATGTTCTTTTTTCTGCAGCATTGCTTAGCATTCCTTTACAATCCAAGTATCCCTGTGGGAAACTTATATGCAGATTCTCTCCTGCTCCTCAAACTCATGAAGATTGCAATTCTAATGTACCAATTGTATGAAAAGACAAACTTGGTCATGGAAAACAGAAGAAATTTTGTTTTTCTGTTACAGATGATCCTTGACTTTCTAGTTTTAGTTTTGAGACAGACTGAGGAACTGCTTCACAGTGAGGTCCTCTTGTGCCAGCTTTCCTCCAGGAAAGGCCCTGCTGTCCTTGCCCCTCCTCTTGTGTCACTGGCAGCAAGACCCACAAGGCCTACAGCAAATACTCTTCAGTAGTGCTCTGAAAAGTAATGAGGGTGAGACCTTCAGGATACAAGTTTCCTTTGCTTTAGGGGGAGCATAACAGAAAATGTAATTGGTTTCTTCACTGACTTGCACTGTGTCAGCCAGGAATTGGTAATACTGGGTCATCTTGTAATATTGACACTCCAAACTATTTTCCACAGTATTTCAAAGATTCAGTAGGTTCAAATGGGATTTATATGTGTCCGTTAGCAATTAAGTGAGGAAAAAAAGTGCCTTGATGAGGACTAATGAGTGTTTCTTCTGAAAACTTGTGGACCTCCTCAGGCAAGGCTGCCTTTGGGAGAGTGATTGATATCCTTTGATGGACTAAGATGTTGAAAATCAGGTGTCATTCAAATTAGGTAATCTGGAATTGTGTTTTCCTGGGGTAGGCGCTAACATGTTGTTCTTGAAAATGTTCTTCTCATTTCACTATCTTGTTTTCAGTACATTATAAAAGAACTTTTACATTCTAGATTAAATATAGAGTAATTTAATGCTGTTCTTCAGTCTGAAATTTATGTGTTTGGTTCTTTCGGACTGTCTGAACTATGAAAGGAAACTTGCACAGCATGTGTATGATATGTATTGGTAAATTCATGCTTTGTGAACTGGGTGTGGGTTAACAGTCTGGGTATTATAGAGCTTGTCCTCTGTAAATGAAAAAAAGTTGAGCTTTCAAACAATATAGAGTTTCCTGAAACAAATTAAAGTTCCTCTACTGTATTGTGTGACAATTCCACTAAAAGAATAACAATGACAGTGTTTTTGCCACCACTGACTATCGGGGAAAAGAATGAAAGGAAAAGAAAACATATATGAAATATGTCAGTCATGTTAAAGACTGACAAAGAAATATGCAAATTCTGTCTTTTCTGTAGTAAGCACTGAAAATTATATAAAACAGAACAAAACTGTAGTTAAGACATTCTTCTTAGTACCAAATAATTTATTTAAAACCATTATTTTTATCCTATGACACACTATGCAAAATTGCCATCTCTTCCTCTGTATTACCAGTTCCTAGAATTATCTTGTCAATTGTAGTATCCATTTCTTCCTTATTTTAATTCCTTTTGTAATATTCATGCAGCCATAGTCCCATAACCTTTTTACTAAGAAGACTCCTGTGTGCCTGCCTGTTGCTATCAAAAGGGAACAACATTGAGATACAAAGTTTTTCTACCCCCTTCACAAGTTCTCTCTATCATTTTAATTTATTATAGCCTTTTGGTGTTTATTTTTACATGCATGGCTGAAATATACTATGGTCAAGCTGACAGGCTACTATCAACACTGTGTTACAAGCAAATGTTTTTCATCACTTTATCCAAGTGATCTGATATTACTCTGAGAAAAGGAATAAATAAAAGAAAATAGTGATTTATAGTATGGAAGTACTAAATAATAAAAGCAAACAACATCATTAAAAACTGCCTTAGACCCTAGGATTGGGTTGGGATTCCAAATCTCTTCAGAACAGTGTCTTAGTGTCAGAGTTTATTTCCCAACTCTTCACATCAGCTGGGAGAGAATATATGACCCTTCACAATATTTCTCCCTGTATTGACCATTTAACAGAGTAATAAAATCATTCACCAAGGAAGAGGATTAAAACAAGCTGGTCCATTCTCTGTAAACAGACATTAGTTCATAAGTAGTTCCAGCAAGGAGAACAGTTTTTCCATTCTTGTCCTGAGAAGTGGGTCAGGACCATCACTGGTAACCTAAACCCCACAGCCCAGCTGCCTTGCATCACAAAATGTATCTGAAATGTTTACACTGTCCAAGTTGTCTGACTTCTCTCTATGTTTGAGCTGGAAAATCAACAGAGGAAGCCACACTCAGGAAATTACCTGGGGCTTCTGGACATCATAAAGCCCATGTGTGGGAAGGGATGAGGCCAAAGGGCAGGACAGGTTCAAAAAGCTCCAAAAAACTCAGGAAAAAAAAATCACATTTGAAAAATATACCTAAATAGAGCATAATTTCAACTACTCAATACAGGCAGAGTTATGAAAACTGACACAGACACCTAACCTAGTTCTGTGGACATAGAACATGGATCTTGTGTGTTTTTCAGCTTCCTTTTATATGGCAGTAGCCTCAGAAGATATATTTTTTGAACACAGCAAAGTGGCAGAGTTTGGTCTCTTGCCATGAGTCAGGTGGCATGGTTTGACTAAATCCACACCTTTATGCTTTCCTACCATCCCACAAGGAGCTCCATCCACACTGCCTGGGGGCTGAGCAAGTGCTGGCTGGTCTGCCCCTGACCCACACAGGGGAACATCCTAACAGGTTGTCACAACTGGGACTCTGTGTAAGCCCATGACTTTTCCCTGCTTGACACAGCCTATGTGTAAGTTTACTCTGAGGTACTTCACTGCTGTATATATTTCCATCTACTTCACTGGAATTACCCAGGAAAATAAACTCATATCATGCCATAAAAGTTTTTAGAATTATGACCTATTTGCATCTTATAAACAGATGGTAGATTATTAGCAGTTATTTTCCAGTGCCTCACAATGTGGGAAAGACATTGTGCACTTTGGTTTTGTCAGTCCTCTTGCATCTTATCAGAGTTTTCAAATATAGCATTTTTTATTTGTCATTTAAACTTTAGAATGAATTAAAAGAGGTTGGGAAGAGGAAAGAAAGAGGAAGAATATATAAGTGGAAAAAATCATATAAAAATAAATAGATAAAGGATACCTAAAATGTAAAAGGAGAGAAAAACCATCTGGGAGGCTGACTAATCAGGGACTTCACATTAAACAGTCAGGCAATCAATCACACTGGATAAAATTCATGAGGTTGATAATCCTTTTCTATATAACCACCAAACAACATAATTCATTAATACAGCTTAAGTACCATCCCCAAATATTAAATTATTTACTCCATAGTTGAAATAAAATACCTGAGTTCAGCTTGGACAAACCCTGCCAAAAAACTATGCAGCAGTTTTTACTTACACATAAACAGGTTAGAACTGTGTTTTCTTGTTTTATTCTGTTTCTACAGCTCTTGTAGCAATTGCTGCGGCCACTGCTCTAATACTTGTGTTGTGGTTGTCCTTAGAAATTCCTATTCAGATTTGGCTCAGTGGTATTAGTAGCAGACAGAAGGCAAGAGACAATCCCTAAACCAGAAAAACTTTATAAGCCAAGGAGATGTGCCAGGCAAGAAGCAAGGATTTTTAAAATGAGTACCTAACTTTCAGGAAGAAGAAATGACATCCCTACCAGTCACAAACAAGATAAATTGGAATGTCTAGGTCCCAAAAAATAGCTACACATGCAGCCATTCAATCAGCGCCAACAATTATATCCAGTAAATATTCTGGATTTATGCAGAGAGCACATTTCATACTGTGCTTTATAGGAAACCAGATTTTAAGAGTTATCATCAGAAACTCAGGAAGAGAATAAAATAAACCTGAGAGGCAAAAATCTTTAATGTACTGTGTTCTCCCCACAGTTCAGCTCTGGCATGTTAACAGTGGTTTTACAGCACCAGCAGGAGAGGTAGGTACTTTCCACCACTCTAAAGCAGAATGTAGCCCTTATTCCCCCAGTCCCCCCATTCACAGGCACACCGGATCAAGGGCAAAGAAGGGAGCCTGAGCCAGGCACTGCCTCCCCCTGCACCCGGGGATGGGGAGCACAGAGGCCCCAGCGCTGCTGTCAGACTCCCTTCAGGTAATAGCAAAGCGGCAGAGAGTGACATAAGACAGCAAAAAGAACTGCTGCCAGATGGTTTATGGTACCAAACCTCCCCCTTCTTTCATCTCCCAGACTTACAGAGCTGCTGGGAATGGAGGGGGCAGGGAAGAAGATGAGACTGTGAGTGGGAAGCTCACTCAGAAGAGTCTGGAAGCCACTGATGCAATGAATTCTTCTGAGTAGCAAAGCATAAAAAGAAAGGTTATCTTCGGAAATCACTAAGTAAATAAATTTAAAATTGAGAACAAATATAATAAGTCCACAGACAATTCACGGTAAGGGGAAAACATTTGTCAATTATTTTCTCATCAAGATTTTGTCTGGATTTGTTCAATACAGGTACTTCTCAAATAGCATTATCTTTAGACAGCAAGACAAATTACACAACCTTTGTCTTTTTCTAAGATTGGCTCTGCAAATTTCTCTAATTTGCAAGTATTTGAAGAAATCTTAATTTTTATTATTAAAGCAAGCCAAAGGTCCTGTACTATACTTTTTAGACTATGAGGGCTAATCCTTTCTATCAGAGGAATAATTTAAGTAAAATATTTACACATCCTGCTGTTGTTTTTACATTTCATTTGACAACAGAAATGAGAAATGTGAGTCTGCCCCTTTGAAATCTCTCCTTAAAAATTCAGGTTACGGAGAAAGTGAGGCTCTCTGCACTAAATTGTACTTTCTCGTCATTTTAAAGTAGGACTTTGAACCCTCTCAAGTAAGAAATGGACTGGTTTCCTGCCTAGATAGGGATGGATGTGTAGTTATGTGTGCAGGAACACACACTGTCTCAATTTTGTTCATTTTCCAGCAAGAGGATCTACAGCAGCACAGGTTCCCTCTCCCTGTGCTCTCTACCAGCAGGTTCTGCCCCAGTGTAAGGGAGCCCCTGCTGCTCCTGCCTTCAGCCACATTCAGGTTGAAGCCTGAAATCCTTCCTGCAATAACAGAGTAATATTAGTAAGATTTTTCTCATGAAAAACGCATTTTGCAAAAAAAACCTGAAAAGCTTAATATTTGCTTCAGTTAAAGCCCCAGACAGGAAGATGGTCAAATCCTTGATGGGTGCTCTGGTGCAAAGATACCAGGTTGCTTAGTGGCAGTTCAGGCTGGAGGAGACATCACAACCCACTCACCAGGCAAGTGAATGCTGCATTTCCTCACAGTTTTTCATCCAAGCAGCTATGGAGTGGTTTGTCTGTGGGTTAAAATTAGGACCCATACACTCAAGTGTCAGGGCTTTTTTAAACACTCTTTCTGTTTCCAGGGAAGTAAGCAAGAAATGCCCTATGAGTACCTCAGCTTGTTGGAAATGGCATAAGTAACATGCAACAAAAGCCTGGGCTAGCACATGGCAAATACAGAAATATCTTTTTGGATTTGAAGAGTCCAGAGTGTTTACTGCTCTTTTATGAGGATAAATATCAAAATCAAGAAGCTGATAAATCACTTCTGAAGGAGGCATGCAGTGTTTCTGAAAGTGCTGTGGTTACGTGTGTTTCAGTGTCATTTTTCTTCTGCTCAAGTGGTTTATTTATTAAAAGGCACCACAGCTACATCAATCATTTATTTACCAGTTCATGCATTGATCAAGGTCCTTTGTTGAGTTGCACTTCATCCTTTCAGCACTGGCAATAGACCTGAGTGTGTTTTTGCTGTACCTGTCCATAGAAAACATCCCAGTCCTCACTTTTCATAAACACTACTTGGAACATGCATGTTCAATCAGCTTCCTAGGCACAGGTTGGCTGGCTGCTGCAAGGCTGTTTTGTGTATTTCTAAAAATGCTGAAAAATCTGTAACATAATATCTGCAAAATCTGTAACATTGTGGGCTGTCTTCTGAAATAATAAGGTTTGTATATTTTTATATACATATATATGTAGTATATATATATTTATTTACATATAAGCATTAAAGGCTCCTGCAAACTTTAGGCTGTAGAGGGATGGCTGACATTTCAACAAGCACTAAACTTTCTGACAGGCTCTCAATGGTGAAACTTTTGGACATCTGGGAGACTGCTCTGGGAAGTATCCATGCCACCTTTCTGTTCATTCCTTCTCTCCTCCCTGGGATCCCTCTGGGCTAGAAGAAGAGTGGTAATCCACATGAATCTTCACAAATCCATGGTGAACCTACAACACACAAATGTGGGTGAGACAGAAGCCAGCAGAGCTTTCCTGTGTCCTCTTACAGTCTCTTTTCCCTATTCTCACCAGCACAGCTGCCTGTGCCATTTCTTTCTACCAGCCTTCAAGCCTGCGTGGATGGTAGTCTTAAATCTGTGTTCTTAGGCAGCCAAGTGCTTTCACAAATTCCAGTCCAAATTATTTTCACAGCACAAGCACAAACATTGCAGCAGAGTAGAGAAATAAACCACTTTTTCCTTGAACTAGAGATCTCCTGGGGCTCTTGCACATCCTTCTGTGCTCAGAACTGTGCTTCAAGCTTTGGTGAATGGTCCCTTCTAAAATTTCATGCACACCTGCTATACTTTAAATTATCTTGGAGTGAGAGAATTTTCCTATTTAATGGACAATCACCCAGGTTTCTCTCGGACCAAAAAATGGATTATCTTTCAAAAAATGTAACATAGAGAAGGAATGCAGTTCCCTACCAGCATGCAACAGCATCAGAAAACCATTAACTCCAAAGGGCATTTGTCTGCTCAGCACTCCATGCCTCCTGGCCCAGCAATGTTGGAGCAAAGGCCTTTCAGACAGGCTCAGTACAGAACTCTACCCTGCTTCACCAGGGCTGGCAGGAACGCACCTAATGCAGATTTCTTTGGATCCTGGCACCCATAGCATGGTGCTGTTTCAGAGTTCAGAGCTGGCTATAAAGCCCACCCTAAGCAGGGGGAAGCTTCCTACTGAGTACTTTGCTGGCACAGCAACCCAAGCAGCAGCAATGGAGGTCACTCTTCTTTTTTGGAGTCAGAGCCACTTACACAAGTTACAGTCACAGCAGCCACTGCAATGTAAATGTGCATTTTGGGGTTTGCACTGCCCAAAGTCAGTGTGTGCTATTCCTCTCTTCCGTACACCTCTGTGGGGAGGGTTACAAGTAATCCCTTTCAAGAGGCAGTCTTCTCTTCAAAACCATTTTGGCTCACTGACTCATCCCTTGCTTGGATGATTTGAACTCAGAGCAGGGGAAATAAAATATATCCATTAAAATGCACCTTTTCCTTTTTTTTTTTTTAGGATAAAATGGATACTCGAGTCCACGAAAACAGACTGATTTTTTATTTTTTTTTTTTAACTATTCATGAATGCTCAAAGGAAGGATCAGACTGAATGTCCTGGAAACTGAAGAAATTCTTTTTCTGTATAAAATGAGCTGCTGCATCACAGTAAAAGGGGTTTCAGTAATCAAGTGATAGCTTGCAACTAAATAGGACCTGATTAGATATAAAATCTGGTCCAGATGAAGCTGGGAGAGCCTCTACTGCTTTGTTCCTGCCATTCCTACAAGCAGACATTGGAACACTGATTCTGTATTCTGATGCAAAGATGTAGAAAAAAGATACAGTTTGTAAAGTGTCAGTTACAGAGGGCAATTTTTCATCTTGATATTACAGGCTGATTTTCAGCAATGATTTGAAAAAGATAACATATGCACATGAGATGCCTCAGACAAGGGAATCTCTAAATACTGAACAATTTTCCAGAGAAAAAATTCTAGAAATTATCTGACTCACTCACCGTGTTTGTCACTATGGAAATATTTTTTAGGTCGAGTGATGCAGCACGGCCCAGTTGATAAGAAATTGTTCATTGCTTCACATGAAGATGTGAATCTTCTAGCACTGAAGTTAGGTCAGTTTGATTAAAAATCTCAGGGTCAGTTTCTGCCAGCCACCTTGCTCACACTCCCCACTCACAGGGAAGAGCACAGGTTTGGGTGAGTTAATGGGACAAAATCATGCCATTCTGATGTACTAAAATGTTCCAATGTGAATGAAAGTCTTCCAGGGACTCTGGCAAGGGCTACATAGAGACTATTCCTAAATGCAAATAACCAGTAGTAGAGATTTGGCATACTTGAAAGCTAGTGCTCAAATTTGTCTCCAAAGATTGTGTAGCTGGAAATTCAGGCCTGCTTCAAAGGAAAACAACATTTTAATCACCCTATGGAGGGTTGTTTACAATCCTTTTCCTTGCCTCCCACATGATATATTCCTTCACACTATGTGCAGATCCTACTTGGATGGAGGCAATAAAATCAAACAAACCATGAAATCTTGTTGAGTTCACAAACATCTTTTCAGTATTGTTCTGAATCTTGTGAGACATCATCACAGAGCTGCTGCTCTGACACTGCAGGTATATACCTCTGGAATAAAAGACTGAAAACACATCTCCTGTGTTTCTTGAGTGCCACATGGATTTCACACCTCCTCCCAAATCAGAATATGCGAGTCAAATTGTGTTTTTGTATGCAATGCTGCAACTGAAGGAGTCTTGGCAAAATGAGTAAGCAGCTTTTCCAATGAAGTTTAAAGTGGACATTGCCTGCAACAGCACTTCAAGTCTCATGCCATGCCCACCTAGCTGTGCTGTCCCATTCACTATGCGTGCTCCACACTGAGGCTTCAGTGGTTTTGGACTGCAGGTTAATTCAGGTTATGGAAGAATGCCTGTACTAGGACAAGAAGAAGTTTTATTTAGTTCAACAACTAGCTGTAGCCAAAAGTGAATGTTTAGCAAAATTGCAAACACTCCAGCAAACACATGGTGGTAATTCATCAGAACATTTTCCAGCCCTCAGGGGCTTCATCAGACAGAAGTTGTGTCCTCGTATGTAATAGCTCTTCATTCACTTCTCTTGAATTTTTTGAATTATTTTTTTGGAAACTTGAAATATGTGGAACATCTTGTGACAGAACTACTACCCAGGTTAAACTCATGTTGGGTGACAAATCGCCCCTTTATTTTAAAGTATCATATTAAATGCTAGTAAACCTAGCATTTATTAGTTTACAGATTTCTGTTGTATTTTCCTATCGTTTACTTGGGGGCTTTTGTGGACTGAAGAATCCTAATTTATTTGCTCCTTGCATGGAAGCCACTGCATCATTTTGATCATTCTTGTGACTTGCCTCAGGATCATTTCCAATGGCATTGTATATTTTTGAGCTGGGAAGAACAGACTTCTGCACAGCATAAGCATGGAAATTTTTTATACAATGGCATCACAATCTTTTGTTCTTTTCTCCTTTCTTAGCAATTCTTAACATTTTATTTGGGGGGTTTTATTTGGTTGGTTGGTTGGTTGATTGGTTTTTTGATTAGTACTGAGCATCAAATCTACTTTTTCACACAACTATATACTACAGCCCCAAGAACTTCTACAAGAGACTATTTTAATGACAATATGGTAATGACCACAGTGAGATGTAGGGGATCTAGGGTTTCAGTGGGTCTCTCAAGTACAAATTAGTGGTTTCCACTCAGCAATGACATATACATGATGTTACATAAAGCAGAAAAAAAATCTGAAAAGACACATGTTTGTCTCACTTTGCATCTGAAAATCATGTCACATATATCTACTGTATTTGCAGCTTGCACATACATTCCTCTTCTTCAAGCAAAAAAACAGCCCGAGACATTTTGTATTTTTTTCCAAGTTCCACAGACAATGCAGATTTCTGGATTTGGAAGAAAACTTTTACTCTTGTCAAATATGTTGCTATGTAGCAAATTCTAATAAGTTATCTGAAACAGACTTTTAAAGCAAGAAAATTATTAGATTATAAAATGCCACAATTCTACACACAATCTGCTTCTGCTTTCCTTAGAAGAAGAAAAATACTTTTCAAAGTAGCCAGGGAAACATTCTTGTTTAAAATGACTGCTTGCAGCTATAATATATGTAGCAATGCGTTTATTCCTAATGGATTGAATAGCCTCTATGTAGTCCATTACCTGTCATTACTGAACACTTAAAATCAAGAAGCAGTCTAAGATTTTAAATGGCTCATTAAAGTCCTCCAACAGAAGCACCAGAACACACCAAATAATTACTTATCTGACTATTATACTACAACAGAGGAGACAGGACACAAGGTATCAAACACTGAAGTGCTTTTATACACAATGCAGTTAGCATGTCATTCCAATAAATGTTTGGCTCACTACAATATTTCAAAGCAGAGGACACAGTCTTCTGGTATTATGGCTCACAGACCCTCTTTGATGTCCCACAGCTATTCTTGCAGGGCAGCTCAGAAACTGCTCCTTTTTAATCCATTCTGATTAATGCCACCAAATGAGTTTTCCTGACACCGGTAATTTTGCTCTGCTAGGGAATGATTGAAGAGGGTGGGCTTTTGTCCCAGCACAGCAAATCACTCACAGCCCAGTGCAACAAAGAGTCAACCACCTTCTTCAGCAAATAAGATGAAACTGTAACTTGTTTTCTTTTAATTAACTCCTCACTAGATTGCTCCAGGCCCTCCTGGCACCCCTCAGCTCCCAGACAATAGCAGCGCTCCCAGATAGGGTAAAATTTTGGAGAGCTCAAGTTTCCTGGGAGTAGCCATGCTCTGTGTGAGCCAGATCATGCTTTTCTCACGCTGTCTGAGAACACTTTGGGAGGGACTGATGGTGGGCACAAGGCAAGTTGAACGTATGGGCAGCCTTTTAGACAGACTCAGCATGCTGGTGAGTCAGGTTGGCTGGCAAAGATAACATATCAGCAACCCACTGACTCCGCTGTTCTTAATGAATTCTTTCCTCTGGGTTTTGCTTTCTGCTGATTGATTACTTTCTTGGTTTCTGAGTTTAGTGTTCTGGGCCTTAGGGCTCTGGATTCTGTTCATTCGTGTCCCTGTGTGGCCTTGGTTGCTCTTTCCCACACTCCTTGACTGTGGTGCAAACTACAGGGCTCATGAATGAGCCTTTAATGCACAAGGCTGCCATGCTCATATCTCCATGCACAACCATGGCAGCATTGCAGTGGTGCCAGGAGTTGGGTCCAGATAGTCCTGTGGTCAGGTCTTCAGCACAGGCTGCTCCTGGGGGGGTGGTGTACACATGGGATCAATGCCCCTAAAAAATTTACAAAAAGCATGGAAAATATGCTTATATGGTTTTAAACTTATAGAAGAACTTTTAAAGAACCTTTCATCAGTAGGTAAAGTATGCTGATACTTAATGTTGGGCTGTATCTGCCATTCAGTGCAGAGAAGGGATTGAACAGGCAATCTGTCGGGACATGCACCACCACAGGTGAATAAAATCAGATTTTAGGCAAAGTTATAATCATTAATTTATAGCGGTGCAAACTCATCTCTCTCTCTCTCTGAGGTGACACTGTTAAAGATTAAAACAAAAACGGATGCCTAAATGAAAGGATAATGCAGATCTTGTTCAGATAAGAAAATGTAGTTTGTTTTACACAAGGAGAATATGTTCAGCTAGTGTGATGAATTCTTCCCACAGATATAGATTCAAGTGTCTGAATCTGCTTCTGGAGGTGCATTTCTCCTCATATTGACAAGAAGGAGAACCCAGAAAATCAGGTTATGCTAATTCATTTCAGTGTCTAATTCATTTCACCTCTATATTTAGGTGAGATCCCTTCCACAGAATACAATACAAAGTCCAGTTAAGTTAATATTTATTTTTCCTGGGCTTTAGAACATCAAAACATTGTAACAGCTAAAATCTTATTGTCATATGTAAAGCAGCATGGACTTCCAGGGAATCAGTGTGCAATTATCAGAACAGCACAACAATCTCAGAGCAACACATTCTTGGTAACTGGTGCAAAATACATAATCTATAGGACTGTGTTATTCTTGTATTCAGGTGACAGAGTGGTTCATTCTCAAAACACCCACTAAAATCACACCTGCAAATTAGGCTAAGTATTATAAATAGAATACAGGATGATGTGACAAGCAATAAAGACTATAAGCTTAATTTCAGTGGCAATATCAAGATCATATTAAATGTAATAGTTCTTATATTCAAGTTGCTCACACACAATAGGAAAAAATAATGTCATAATTATGCTCTCTTTGGAATGCCAACACCTGAATATTGATTTCTTCATTTTAACAACAGCTGAGGCAGCAATTAGAAAAGGATCAGAGAAGAACATCAGTCTCTTCTAAAGGGAGTGAAAAACCAGGCAGGAATGTGGTGCTTATGCACATCCAGTAACCCTCCACACGAGTTACTATCTTTCCTGGAATCCTAGTGCTTTTGCCTCACTCCAGATTGAGACATGTCCTGTCAGTCAAATGGTCTTGTCAAGTCAAATGTCTAAACAGACACAAAATGTCTGTTTAGTAGACTGAAAAAAAAAAAAAATAACCTGCATGGGTATAGCAAAACTCATCAGTGAACATGTGCATGGAGAACATTTTTTCAAATCATCTACAAAGAATCTTCTGAGACATGCCCAGCTTTACAAAGGAAGTGGTAGAGTTGGGGTGGTAAAGTGATGGTTGAGGAAGACATTTTGAAATTCAAAGCTTTGAATCAAAGTTAAGACAAAAAGGGGTGTTTTTTTCAGTCATTTAGCATCTGTCTTTCTGTAGCACAGATGGATTTAAAAAATAAGGCAATTTATCAGAATGAAATGAAACTTTAATTAGATAATCAAGTTCTACATTCCCAGTATTAATTTTTAAGGACTTGAATATGAACAGATATGTGAGTTGCTTGAATAAGTCTGTAGGATTCAAAAGCTGGAATCAGTCCACCACTTTGAAATCTGACCGTCTGAAGGACTAGTTTTATTTTGGATTATTTGCTCTTCCCAGTTTGGTGAAGAATTATGAATTATGTACTATCTTTTAAGTTCCTGCTCAACAGCTCATAAAGAACAAAAAAAAAAAGGAAAAGACCCTGAGGTAAGGTATGTAATGTATCAGCACAGAATCATAGGAAAAATTTAACTTGGAAAGGAGCTATGGAGAGCTCTCTTCCAACTTTTTACTCAAAGGTGAGCTAACTCAGGTACTCAATTGGTTTCCTTGGGGAAGACCCAAGGCCACAGTCACATTCTGAAAAGCACTGAGAAGGAAAATTCCGAAGTCTCTCTTTGTAACCTACTAAAATACTTTAATTCTCTCTCTCTTTAAATAGTGCACACATTTTTTTTCTGCATACCTAGGTAAAATTTGCTCTGATACAGCTTTCTGCCATGGCATCTTGTCTCTTCATTGTGTACCTCTAAGAGAAGGATATCTCTTCTCCATATCTTCCCTCAAGTTGGGTCCTGTCCTGGTTAAAGCCAGCTCTAACTTGGGATGACTTTCTGAAGATGAGAGAACAGGAAGTTTATCTTCAGCAGAACAAACAATGCTCTTCTTTCTTTATGGCATTTTTTAATATGGTTCATTGTAAAGCTATAGAACATCTTCATTCTAGAAGTATGTAACTACTGCCGAGCATACCAGACTCAAAGGATAACTCTGTGCTACAGATCTAACCAGATCAAAAAATAGAGAGGTTCCGATAGGCATCTTGTTCAGGAAAAGCATGAAATCACATAGAGAAGACTATAGAACTAATCATCTGTGCAGGCAGCTCTGCAAAACCCACAAAGAGCTTGCTGCAGCTGAAACCTGTGGCCCCAGGGTTCAGCCATGTATTATTCCAAGTATGGCTTGATGGAGCCTGGCTGTATGACCTCAGTTTAATTTTATTGGTGGAACAGATGTTAAGGTTTTAAAAAGTACATGAGCTAAAGCTTAAAAACAAACCCCAGCAAACCCAAGGTGAAAGCACAGAGATAGATGTAAATGTTGAATAACAATTGGTAAGAGTTAACAACCCAAGCATGTGAGAGAAAAATTGTGAACCAACATAAAACTCTAAGGAAAGAAAGCAGAGCACTGGCAGATGGCAACTGAGCAAGGACCAGACAGTTCCAAAGTGCAACACAGGCTAACTTCTTCACTTCATTGATGACTGATTGGCCAATAAATAATGAATTAACTCTCTTTAGCAATGTATATCCTGCTTGTAAAATGTCTTTTTGCATGGTAAAAATACCTGTACAGACTCACAATCACAGTAAAAGGGGTTGCATGGATAGTTTGACTAATACTAAGAAGCTCCAGAAGCATTTTCATTCACCAAAAAATATTTTTTAAAATCACCACAAACTCAGGTATTTACTTTCCATCCGGGCCAACAGCAAAAACAAATGTGTGCAAATAATGCCAGTGTCCACATAATCTTGGCAGATAATTTCAAAGGATTTTGGGTTTTTTGGTTTAAGGCTTAATGGAGGGTAGGAGTTTTGGGATTATTTCTCACTGTCTTCTTCTACAGTTCACCTGTGTGCCAGAAAAACTCTCCTAAATCTGGTTGGTCACCAAGGAAGTGTGTTGGATACTACAAGACATGAGCACTCCAGGCTGTGGAAGGACAATGCCTTGCCATGACACACGTAGGACTACTCTGCAGTAAGAAGGTGGCCTAAGCCAGGCTTCCTACCCAGCCAGCACTGAGAGATCTGGGGACAGGGTTGCCACCTTCTGGAGCCCTAATACCTCCTTTCTGCCCAGAGCTGAGACACTTATCTCTATTTATGGAACAGAGTTCATTCCTAAGCAACAACAAAATGTTTTTACAGCTCAATTCAACATGCTGTTCTGACCTTGCCTTATAGAAATGCGATGCCATGGGAAGTTATGAGCACCTAAGCATTTCCACAGTGAGTTTGGTTTTGATGCTGATAGGTGTTTCTGCTTTATACATTTTTCATCATTAGAGGAATCAATTGGAAAGAAAAGGATTTTCTTTTAGTCATGTGAATACTAATTAGCAAGTTGTCCCCATTTGGTGATGAGTTTTGGCATTTTTTATGATAGCTTAATGTCATCAATTTTCCTGTCTTAAAATGTTGCAAATTTCTAAGTTGTTTTGGGGTTTAACCTCAAAAACATCTGTGTCTCTTGTGGGAATGGATCAACCTCCCATTTTCCATATCAGTTTAGCTTTATAATGGGCTATGTGCATTATTTAGATGAAAACTATGAATAAAGACATGCATTAGAGTGCTACTGACCCAGTGAAGTGCAGCATTTTCTTGAGTGAAACAAGGCATAATTGCAGTAGCAGTTGAGAACAATTTTAGCAATATTTTTAATAACTTCCCAAAGAAAAAAAAGCAGGAATGCAAGCTAGCATTTTGCCAAGTCAATACTAATAATCGTTACTCTTATTCCAAGTACTGCAAGTGTATTAATGAGCACAAGTTGCCATTCACTTGATTTTCATGCAGTTCTCTCATCATAAAATTATTTTTCAATTGACAGAGAGTTTGCTGCCTCATATATAACTCTTCTACATGTGAAACAGAAGATTTCCCCATCAAATACGTTTGTTAGATCACTTTCAGTACCTCCAGCACAGCGTTTGTTGTTTTATTGATTCCTGTCCAAAGCTGCAGCATTTTTCTAGACACACTGGACAGACATTCCCACTTCCCAAAGTGTGTTCCCACTTCCCAAAAAAGAGGCAGCAAGACCAGAGCTGATACATCCTTAGCTACAGTCAGTCTGTGTGATGCAGAAACCTCTGGTTTTGGTGCTCCCTGCCCACACTGCCTTCTGGAGGGCTTTAAGGACAATTTCACAAGGCAGAGTTTATGCCTCCCGTAAACATGCACTGAGCAAGAGTGGGCAATAAAACTTGTTAATAGCAAGACTAAATGAAACAGCAGAACACTGTGGAGCTTTTTAATGTCCAAAACAGCAGTGTGTGAGTGCCTAGCTGGCTACCCTTGAAAATAAATAAATACCCTTATGACCCTCAGCCATAAGCAGCTTTCCCTTTGCTTACCAAGAAACAGGTTTAGAGGGCCTGTGTTTCCCTTTCACCAGCTGTCGGGAAAACAAATAGTCTTCTGGCAGGTAACACACCAAATGTCAAAATCTTTTATTTGATTAGGACAAACTGGAGTGACTTTCATCGGTCTACTCATCTGCCCCAGTTCCAGGTGGGAATGATGCCAGAGGGCAGTATGCTGTCCCTGCTCACCCAACAACAGGCCACTTCACAGCTGACCCAGCACCCTGCCCCACACACTGCCCTTTCCCCTGACTGATTTCTGCACATGGTGTTTGGTAAAATCTACAGAAAATAAGCAAATCTGTAGAGACACATTTTAGGGGACAGTTGAGAAAACAGGCAGTGCTCAAGGAGATTCAGTTTCCATTTTTGTTTATTGATGAGCAAAGGCACTAAACCAGAGAGATGGGTGAAACAGCTGTACAAGAATCAGTAGTTTCAGTTCTTGTACGTCTGAGTAAACAGATTTCGTGTTTTGGCTTCACAATGGTATGAGACCTTTGAGTTTCACTTTGAGATCACCACTCAAAGCAGGCCAGAAGCTCAGAATTAATCTCAGCTGGAATCAATGACTCTCCTGAGCTTCTCAACACACTCGGTATTACTCAACATATAACCTAATTGAGCAATCTTTCTTCAGAGAAGGGAGAGACATTTTATCCAGTATTTCTTTTCAAATAACATTTCAGGCCATGTTCTCATTTAAATGTACCAATAGTAATTTCATTGAAATCTTAAATAAATTCAGGTTTTTATTTCCATCAGGCTGTATTCCAATCCTTTCCACCAAAACATCACTAGAAAACCAAGGGCAAATGAGTCTAACACTGGAGACTTGAATTTTCAACAACATTATAGGAATTAATTATACTCTTTTTAACACCTTCTTCATTATAGAGTGCTTCCTCCCTTGATTTTTATATATTTTGTTTCTCAAATTTGCAATTTGCTCCTTGAATATATATATATTTAGGAGAGAGAGGTGTATGTCGTTTCAGCTTAATGAGAGAGAAATGACAATTAAACTAATTGAAATATTGAATGTGGGGATATTTTTAATATAAAAGGACATCTGGCTGTAGATATTTTGTGAAGGGTCATACCCACTATACCAAAATACAACAGTACAAATAGATAATTTAGTAAATGAGAGAGCTAACAAAACTGCACATATCCTAGACAAATTATGTTTTTGTGTCTAACTTTGAAATTGTTTATTGTGTTCTCATTCAGGGTTTTATTCAAGATACAAACCCACAGTTGGGGATTCTGGGATTTTTAATCGGTTTCATGTAGGCAATCAGTAAAGATGATATATTTACGTAAGCCTAGTTTATCAATTTATCCAGGTTTTTAATATACTGCAGAGGCCTTGGAACAATTCATTGTAGCACTTACATACATGTTATAAGAGAAAGAGACTAATTTAAAAAATAAAAATACTTTATTTCTATTTAAATAGATCAAGCAAAGAGAAATGGAACCAAAGAGGAGATAACCCTTCAAGTACTACAAGGTACTAACCTACAAGGTTAATTCAAACTCTCTTACAATGGTTCCTTCAGGCACTTTTTCAAGCATCCTGCATTTGTACAGCCCTTACCCAGGTTCCATATGCTACAGTTGCTCAGGCTATCTTCCAATATTCCTTAAAGACCTGCAGACCTGATTTAGTGGATGATGACCCTGTCCATGCGGGGAGTTTGGAACTAGATGATCTCTAAGATCTCTTTCAACCCAAACCATCTCTGATTTTTGATCAGGACTCACAGAGGGAATTGGATTCTGCATCAGAACAGACAATGGAAGACATCAATACATCTATAATATCCTCTTCAAAATAGCATGGTTGTTCAAGCAAAAAAATTATGAGTGTGGTCTCTGGTATTGAAATTTTTCAAGCCCATGCTGGAATTATTGTTCAAATTAAATCACACATATCCATAATATCTATCTCCAAGGTAAGTAGAAAAAAATGAGGTACCCTTTCAAAAATATTTGCATCTCAAATATTTTCCTAATTCTCTTACTGCTATGACAGTCCATGAAGCAGTGCTCTGTGCTTATCATTAAAATTGTTCTGAACACAGGCAACAGAAGGTCAGAAATTACATTAATTCTTTCCTTTCAGTATTGAGTCTCAGTGGGAATGGTTACGCCAGTTTGATGATGGCTGAACCTTTGACAAAACCCCTAGGTGAGCTGAGAAGAAAATCTCTTAAGAGCAGAGTTGAAGATAAGTCGTCTAAAATTTCTTTTTCATGCACACCGTAAATCATTCCTTTCTTCTTAAATGCATTATTCTCATATTCCCCCAAAGGGCTTACTAGTTATTCGTATCATCATCAATAGCACTGAGCATCTGGCTACAAATTATCATGCTTTGGGAATACGAATCTTATGTAAGAAATTTTGCTCAGGAAACCTTGCCTGTGGTATTAAAAATTAATTCATAATGTTGACATATTGCTAATCATTTATGATTAATGCTTTTGTTTTTATCTCATTAGGTTCTGCAGTTACATTACACACATTTACTTGTGTGCTTTTTCTGAAATAATTTGTTGTTTCTAGTCAGTAATTGGCTATTTTAATGAAATATGCAAATTTAAATTTGCTAATTATATTGGATTTACTTTAGATAAGGAAAACTGACTTGGCTCTGTTCTTTGTGGTACCCCTAGTATAACTATGGCCTTTTAGTAAAGACCAAATATTTCAATTACAGATCCTAGTAATCTTCACCTCAAATGCATTGTAATATTGATCCTTCTTTGTGGTTGTTTGCCAATTGCTTTCTGTCACAACCTCTAGTCATGTCACTGAAGATAATTTCCAGAACCTTTTGCCTAATGAGATAAATTCAATGAAGTCATCTGACAATTCAAAGATAATTTGAAAGGACAGGTTTTCAGAGCAGGAAAATGCCACTGCAAATGTGAAGACCACTGAGTGTCATTTAGGGGCTATTTGAAGTGGTCAGCTCTCTAAATCTAAGTCTTGAAATATATTGGTAGGACAACGTGGAGATGAGTCTCGCATGGAAAGCCAGAGGAGTTTGCAGTCTGCAGCATCACAGCAACATAAACAGCAACTAAAAACAGTACTGGGTCAGAAACTGGCCACCAAAGGAGTCTGATTAAACAGCTTCACTTTGATCTGATAGATTTTGATATCTTTAAATTGTATTTAATACAATTAGTGAACAAAAAAACTTCTCTCCAAGCTTGACAAATTAATTACTGCGCTCTAAAGTGACAATATGCTGTTACTAATAACAGGCAACTGTAACTTACAACTCCTGTTTGTTCCTGAGATCTTTCCTGTGGGTGTTTTGAGAGCTGATATGGAAAGACCCTGGCAAATAATCTGATCAGAGGAAGCTGGTGTTTAGCCCTACTAAGTTTGCAGCTGTCTGCATGCCAGAATCAAAGCATTGCTTTAACAAGGGAAAAAAGGACAACAGGTCTGAGTGGCAGGGTGTACTCTTCCCAGCCCTGAGAGCAGAGAGCCTGCAATGAAAAGAGCTATTATGGGGCACTTTCAAGCCAGCATTTATAATGTAACTCTGCTAAGTGAGTCATGTCCCCCTTTCAAATACAGAAGAACATTTTAAAAGCAACCTTACCCAAAATGCCAGAAACTCGTAGTCTGTTTACTGCCCTGTTTATTGATTTCTAATGAAGCCAGAGGGCACAGACACGTTTCCTAACTACCGAAGCTGGCATGTCCTGTGAGTCACTTACACAAAGTGCAACTTTTGCTGAGAATGTCAGGGTGAAAGGCCACGGTCCCACAAACCATGTGCTGTGCTGGAAAAATGCATCATCTTTTTTTCCTTCCAATAATGAATACTGCTCTAGTACTACTGCTGTGTGGTCAGATACAGTGTGTCCTCACAAACCTGTTCTGCTCCTCCTGGGGAGATTTGGTTGCTCAGTCTGAATGGTTCAACATAGCAGCACTTTTCTTTACTAATACCTTGTCTGTCAGCTCAGCTACTTGGGCAAAGTCTTTAATTAGTAAACTTTGTGCCACAGGCAGAGACTCTTTGCTAAGTCTCACCTTGGAGAGGCAGAGCCTGGTTTATTAGGTTTTGTTCAAACAACAGTGGGCAAATAGCCCTTTCTCTCACTCTCTTCCAAAACCAGGGGCCCAGAAGGAAGCAATGCTGGCAGTATAATGGTAATGATGGATCAGTTGGATAAACCAGAGGGTTTGCTGTGTGCAGTACTGGTAGAAAACTTCTGTTCTTTCACTACCTGCAAGGAAATATCTTCTTGCATGAAGCACACAGTCTCTAGTGACTCCTAGCAACAATAAAATGTCCCCATCTGAAAATCAGTTCCTCTGTAGCCTAGGATATCTATAAACAATTTATAGGACTATTAGGTAACACAAATTTGATAAAATTGTGTGTACCTTTACATAAGAAACATTTCTGGTCAACTTCTAAGGTTCTGACTATGCATTATCTTTGGGAAAGCAATAAAACAAAACTTAAGCAAAGCACAGAGCATATTTTCTCATCCTCCAGGTCAAACAAATATATGGGCAATGCTTACCACAGACCAGACCTGAATATCGATCTGAAGTCTGTCTCCTAGAAATGTCTGCTTTCTTGAATCAATTTACCAAGCATTCTTCAAATTTCATTTTGCTGGCCTGTTCACAGTGTTGTCCCCACTTGCAGAGATCTGAAGCTCTGTGGCATGCTTGGAGGGCTGCTGTGATAAGGAGCTGTGGAAATGCAGCAGAATCAGAGCTCCAAAATGACTGAAAACATACAGTGGAGATAGTAGTGGGAGATAACTGGTTACCCAAGTGAAGGAACAGCACATTCATGCTGCAACACTACACAGAATCTTTTTGCTTCTGCTATTTTGGAATAAAAGCGTGTGTCACAATAATGATCTTCACAAATGGATTTCACTGCTTCAGTATCTTAGGTAAGTGCTTTAATCCTTTTCACTCATCAGACACAGAGCTGGAACTCAGTGGCATAGCAGTGCTAATAAACAGCTTCTGGCCGAGAGATAACATTAACCCTTATTTGGTGCATCTAGAAAGAATTACAGATTCACACACATACAAATATTTTGCACATCAAATTCAAAACAAAACTACCCTGTGCAGGTGTTTCTTCTCTATTAAGCAGAATAATATTATTTTCCCACATTAACAAATGCATCTTTACTGGGAAGTTCTTTTGAAATTCTTTGAGCTTTTGCTACCAAAAACAAAAACAAAAACAAAAACAAAAACAAAACAAAACAAAAAAAAAAAAAAAAAAACCAAAACAAAACAAAAAAACCCCACCAAAAAACCAAAGAAAAACCTTAAACCACTTGATGTAGGAATTTTTTTAAGTCTAGTGTAATACTCTATTTCCTGAAAAAAATTATGAACCCTGAATTTAAAGAGTGAAGTTTACAAATATCTTGACAATGTATTTTAAGATCTGCATTCAACCTGCATGTAATACTTGTTACATTGCAAATAACCAATTTTCTGAACAGAAAAATGAAAATTTTCAAAAATATATGTTAAACTGAAAGCATTTTTTTGCAATCCAGGTGATGGGATTAAAAATATTTTGTAGCATGTCTGCTGGACATAATAGGTTTCCTGAACTTTGTCCATACATATTTAATTTATAAGCATATGTAAGAAAAATTAGTATTTCCAAGTACTCCATTTTCATCTTATTCCACAAATACATTAATTCTTTTCTAGCAGGACATTAAAACAATACTTTATTGTGGCTAAAATATTAAATAACAGAAGTGTGATGAGGCCTGTACTAATAATGAAAAAAGAACAAATTATTATCTTCTCTACGTTTCATTGACAAAACTTTTCCTTGAAATAATTATCTACAAGAACATCATAATTTTGTGTTGGAGTGGATATGATCAACTAAGTTCATCATGTTTTGTAATTATTCTATTACATTCGGGATAGCAAATTTTAAGGTACACATAGAACTTTTATCAAAACGCTGACAGAATGTATTCTCAGTGTCAAAATATAGGCATTTTACTCGAAGGAGCTTGTAGTTGAACTGAAAGCAAAGTCTAATCAAAAGATCGTAACTAATATGATAATACATTTGGGGCCTTGTTAAGCATGGCAGAATCTCTTTAATGATCTTTAGAGGGCCTAATGAATCTAATTTAAAGTAAACTCATAAAGGGTACAGAGGCAGAAAATGTCTTTCTCTTGTAGATACACATCCAGAAGTTGCAAGCACTACAAAATAAACCAGACTGTGGCTGCCAAATCCTGATCAACGTAAAATCATCGTATCACACCAGGTTTTACAATAAACTTTTAAAATGGAAGTTCCCCCACTTCCCCTTAAGATATCTTAACTAAGATTAAAGTCTACAGGTGCACACAAGGGCACTCTTCCTCCTCTAGCTGGTTGAGGTAACAGGGCCTCCAGTACCATCTCCTGTCCAGGGGAGGACAGAAAGAGAGGAGATCTTTCTTCCCAATGTAGTATATTGTTCTCTGTACTTCATCATCTTCTAGACATCATTCCTTGTGGTCACTTCTTGTAATGCTTTGCACCTACTTCTGGCCACCTTTTTTCACCAAAAAACCCTCTCTATTTCACATCACCTCCTCATCCTTCTCTCTCTTCCATTATATTCTCATATTACACCTCTAGCTCTCTGCTTACTCCTCCTTGGGCTCTTCCTAGCTCCTTACATCTCCTTTCTCACCAGTCTCCCTGTATTCCATTAAACCTCTCCCAAGGCCCCTCTTGCCCCATTCCCACTCTTGTGAACTGTTGATACGGTTCATTTGCACCTACAGAAATACCAGTGTAGTCACTTGAGCATTGAGGCAGGCAGGTAGGCAAGCAGACTCCACCCAAAAGGGAAGGAAGGGAGGGAGAGAGGCACCTCTTTTTGTATGCACATTGTTATGTAACAGGGGTAGGAGAAGCCAGCACCACACTGTGTCCAGAACTACTCTGATAGTTTATATCAGATTTATCAGTTTACTATGATCAAATATTAGTTTCCTCTGATATTCTGGTAGCAGATGACAAAATAACAGAGATTTTAATGAGAGTGAAAAGTAGCACAGAGCAATTCAAACCCTGAACAAAAGGAAGAATAAGACAAATGAGCTCAGCTCTGCATCAGATTCATGAAATCATCCAGCTACCAAAGGCCAAGGAACAAGAGCCCAGTCATCTAGATGCTTCATGGAGTCAAGAGCTCCAGGTTATCAAAATAAATCTCTTTAACTGAGAAAGAATTACGGTGACTTGACATGATTCAGTGTCATTCTTCAGTTTTTCTTGCAGGAATGTTGGCATAAAATGGAAGCTTGCCAACATAAAGATGGATGACAGCAAGAGTTACTGTGGACAGCAGGTCACATCCAAAGCAGACTCCAGGATAGTGCAGGAAGTTGGTGCTGATACTGAGGAAGAGAGTCCAGCAGAACTTGGGGAACTGCACTAGTGCTGTTTTAAAAGTAGGTCACAAGTTTCACATCTCAGGGGAGACAGCTCATGCACATAATAGGATACATACATTTTTAATCAGAACATGAGCCATGGAAATATTTTGAGAAACAGGAACCTCTGTACTTCTCCACATTTGAAAAGCATTAACAAGAGGCCTGTCAAAGACAATTGTTGTGATCCACATCTCAAACTTTCTATGGAAACTGTGGACAAGAAATAGAAAACTGATAGCTGGTGAAGTTCTTACCAATGAAAAATTGATTAAGTGTTGCTGCTGGCAGTTTCTCCATGTCAGAGTGCAAAACAAACCATTGGACCACCAAAATGTATGTCTTAAATCTACTGCTAATAAGACACCACCAAAGCTTCAGCAAGCACACAGGTATCCACTAGTCTGTGACAGGAAGGATTGAAAACCCTGAGAGATATAAAAAGATAAAGTTGCCCTGAGCAAAAAGATACTCTCATAAATTCTACATTTCTAGACCATTCATGAGTAATTTGTTGGCAAAATTATTGGGTAGATTTCATGGACAACTTGGATGTGGTGCCATCCAAGTCCCAGACAAAAACTGTCTGTGTTCAGATCAGAGAGTGTTCAGCAAGCCCTTCTCATAAAAGTAATAAAAACATAATCACAGGGAATGGAATGAGATAATGTTTAATGTTTTCAAAACCCAATTCAACTGAACGTCTGAATGACCATCTGGAAATGGGAAGGAGAGGCAATTTCACAAGGCCCTTTGAGGACAGGAAATCACTGATCAAAAGAAGCATGTTGCATCTGTTCACCATCGCTCTGGATTAGGGTGAAAGAAGAACAAATAGTGCAGACAGTGTTGTTACTCTGGCTTTGAATGTGAAACATCACCTCTACAGGGACTGTTAATACAGCCAACTGAAAAATGCACATGGATCCTACTGTCAGCATTAGTAGAAGTTATTTTTTTTTTCAAATGTAGTCAGAAGTTTGATGGAAAATATAAGGCTCAGACTACTGTTGCTTTAAGAGGTTGTTGAAAAGCAACTGAAGTACAAACTCTGAACGGGAGTCACATAAAATAAATAAAGTCCTTTAATTGCAGGGGAAAAAAATGAAAAGAGAAGCAGAAATGTCATTCAGTTGATTTACTGATAAGCTGAGTAATTTCAGAATGCTTTTAAAATGTACTACTACTTCTAAAGTGAATTATACAGATTCATCACTTCCTAATATGTGCTAAATGAAGGGATCAGAAACAGATCTTCAGGACTTCAGAGAGTACCAAAATCCTGACCTTTATACAAAAATCTCATCTCCAGGCTATGCACAAATTAAAGGTTGTGTTACATTATAGCACAAGATCGGCAGAACATTTGTTCCATTTGTCCTTGTTTTTCAGGGTTATGCGTTGATTCTTAGGCTGAAGTCTCTTGTGCTGGTAAATAGATTCAGAGAAAGGATTCAGCAAAGGCATTTAGCTTTTGAAAGAGCCTTTCACTAGGTTATTTCTGAAAACAAAGAGAAAATAATGATACCACTGATGTTCACAGGATACCATGCTACATTTTTCCTTTGGTCTTATTGTTTCAACTTGACTTTACAACATGTGGCCTCAAGGAAAAAATAAGACCTGTGATCAGTACAATTATCAAATACCAGAATTATTTAAACTAACGGGATTAATATTTTGTGTTCTTCCAAAAGCACAAGAGGAAATGTTGGCACTGTTCTGACATTTTCTAATGTCTAAGAAGCTCAATTCCAGGAATGCTTCAGTGACTCAATGTGGCTCATGGACTCTTCTTTGAGAAGCTAAACAAGAGAAGAGCTTCATGAACAATTCATACTGTTAATGTCAGAAAGACAAAAATATCCTGCTTCAGAGGTTCTGGAACAAGCCCAGGTTCCACACCTAAGACACACAGGTCCAGCTGGGAATTCAGGGCTTGCGCGTGTGCAGCGCGGGCCGAGTAAACAACTTCACCTGCACTAGGTCAAGGATTAAATGGGTATTTGACTGGAGAGTGCGATGCAGCCTGGTACAAAGCGAAAGGTCATTCACAAACCCTTCATCAGATGAGTTTTCAACTCCCACACAATGACCAGGGTCATTGTGATCTGTGCCTTTGATTTGTGCCTATCCCCGCTCCGGGGAACGTGACAGTTTATTAAGGTTGAGAGAGCACGTTTGAATTAATCCGTCTTAAAGTGCCGTTTGTAACTGGATTGGAAACTGGTATTTTTACAGTGTGGCAAAAGAGAAAGATTTATATACTCACTCTGTTTAACTTTCAGTCTCCTCCACACTTTCTAGCTTTATTAAAGAACAAATGCAGAAGCATCCAAATACCTCAAAAATAAAATGCATGTTTATTCTTTGGTGTAACATTGGAAACAAAACTCCCGAAGAGCACCTGTTCACAAGAAGCCTCCAAACATTTCCTGAAGGGAAATATTCCAAAGACACTGTCATAAGTTTAAGGATTCTGCTGCACCACAGGGCTGCAGCAACTCCCACCTCACTGAGTCCAAATCACCCACCCTACAGTGATAGTTCCAGTTCACAAATACTAAACCAATATATCACAAGGTCCACTGCATTAAGGACAGACAAAAGCACAGCTGGCTTACCTTTGTAGGCCAAATTTTATTTCTGTGACAGGAGCTGACCCATCCCCAGTTTGGTGGAAAACTTGCATGTTGTAACTTCACAGAACTGTACCTCTACTGCAATGGGGCCTGAGTCTTGTTAAAGGAAATCTCTGTTTCAGGAGCTCATAAAACATAATGCTAGGTCATGCCAAAGCAAGCAATATTCAATGAGCTTCCAAAGCACGTTTGCAAAGAGTATGAACATATCTGGTGGCAAAATGTCTACTTACTGGAAGTCAAGTAAGCTATCCCTTGGTCATTGCTAATGTTCTCCACACTTTTCTGTAAAATCTATGCTGCAATTGAATAATTTAGGTGTCAGCTAGTTCTAAAGATCATAGAAGAACATTCCTAGCAGTATATTCCTTACAAAGATTAAAATTCTGGACCTATTCAATTCATGAGCAGTTGGTATGGATTTTAATAGTTTCAGGAGTCAATAATAAAATCTGTTCAAAAATATTTTTCTAGCTTGTTTGAAAATAAACTGCAGAAAAAGGTGTTTTTAGGATTTCACATCCAGGTAGTTGTTGATATAAACATAATGATAAAGCTCAGTAAAGGAAAAAATTACATCAAATAGCAAAAAGAATTTCCTAAAAACCAAGACCATAGGATTTAAAAGAAAAGAAAAAAAAATCCCTGATACTAAGACCATTTGAAATTACTTGCAGAACAATTTCCCACTCCCCACTATAGACAAGATCTTTCTTGGCTCTAAACTAAATGAATTTGCTGCTGGCTTGGATAGCAAGGGTGAAACATGATGATGCAGTCTGGCTTCCACAAGAGTTCCCTTTGTGATCTAGTGGAGCTCTGCTAACAGGAACACAGGCATCAGCCTTCCAAGCTCCTGAACTTCCAGCCCCAGGTAAAATGAACTTTGGTCACTGGGAAATAAATATATTGAGCAGCTATCAGAAAATCTGGTCAGTAGTTTGTTTGATCTCAGGAAATTCCTCTCCCAACCTATCTGAAAATATAGAAGTCACTATAGATTATAAGCAAGAAACAGACATCCAAAGGCTTTGCTTACTAAATAACTTCTGTTTAAACTGAACTAGAATTATTGATTTACAAATCCTTTAGGGCAGAAACTCTTCACATCTACATAGATAACATCTAACAGAATGCAGCTCCATTATGAACATATTTTGTGAGCATAAAACACTACAGTGATAAGTAAATATTGAAACAGCCTTATGCATAGATTTGTCAGAATGCGCCAAATGTTACAAAGGTCAGCATTTTTGACCACATGTTTTTGCCCCTGATACTGTTTTTACTGTGGTTCATCACAATTCAGTCTGCAATTCTGGAGCAAGAGGTGAGTACAGTAGTGAATCTGTCCCTCTCCCTGCACAAGCATACAACTCCTGCCCAAGTCGATAGGTTTATTTCATTGCAATATTGTAACACTCAAGCAATAGCTTGTTTAGCCTTCAAATCAAGTAATGCTGCAAGTAAATGAGGTGGATTCCCTTTTTTTTTTTTTTTTTTTTTTTTTTTTTTTTTTTTTTTTTTTGTATTGAACGGGCAATTGTTTTAAGTTTAAAACACAAAACACAAAATGTGTTTTAAAAAGAGGAATTTTTAAGACAGGAGATGACCCAGCCCTCTATACCAAAACACCATCATTCTTGCCTTCTTGTGGCGCTACCAAACCTCTCATATACATGGATTTTACCTAGGGGCAAAACAGGACTTCCAATGCTGCAAACTGCACTTGTAGGTTAGTAGAGTAACAAAAGCACCAGAGAACAGTTCATTAACCTCAAAGGGTTGCACTGACACAGCTACATTATAAAAGAAAGGTTTTCAGTGCAGATGGCACTGTAGGTTTCTACATCTCCTGTCCCATTACTAGCACTGTAATTTCTGCTTCTTTTTTAAGGTCTGATTTCACAGATTTCTAAATGTCCCATGACAGTCAGATTTACAAGCACAAATGGTCCAGCCTGGGCATCCTAAAGCTGAAGACCATCCCTTTATCTGGAAGAAGAGAATGACCAAGAGATATATTTCTAATTCCCTATGAAGCCTTGTAAACATATATGCTAAAATCAGCTTGAGAGCAAAGGATTTTAAAATTCATTGCAGTTACTATGTAACTTAAGAGTCTGGTTCTGTGCTTCTTGTCTGACCATGTTGTCAATAAATCAAGGAATACTCTTGTCATAATAATTTTAACATACTGTGATCATAATAATTTTAAGAGGATGTATGTGCATACCCATTCTGATTCTTTGGACATTAGACATTATCTCAAGGGTTCTGAAATAGATCTTCTCCCTTTTTGTTTGCCTAAAAGAATACAGAAGCTCCTTTGTTATCTGCCTATACCAGTGGTTATGTTTAGGAAATGGATCCAGCTCAACTTGGTATTGAACTAGATCTCAGAAGAGTTATCCAAAGCCTGGAAAGCTTCTCCCTCAATATATAAGGCTTTATATTAAACCACAAATGTCCAGAGCACAGTATCCTTTCACCAGCTGAGATATTCAACCCTGAACTCATCAGAGTCCATATAAGTTAATGCCAGAGGGCTCCCTTCCCAGATTAACTATCTGCTTCAGAATTAAACTTTCAGTTTACAATACTTTGCCAATGCATCTCACTAATACAACTGTTGAGATAAAAACTATCTTCCATGATATATGAGAAAACAGCTTTTTGAAAGCCATATTAATGGCGGCCATATGCTGTGCAGTGTATATCTGACCAACAGACAACTTTAAACCCTTTTTGTGTTTGCAATAACTCTAATTGCCTTGGTGAAAACCTAATGAGTAGCCTGTTATGTTCTCCAAAATTTTCTTTTAATGTAATGTTTGTGTTTTTAGGCAGAAGGAAATAATATCTTTGTAAGGATGAGTTTTCATGTGTCTAGATAGACTTTTAAGTGAATTTCTTTAACAATATTTGAAATTACTTCGTTCTGCCTAGACCATTAAAGCATATGAGAACAGAAGTACTGGGAAACCCTGAAACAAACATTGGGAAAGGTCAGGCTTTCACAGCAATTTTCCATAATTCATTATAGATTCACTACACATGGACAGGCTGCAGTAAATTGTTCTGCTGACAAAACTACAAAGCATAATGAGTGGAACAATCTGAACTGCTCACAGCACAAGGACAGTTATGAGATTTCTAACTGGGGAAAATAAATTCATCAAAAAAGTTCAGCAGTCTTGGATTCTGAGTTTTACAGTCAAAATTCCAAGTGATTCAGGTCATGTTACTGAACTATACATGATGCTTTATGTCTGAATTCTTCTAAATTATGGATTGGGTGTGTTATAAATGGTCCCTTCCATTTAAGGCAAGAGTTATCATACAGTGTGTGCAGTGCAATTGAGAGGGGGAGACCAGCTTTCAAAATCAGCTGAGTACTTTTCTGTATCCTGGCTTATTATTTTAATGCTTTCACTCTGTTATTTCTTTACTTCAGAGTGGCATAAATGATTTCCTCTTGCTGGTGAGCTTTGGAGGTAGAACTGGGCATAGTCTCAAATTCTGGAGATCATTTACTAAATCTACATCTTTTCAGACTAGCTAAACGTTGGGACAAACAAGAACATTAGTCACCCTCATGACTAATGTTTGTTAGTAACATTTTTAGGTTCAGAAACACAGTAGCTCAGATTATCCATCATTTGAGACTACCAGTTTCTGGACAAATGAATGGTGCATTGCGTACAGGTAGAAATGTCATTCTGCTTTACAAATCTGATATTTGACAATAACTAACCTGGAATCTGGGAATATTTCCCACTCTTGCATAAAGGTCCATTCTGTGTATCCCTAGTGAATATTTGTTGAGATAAGACTCAAATGTACACATATCATTGCCTCTCCAGGCCTTGAACTATCACACTGCTTTCACTGGTAAAATATGATTAGGTGGGATCCACTGCCTTTCTATAAATATGAGGGAGGGACTGGAGGTTTTGGGCCACCTGCAGAGTGTGCCAGGCACATAGTTTAGAAACAGCAAGGACTCTGTCTATTAGGAGAAAGCTAAGCAAAAACGCAGGCCTTCCCAGCCTTCCTCAAGAAGTGAAAATACTGTGTCTCCTAACCTAGACAGTTGGTCCTTACAGATCTTTTTATTGAGACTCTTCAGCCATTAAAGCCTGTAATTAGTGCCCACTTACCCATTTTCCTGAAAAACACTGAGACAAAATTCCAAAGACCTTTTATGTCTTATGAAAAATCAGATATTTCAAGGACTTGGTAACTAAAGATAAGGTTGCATGATTAGTTTCGAGATGGTTAATGTTTTCTGTAATTCAGGGACAAACCCTGGTCCAAAATCCTTTGAGTAATGGGCACTGGACCCACTGAGTGCTCTAGTTTCTTCAGAATACAGAGATTCATTGTGTTGAAGAGTTACTAGTTAATGGTTATAATAGTGTACAATAATAGTGTGTTACTGGAACAGCTAAGCTGAGTGTGTAGAAGGCAAACAACTGCAAACAGCTGAGCTGGCTGCCGCTTTCTAATACAGTGATTAAGGTCAAAATGGCAGCTTTAAATAATGAAGAAATGCTTGGTTTAATGTTGAACCAAAGAAAGTATCAAACTCTATATACCTTAACACTCTTTAACAAAGTCAAACTTGCAGACTACACACAGACACATTATTGATCTTCCAAAACACAGCTACAGAGCTCTGGGAGAAGGAGGTAGCAGCCAAAGTGTTAAATGCTAATGCAGTACTCTCGCTTTCAGAGAGATGTAAAATTTTGGCACTCAAATGAAAGTGAACTTTTCTGTAAAGGACAGTTTATGTAACTTTTGTGCTATGTAAATCTTCCGTTAATGCATTAGGACCCTAAAGAGGTTTAAATGGCGAAAGCCTCTCAGCTTATCTTTGAGCTTACCTGGAGTTACAGTGTTCTTCCAGAGCTCGGGGATATTATTGCCCAAAGGGCAGCAAGACAGAGAAGAGGTCATGAGAAGTCTGTCACACCACATACTCTATACCCTGAGTTATGCACAACTCACTGTTTCATTCATTTTATCAAGCGATTTGTCAACTTTAAATGAAAAACTTCCTGCTCACTCCACTTCCCACTTTCAAGCACAGCTTTTTTCTTCCCAGAACCATTTTACTGAAAGATGTGTCATGTGAGCAGCGCCAGCAGAACCCCTGTACTGGAAGATGTAGTTTAGTTTAATTTAGTTTAGTTAGTTTAGTTCAACCTGGAAATGAGACAACAGATAATGACAGAGAGGTGAAATATCCCAACTTTAGACTGGGAAATAAGGAAAACAAGCAGAATGAGTTTATAGTGGAGAATGTTTGCTAAAAAATTCCACCTAATTTGTGCATAGGTTCAGCACTGTCCGCAATCCCCTTCTACCACCTGGTTGTGAGAGACAGAGCCTGCAAAGCTGGTGTGAGCCAAGCCTGAGGCTGCCAGTGGAGGCCAGTGTGCTGCTAGATAATGTTCAGAGCCACTAATTAATTAAATTCCATATGGAGTTAAACAATGGGACTTTGAGAGCATTTTGACAAATGTGTTTGACCCCTGGATTGGTTAGTCTCATCATTCAGCTCGAGTGGTGGAAATTAGAGCCAAAGGACGTGTAGCGACCACCAGGGTGATCCAATCTACCATCCTTACAGAGCTGCTTGCTGATTGCTGTAAATCTCTCTTCATGAACATTAAGCAAATACTCACTGCCACCATCAATACAATCCTCTGAAATCCTCCCTTGGAAAGAGCTAGGTGTTAGAATGTTGATTTGATCACATCTAAATCAGAGGCAGACAAGACTGCCTGGTCAAGGAGGACAGAGGGAGGGATGCTTAAAGCATTAAAGGAAGTAAATGGCATGGTTCTTCCAGAGAGTAAGATGTGCCTGTCTGTCACCTCTGTCCCTGAACCCCAAGTGCCTGTCTAAGGAAGCTGTTCCACCTCTCCTCTCTGATCACAGAGAGACCCCATGGCCAGTAGGAAGGATATATTCCCATCTTGGTGTGATGGTACTGGGAACTAAGGAAATCCATGCAATATCCTGTATTTCCTAACTCTCAGATCAGTAACAGGAGCAGAACCAGCACAGTATGATCCAGGATCACATGGACAATCTGGCCAGTTTCCTTGGGAAGTAGATGAATATTGCCCTCAGAACCTCAGTAACTGCCAGAAGCTCACTAAGGCAAACTTTTTTTCCCTCACTGTAAATAAAGATTTTCAAGCTACAGTTTTCTGTCTGGTTCTCAGAGAGGACGTGTTGCCAGGAAATATTTTTTATGAGAAGTGCTGTTATCACCAATGCAGCAGTAAAAGACACCACTAAACAATTCCTGCCGCTGAGACGAGTTTTGCAAAGACCACTGGGTTTTTTACTAGTCTGATTAGAATTTGCTGGCCTTATAAGAAACTTGAACATAATACAGCTCAGGAAATATCTCTACTGCATTTTATGGCCATATTGGGAGCTAAAGGATGTATGCAACATGTGTTTTCTCAACTGCCCCACCCCCAAGCACTTGGATGTGCCTGTCCCTGCTGCAGGGGTTGCTGAAGTTCTTCTAAAGCAGCAGGTAAATCACTCTGATTTATAGTATGGCACATTAGGATTAATTGATACATATTTCTTTAATGCCCCAATATATGATGTGACTCACAAGAATTCTTATCAAAAGTAAAAAATGAAGCTGTCATCAGCCAGAACTCTTTCAGTGCCAGTTGATGTCATACAACAATTGCTTCTGAAAAAAGTTATGCTGACTTCAAAAAGGAGAGAGGGGGGATGGACACAATTTAATGCTTAGATTATATAAACATCACACCAGAGTGGTCTATTTAGAGGAACTCTGAGTCTCACTCATCACTGCACCATCTCACTCATTTCTCACATGTCTTCTGTCATGTCTGAACTAAAGCAGAAAGCACTTTAAGCCAGGACCATGTCTTTTTATATTTTGTAAAGCACTTAGGATGCTTTTAATTGTGCTAAGACAATGGATACTATATAAAGAGGAATGAATTAACACTGCTGGAGAAGAAGATTTCTATATGCTGCTCTAAGTTTACAACTGCTCATTTTGCAACAGTAATGGTGAGAAGACCTTCGCATATTGTTAAATAAGACACAAAGTGGATAAGTGAGTTATAATACCCCAGCACTACTATGACTACCAAGAGCTAAACATCTGCACTGGAACAGAAACCAAATCCCATGGGCAAAGCACATAGCTACTCTATCATTTCATAATGTATTCTCATCAAATCAGTGTTTCACATTAAGTTTATTCTTTCTGGTCAGAATCCAAAATTTCTACAAGATAAATCCCAAACTTCCCCCATACACATGCCTCTTTGTTTTGGTGCTGTTCCGTTATATTTTCCAGTCTCCATAGAGCTCTAAGTAGCCCTTCTTCACATTCAAAAAGAACCTTGCAATTCTCATTTGCAGTTTACTGGGTTTGTAGTCATCCTCTCAAGTGACAAATTTCAGTTCACTTTTGTTCTTTCCCTCCTTTTTCTTACCCAGATTCATCTTACAAGATCTCCTTTCCTAATACATCATCAGGCCAGTAAAGGATGGCTAAAGGTAGCGCTGATGTTAACTAGTAAATACAGACATTTTTAGTGTAATATTTGAAATAGTGCATGCCCATCTTTATGTGTATTGGGAATGCAAATGTCAAGAAGAGATGTGATTTCACAGTTTTCAACACTAACTTCCTGTATGGCTGCATTTAGGCTGTGGTTCCATGATAGTGTGTCTAAACACCACCAACAGTATAAAATGGATTTGATCAGAGTTGAGAAGGTGACTGCAGTTCAGACAGATTAAACACACTACATAGAAGAGAGTTTAAGCTCTGTAATGGTTTCATTCTTCTGTGGAGGCTTCATGATGGGTGTGGGAGGCAGATGTTCCTTGATCTAAGCATAAGAGTGGAAATGTACAGACAGATTGTACCTGATTGGGCATAAAATCCGACAGTACAAAATAGATCCATCAATGGTTTTGAAAAAATTTGAATGAGCAGTGAGTTTATGTTACATCAAAGCTTGGCTTCAGATAGTCATGGCATTTCTGATGAAACATGAGGGTCCCTGAAGACAGATTTACAATATTGCCGAACCATGACATTCAGAATACTCTCAGGTTCCCTCTTCCAGTTCTACCTCCATCAAATTAGGTTGTGAGGTTGATAAGGCCTTTCTCAGCATATCTCCTTGACAGAGCATACGGGCAAAAAACTCCAAAGCAAAATTTTGGGTTGTCCCTGAACTGATTGATCACCACCTCTGTCAAAAGCACAGCTCTGGAAGACAAGTGTTGCCACACTGAGAGGACTTTGTACCCTGCACATGCAGCTCAACACAGTATCACTGCCTCCTGCCAATGGAGCTAAAAGGACTCAGGCCAGTTATACCTGCCAAAAGCATGGAAGTAATTAGGTATTTCTGGTAGCTGCAAGAAAATAGGAGGATTAAAAGCCAAAGGAGAATCCTGACAGTTTCAGCTAAAACCCTCATGTATGGGGCATAAGCACTGACAGAGGTGTAGCCAGCCCCATTTGTGTCCTGTGATCTTTCCACATCAGGTCATCCCGTGAAAGGAGCAGCACAACACGGTAACTGATTTCCTTCCTTTCTCTTTCTATTCTATAAGCTTAATCAATTAAAGTTTTCTGGCCCAGGATATGGTAAGCACTGGAGAAGGAATAAATTTTATACACATAAAAAGCCATTGTCTTCTTTTAAGTTATATTTCAATGTTTGGGGGGTTTTTTTGGGTTTTTTTTGTTTTTTTTCATTTCCGGTAAATAAACACAGAAATAAATTTCAGCATGCAGTCAGGCAACTGTTAGGATTTTAGTCATCAAACACAAATTGATGGAGAAATAAGCACAAAGGAAATGCTTCCCAGAAACAGCTTATGAAATTAAACAGTGTTTGAATGAAGAAGTCAAAGGATTTCAAATCTTCAGTAATGTAGTTGAAAGTAGAGGTGGTACAATTGAAAACAGTATAGGCAAAAAAATTCCAATGGTTTGCCACAAATAGTTTGCCCAGATCTATGCTGTACTGTCTTGTAAGTGAAGAGACATTTACTTATGGGAATTACACCACTATTTAGCACCTTGTACTTTATCCTGTCCTTCTCTCCCTTCTATGTCTCTCATTTCATTTGTTGGCCTTCTAGCTGTTGTTGGGAAAAAGAAGCTGAGAAGCTGCTGCTCTAACAAGCTATTTCAATGAGAATTGTACAGAAGAGAGTGAGAGAAAGCAGTAATCAACAGCCCATACCAAATGTAAAAGAACTAGAGTGGTACAGCTCAGAATAAAACCAAATAAATGGCTAGAAAGTGCCTTTAATAAGGCAGTTGCCTTCCTGAACTTTCCGTGTCTTCAGTACAAAGGGTCAACATACACGGGCAGAGCTGACCCAGAGCAGTTTCAATTTTATCATGACTCCCTGAATGTTGTTCATTTGCTACGTTGCAAATAATGGTCCCTCTTTGTCACCACGAGAACAATAACAGTGACACCAAAATGCTTCTCATGCCATTCAGTGCAAGTCACTGCAGTGAATTTGTTCCGACCTCTACTTAGTTCTTCTGTCCCGAATGCAGCAATATTTCCATGGTTTCCGTGGTTATCCTCCTTGTTCCGAGTTGCACAACTACTTTGTTTACAGCTTATTTCTTCTAGCTGGAAACAAATGACTTTGATGAGGCGCCCCGGCCCTTTCTCATTCACTGAAGCCCAGGCAAAGCTCGCAAGGAAGGCGATGTTTGCTACCATCTGCTGGTGAGCCAGAGTTGGAGACCAAAAGAGCATTGCAGACTTGATTTTATGCCTTACTGGAACACTTATCAAGAACCTGCCGATCTGTTTGAGTAATATTCATGTAAGGGTTTGGTAGGGGGCTAAAAAATATTGATATTTTTGTCGAGGAACAAAAGCTAGCAAAGGAGGTTGTGCTATACATAATGAAAAATAGAGAGAGACGGGTAAAGGGATTCAAAATCTCTAAAGATGTGCAAATCTATGCTAGCAAGAACTTTGAAGAGACATGCATGTGGAGCTATAGAATTCCCAGAAGTATAATGACAGGAAGAAAATCTTGATTTATCATCATGGCTCAAGGTAATAAAGCTTTGAGACTGTTGCTGGAAATATTAGTAAGTCATCACTTCAAAAAGTATTTGCTTTTATGGCAGTAGCTCCCAAATTAGGCATCATAATCCCAGAGGTGTATGTGTACTGTGAAGTGGTGTTCAGCATTACTGAGACAAGTATTTGGGGTCATAGATCGTTACAGGATTCTGAATATTGTATTGAGGGAAGGGACTTTGTTAAACTTCTTTGGGGTGCATCCAAAAGTGACAAATAGACAAGATGTGAGTCTGCACTCACAAGCAAGGAAAATAAAGAGACATGTCACATATGCTTATGAAGAACCTTGAACAAAGTTCATCGAAGCTGATACACAGGTATCTGGTGTATATACTGGAATAATCTTTAAAATCAAAGTAAAAACTAAAAAAAAAAATTTAAAATGAAGACTGAGAGCAATAGAAGTTTCTGAATCTTTTTTTTTCAGGGAAGTTAGACTTGAACATATTTAGCAGCTCTATATTTAACAGTTAGAAACAGTGGTTACTGTTCAAGGAGAAATGTACTGTTCTATAAGCTGAAAACAAGGCCCGTAATAAACAAGCTGAAATTCTTCCCCAAAAGTTCTGAGCCTCCTCATCTCTACCTCCTCCACAGCTTTAATATGATCCGGGGAGCAAACCAGCTCCTTAGACAAATGCAAGACCTTACAGTGAATTCAACCCCAAATAATCTATTATAGTATGTGCCACTTTCATGCTGTTCTCCTGTTGCAGTGCTCTTTCAGGTGCCATCACATGAGGATGACACCACGTTACTGTCCTTCTGCTCATGGTCTGGGTCTTTGTTTTCATGCACTAAACACATAGATCAGCCTGTTTCTGTTTGTATGGTGTTTACGGTGGTGGATTTCAATGCTGGGGTGTATTTAGGAGCTATGACAACAAAGTAATAACAGACAGTTCAGCAATGTGCACTTTTGTTGAACAGAGCAGACAAGTGTAGCTCTAAGCAAGTCTAACTGAGGTTTCCAAAGCAGCGACAGGGGAGGTTAATCTGAGCCAGAAGAGCTGTGTGCTGCTGCCCACTTCCCAGGCCTCCCACCCTACCTCTCCTTGACACACTGTGTTCCACTTGCTGCTGAGAGAAAATGAGCATCAAGCCCCCAATTTTTCTGGTTTCCTTATAGCAGATATTGCCCACTCCATAAGATTTGAACACTGTTCCCACATTCTTTGGTAGGGGTTTACATCATTATTTCTTAGCAGCCTTCCAGGCAACAGGTCCCTGCCCCAACGGCTGTAACTGCCAGGGAGACGGGGCCATTGTGCAGCTTTTCAAAGCTGGCAAAAATGTGTGTTTGGGTCAGGCTCCCACCAACTGCAAAGCCGCCCCCAGCTCATTTATCTGTCCATGTCAGGGAGATAAAGTGCAGCATCATTTGGCAAGAAAGCCCCGAGTTAGGTTGATTCCCATCAAGTGAATTTCCTGGCCTTGAATAGAAAGCCACAAACCAGCAGTTTTTGCTGCTTTCTCTCATACAGTTCAGACAGGATTCAACAAAGCTGAACCACTAAGAGTAAGAGAAAATCAATAGGATTCGAGCATAGCTAAGCCTCAATGAGCAAATACATTCTGTAACTAAATCTGCTGGTACCCTGTGAATTTGAATCATGTTTATCTAAGCAGCGTGTTGTCTGTTCACAGTTTAGGAAATGAGTGGTAGGAATTCGTAGGTAATAGCTGCATGATCTTGTTATCTGCTCTTAAATCCAGATATAGGACACAAAGAGGCACAACACAAGACTCCCCAAATGTTAGCAGCAACTGATTGAAAACGCAACAATAATTCAAGTAAGCAAAACCTGAAAAGCCCTTTGAAGAGGCACTCTGGCCAAGCTGATACCGGCTGCAGTCTGATTTTTGTAACCCACACACATCTCATATTACTCAGCCCTTTGCTCTGCCAGGCAGCTGCACACCTGTCAACAGATCAAGAAGTACCAGCAGCCTGTTCTCTAGGGAGCAGGGAAATGAGCACAGGCAGAGTGACACGGAGAGGTGAGAAAGAGCAGTCCAGTCCCCACCTTCAGGCTCTATAATAAAGATGCTCACAGTTCATAGTATTGATTTTTCTTGCTTTGGCTTTCACGCATTGGTGCCTGTGTGAACAGCCATGTTCAACTCTAAGCCTTTTGCACTTTTCAACTTGAGCCCTTTTCAGCTGTCACTTCCCTCTAGTTTTCCCGTGTCCCTACCCTCCCCCTCTTCTAATTAAACGAGTTTTTCAAAACAATGTATTACAAAAGCAGTGGGGTTTATGCCCCACAGACTGAAATGTCTGGAGCAGGAGTACTGTCTTTTTTCATTAAAATATCAGAGAAATTAATATTTTACCCATAATTTAAACAGGGTGAAATATTTTCACTAACACTTCTAATCAGAAATTAATTTCTAAGAAAAACAAACACTGCCACTGAATAGCATTGGGTAGAAAGATAACAATTTGGGACAGAATTCGTTCTGTTCTCCTGGCTCCAAGACACCAGCTACAGAGCTGCCACACCATCCTTGTCCCACCACACCATGCAAGACTCATCTGCTGGTCGTGCTATGTGGAAAAGCGGAACATGTCACCATTATCTGCAGATTGGGTCATTTACTCCTGAAGAAAAAGACTTAGCAGTCTGGAAGTAGACATCTCTGTCCTCCCTTCTCCAGCAGGGATGTGACCTCTTTCAGCTTTAAAGGATTTAAATTAACTTGCAATACCAGCCCTGTTCTGGCTGACATAAGGACATAAGCAAAGTAAAGTTGTGGGGAAATAGTCTTTCACTAGCCTCCTACTGTCAAAATGGAAGGCATGTGCACCTGAAACCATGTCAGATTTTTTCCAGCTGTAATAGCTGGCCAATAAAACACACTTACTCCCTCCACAAAGTCTTCCTTAAATTTATTTTTCATTACTAATATAAGCTCTACTGCAAAGCCATCTCTTCTGCTGGCTTGGCATCCCATCTTGCTTTTCATACAATTGTGCCCACTCTCTTACCTATTTTTTAATTAGTTCATCAATAAATATTCTAGATTTTACAAAGTTATACTGCACTAAGGTTTTGGGGTTTTTTTAGCTTTTAAGCATTTACTTATGTTTGCACATTGCACATATCAAGTAATTTAAATTATTCAAATAAGAGAAGAGCTGGAGAAGTGAAAAGGTGTGCTAGGGTGCATGTTTCAGTACTTGCCAGTTTCTTCCAGAGGCATTTACTACAATGTACTCATGTCTAACATAAATGATCACTGAAATACAACATACAGCTATGTTATATTTGCATCCCTTTTGCTGTTCCAAGAGTCTGTGAGCCAGGTAAGATCCAGGATCCTTTTCCATTTTAATTCTCTCTTTTAAGTGCCCTGCAATCTAAAGGCAGAGAGTTCTAAGTCCTGATACAAAGGAAGAAAAATCTTTAACACATAAGTAAATGCATAAGTAAAGCCATTTTATATTGTGTTAAAATGCTCTTTTCATTGCTAGCTAATAAATACACACTTGGGAAACTAAGTTTTCCTAATAAACAGGGAAACTGAAGCAATACTACCATAAACCCTCCCCCAGAGAGAAAGCACCGAGTTAAATTCATTTCACATTAATTTTACTCCAAACCCACTTTGCCCTGGTTGACAGGTTTTTATTTAGTGCATAGTGCTACATATAGCACAGGTCTGGCTGGGGCCACACTGTACCAGCCCCTTTAAATACCTTCTAATAACAGCTGCTGGGCAGTGTCTACCTCACAAGTTAAGATAAAAGACAGGTTCAAGACTGAGAAAATTATATAGCAAAGAGATACTACTTACACCACATAAAGAATCATGGACAGCTAAAACAAGAGCAATTACACTGGCACTGTATCTAGATATTCATAATTGTCTCACATCTGAATGGCCTAATAACAGACAGTGGTGAGTCTCTTACAGTAACTGATCCAAAAGTAATAAATTATAGAAGGAAGCTTTTAAAGCAACAATTCAGAAGACAGTATCTGTCTTCTCAGCTGCATTACAGCGAAAGTACACACTCCCAGAAGAGAAAGGACAGGCAATGAACCTGTTGCCATCTCATCCCGACCATTCCCGTCTCTTCAAGACAAGGTGGGAATATTTGTCTCAAGGAATGTGAACTGAATTGATGGATGGGAGAAGGAGCTGATGTTCAAAACATTTCTGATTTCTCTCAAATTTTATCACAACCCCAGCTGAAGTATTATCAACCATCTTAGGGGTTTTCTTCTTTTAGTCCCTTATTATAGACGTGTATTGTGCTCTAATTTATCATATCATGGTACACACTTCACAAATCCTTGGAACCCCTAAATTATCTAGGAAGCTTGAAAGCTCTCCTCAAACAGTATCCCTTCCTTACAGAAATGACTAGCTAATGTTTATATAACTCTCTAGATTTGCTGTTAATATAAATAAGTGGCATTTCCAGACCAGAATAAGGAGAATGACTATGAATTTGGCTATTTTAAAAGACAAATGAGAACAGCTTTAAAATGCAACAAGTAAGCTGTTCTCTAGAACCAGATCCATTTAGTCTAATTCCAACCAGTTGTGCAAATGCTGCATTGCAGTGCAATTCCCTTAAAACATTATTGCTCCCCTTAAAACCTCTCGAACATGGCCTAAGGTTGGAAAAAATGTTTAGAGGCACACTTTATGGTGTCATCAATCTTCTTACTTTATGCATATCTGAGCTTACCTTCCATGTGGCGGAGGGGCAGGTTGCCAAGGTGAAGGTTACTTTCTCTGTCACTACATTGAAGGTGACACGAAACATGGTTTATATTCCAGTGGCCTCAGACCCAGGGCAGAAATCTTCAGTGACGGTCACACTGCTCACTTGTGTGCATGCTGCAGGCTTCTGTCACACTGCACTGTACATTCAGCTACCCCATAACATTATGATCAAAGCTGAAGCCTGAAACAGCAGTAAGGGTCCAGCTTTTCCCAGCAGCCTTGCTCCTGTATGTCAGGACTAATCAGATTAGCAGGTCTTACTTGTCTGAGTTGGGACTAACAGGTTAGCAGAACAGTTTGAGTGGGGGAAGGGAGCAGAAAATAAATCAAATTAGGGCATTTACTAAGCAGCTGAGATTTCCTTCCTGCTCGCCTTTGTCTCTTTACAGCACTCACACAGAGCCAGGACAATGCACCACAAAAATGCAGCTTTGTTTTAGAGTAGCTCTTTGTATAGGAGAATTTCTCTAACTTTGCCTTGATTTGATTCGTTTTTGATTGTCAGCAATCACCAAGAGGAGAGCTCTCCCAGAGCGGCCTAGATGTTGTGCAGAAAAACAAGTCTCAGACAGAAAAGGCATGTATTGTGCTTTTTTCATCCCACACAACCCACCAAGGCAACACACTGGCTGTGCCAGGAGATCAGTCACACACTCTGTTCTGCACAGTGCTAGATAACAAGATTCACAGATGGTCTAATCTGCAGACTAGGGCAAAAGGGTGAAAGGGGTGGGACAGGACAGGACAGGACAGGACAGGACAGGACAGGACAGGTATGACCTTAGGATCCTTAGCCTTCTTCAGAGTACTTTTTCCATGTCTTTCACTGAGACAGATTTATCCTCATGGAAAGGAAAAATCAAAAGAAGAAAGGAAAAAGAGAAGTTGGGTATGATATCCACAATTAAGTGTTTGACTGCATGCATAGACTGCTACAGGATGTGGGAGATGCTACACAAGGGAGACACTTCCTTCATGGACAGAGCAGATGCAGTCATCTCTCACTGACACCATCACATTACAGCTCGAGCATGTAAAGAACAGACTTACTTCGGGTAGCTTGTCTCTTATCTACATTTATCTTTTCAAAGATAGGTCTCTAATCACCTAATCTTCTGCCCTGCCAATAGAGAAACACAGGTGTGACCAACTGCCTTAAACTGCCTTTGAAAGTACATCTTTCTCAGCATAACTTGAAGGAGGGAGTATTGACATTTCAGAATGCTGACATGACTTGAGATTAATATTGAAAACTTCAGCCGAGTGTTGAGACAGAGTTCAAAGATGCACTGACTTTCTCCTACTTGCTCTGTGAGTCTGGTCTGTGACTCTAGAGGGATGTTCACTACTGAATGAGGAAGCCCTCAAAATGTCCAGAATATGTTTCCTTCTACTAGTCAGTAACTGTAACATGAGTAACAATTTTGCAATATTGGAAAGAGGCCAGACTTTAAATCCTTTATTCTTGTCAGCAAATACCTACTCATACAAAAATTGCACTGACATTAGATAGATTAGACTCACCAAGGGGAGTCATAAGTATACTGACAATTTCATTGGGTAAGAATTCATTTATTCCAATAATCCAACTCCTGTGGCCAGAAGAAGCCAAGCACCATGCAAGAGCCAAGGAATGCTCCAAACCTGTAGATGACAGCATATGGCTGGATTCCTGTACATTAGTGCCTGCACTGGCAAAAATTAAGCCCACAGTGTTTAGAAGGTACAAAAGCCACGTCACAAAACCATTATTTGAAATACTAGCAAAGTAACACCATAGCTCAACTCCCAGTACCAGGATCCTTTCCAAGAAGTTCAACAAACCAGCCAGCCAGTGTCCAATTATCTTCAACCTGAATTAGACAGAAAAGTAGAATTTTGTAGGAACATACATAGGCATACAGATCTGATGCACATTTTTAAAGGACAGAACAATATATGCTGTCACTTCAGCCAGGTTTAACTGGACAGACAGAAGTCACCCATTTCTTGTGTTTAGGCCATAAGGGAGCTTTGTTATTTTTATTTAGATAAAATGAGATTAATCTCCTTGTAAATAATATATTGATAGTAATATATTTGTGTATTTCTAAAGAGACTCATGCACAGTGAAAGGTATTTCTTTCCATAACTGACTTCTTACTGTCTGCTTTCATTTATTTGTCCATTTAAATTCTTTTAGGACTATTCAAGCACCAGTTGATGTAGAACAGGCAAAATAACATGAAGTACCTTCTTGCTCTAATCTAGTGAAAGCTATTTTTCTTTTCTTTAAGGAGCAGGTTTATGGAGAATCTAATGGAGAAAGTTTTCTTTTGTGAGAAAAGATACAGTTTCCAAGACTGGAAACTGTTTTCTGTGTGCTAATGATGCTGTTGTTCCTATGAGATAGTTGTTGCAGAAAGTCAGGCTCAGGTTGAGACAGGTAGTTTGTGGCACAAGGAAAGAGAGCTCTGGGGATGAAAATCCATAGCATAACAACATGTGGGTTTTTGGCTGATACGGTCTTAGTGCCCACAGTGCTGCTGAGCACAGATTGGTGGTTGTTTCTGATTTTAATCAAAGCAACAATCCCATAACTCCAGAAAATTGTCAATAGTCACAGCATAAGGTCATTACAGATACATAGCCACATCTAAATAGTTCCCACTTCCCAAGAAAAAGAATGGAGGGCATGTTAAACTGTTTTTTGGAAGAAGAAATCTCTGTGAGATACTGTTACAAAGAAAAAGCAAAAGTATTTCTAAATTTATAAAGAGTTTTTGACACATAACCCATTGCCTATAATACCTACTCTTTATAATCATTTTCCAACCATCTTTTCCTAGATCTCAATCACACAAATTAAACCTCAGACAGGAACCACCTTCAATTTCCACCTTTGCACGCAAAATATCTAGCCCAGGATCATCACCTCTGAAAAAGACCACTGGACATTGTCATGGTACCAAAAACAAAGAGCAAGCCCAGCATATGAAACCTCCAAAATATACATGTTGAATCAAGAGGCCTTTTCTTCCTTTCCTCACCACTGTTCTTCAGTTCCTCCCTGCTCCTTGCTCTCCCATTACTTTATTATATATATTTTTCATGTCTAGTTACCACTTGCACTACAAGCCTCACAGAGCAGTATTTGATTTATTGTACATACACACCCAAACTTATGTCTGAATACTAGCAGAGTGTCATGAGAACAAGTACTTTATAAAGAAAGTCAACATAAAGAAAAGCCAGTGCTGAGATCAATCAGCCTGAACTACTGCCTGAAGGCATTTAGAAAAAGTTATGCCTCAGAGACTTTTTCACTGTGTGTCAATCCAAAGACATGCATAATACACATATTTAAAACAAGTACTCTGTTAATATGCTGGAAACACTGACTTAGCAAATTGTATAGCATGTTCCAATTTGAAGCTTAATGACAAATGTTATTTTATTAAATAAGAATTAATTAAACATTAATTTAAACACTCATTCAAAGCTACTTACACACACACAGAATGCAACATCTTCAAACAATCAGCAAAAATTTCCAGGCTGCTGTCAGACAAAAAAAGGTGCAAATGGAAGACAGGCCAAAGCAAAATAATACTTTTTCTGTTAGTGTAAGGAGTTTTGGTCAAATACAAAGGGCAAACTCATAGAAGGTAGGCTATAAATGTCATGCCTCATTTTATGAATCTGATCAAAAGACACAGTAAAAATCCCACATCTTCATATCACCTCAGAAAACACATAACACATGGCCAGTGCATTTTGATTGCCAGTCAGCATGGATAAGATAAACTTCAGGTTTCATTTATCCTTATGGACATTCCCATTAGCTCCCAAGTGTTTTGCAGGTTTGTTAGCCTAACATCTCTGAGCTGCGACCTAATGGAGAAAGGCATTTTCTGTGTGGAAAAATGTATGGGTAAACCTGCCTCAATAAACTTCCCATCTCTTTGCATCTTAAAACCTGTAAAGTCAGTTTTGATTCTACAATACAGTGAATCAGAAAAAAATGCAGATCCTAGATGAGAATCTGCTCCTTGGCTTGACTTCCAAGGAGGAGAGTGTGTCTGCTCTATTATTCTAGTGATTGCCCTGCTGCATTAGGAGTTCCTGCTTTGAAGGAAAGGCACTTTGAATTCAATAGCTCCTTCTGGTGGTCTGAAAGAAAATGCTTCATTACAGTCAGCTCACAGTAATGCAGGATCAATGCACCATTAATTGTGTAAATCATATGTATCAGCAACAGCTAGAAGTTATGCCACAATTAAAATAAACATTTAAGTTATGATTCAAGAAATATGTCATGCTGAGTGTATTCTCCATTACTGTCATGAAGGAGACAAGGTTTCTAGGGTTTTCATTGTTTTCTTTTCCCCTTCAGAATGTCCAGTGTTAAGATAGATACTATCTTCTTCTAGCTCACCTCTTAAAGAAAGCAACAGCCAGAGAGCATTTACAAGGAATGCGACTGCCTTCTTTCCTAGCCAGTCTCAGTAACATTGCATCATTCCCCAGCTGTTCAAACAAAACATTGTCTTGGGAGTTAAAAGCAGCAGTCCCAGCCTTGGGTCTAAACGATGCATTGTTCTTAATTAACAAAATTCACTGGCAGGGTGCTACAATGTATTTCCTATCTGATAGTCCTTTTAAGACTTATCTGGTGAGACATTCATGGTTGCTGTCAGAGAAGATCTTTCACATCCTACCTCCAGCAGGGTACTCTGGATAACTCCACTCAGGTAGACCCCTGTTGCCTTAGAGTCTGCTTACATGAAGTACCAAGCAGAGCTTCAAGTTAAAATAAGGTTATTCAAAAATATAATTGAGTTACCATCTGCTTACTCTTTCACCAAATTTTATACTTGGCAAAATCCAAGACTTTACAAAAGTAATAAGACATATGTTTAAATGAACTTTAAAACCATAACACTTATACCTCTAATACAATGTAAAATACTTATGATCCAGATTTTATTCAAAGCCAACACAGTATAAACTAAAGTGAAGCAATTTATTTTTGCCCAGATATACACATACATAGTAAAACTAGTACTAACGGCAAAAATAAAACTCAAAAATCACAATCTAAACAATAAAATCAATATTTCTAATCTATATATCTTTCTAGTCAACAGCCCTCATTGATGTCAGCGTGAATTTTAGAAAATGGCCTGATTGGTATCATCATTGAGTTACCAAGAGAAACCTAATCTCACACATTAAAAGGGATTTCTTTTTAGCTTGATATTTGGTCTTGAGCCTACCCAGAATGCTGGGAGGAAATTGGTTTGAAGTTTGCTGCTGATGCTCTACTACCAAGTGCTTCAAACTCTTTCTAAATATTTCACCATTAGCTGTTATTCATTACAAAGAGTGCTCCACATTATACATTCAGCAGGGAAGTTCCTGAACTGGAGCACTAGAAGGAAATAGAGAGAATTCATCTCTGGGAGAGCCAGGGAATTGCTCTGTGCCAGGACGTATCTTCTCCCTTCCTCGATGGCACATGCAAGGTTTGTATCTCTGGGACACTGGAAGGCAAATGGGGGAGGTTTTAAAGGAAAAAACCTTGCAGACAGAGTCCTTTGTGCTTTTAATACTTACCTTTGTGGACACTGAAGAACTGTCCAGCTCTAAGTGAGAGCTTTGTGAAAGTGGAAGAGTTAGAGGAACGAAAAAATGTGTCAGGATTCCATGTAAATAACTGCAGAGCTTTAGCTGAGGGATGAGCGTGTCAAACGAGCTTCTCTGTTTACTGTGCACATTTTCAATTGGCTCTTACCTAACTTTTTAATTACAGTGTGTATGAAAGTAGCACATGAAGCCCTGGGGAACTATTAGGGACCCATCCCTCTCCATTAGAGACTGTACATCCACAGAACAAGAGAAATCTCTGTCTCCAGCAGCCTTCAGTGAATCAACACACAAAACCAAAACCAACCAGAATACCAAAGGCCTGAGTCTGCAGTAACATGTAAGAACACAGAAACAGACACTGGAATTCAAACCAAAGTTCTGCCTAGCCAACGTTTAGATTTTTAGGATAGCCTTTGCTTGGCACTTTGGAAAAAGTAAAGATGTGGGAAAGTTTACCACAATTTTTCACACATTACTCCAGCTTTCAGCTATCTTCACACAGGAACTTCTAAAGCCAAAGTGTCTTTCTATTTAGTAATACTGGATGGACCTTCTTCTGACTTTGTAAAGCCATTGGCATTTGTGGGTGCTACAGTGCCTGTGTAATGACTAGTTCTATAATTGAATTATGGGACTGTCTAATAAAGTACTCAGCCTTGCTTATTTTCTTGTCTGTATACCTGGTAATTTCACTGGACACTAAATCACATTTGTCTATTCCACCTCCACATGACATTCATAACTGCATATATTACTGTCACACCCTCACTCTGTTTATTAATTTCCAGTTTAAAGAGAAAAATGAGTTGAGCTCATTTTTCTCATAGAGACACTTCTCTATCCTAGTGCACATCTAATGACCCAGAGGTCTGGAGACATTCAGAAGGCCATTTCTTCAGTAAGGTGAGAGATTATTTGCTCTCTCCTGAATATCCCAAACTATTCCAAGAGCAGTGGCCAAGCCTGAGACCACTGAGTTTTGTTGTTTCCACTGGGACGCCCTACTCCTTTTAATTTGTCATTGAGAGATGTTTAATTGATGTCACCGCGATAATCGTTGTCTGATCCATCAGGTAATAAATCCAGATTATAGTTACCTCTCTATCATGAAAACAGACCATTTATTCATAACTCTTTGATTCCTTAATCAGTTATTCCTTAATCACTTTGGTCCTTAAAGAGCTTCTGGTAAGACAGGAAAATATCAAGTGACTTTTGGAAAGGTATTTTTAACTGATCAAATAATTCTTTTTCATGCAGTCATTGACTCCAGTACCATGCTATATTTATGAAGTCTGAGTTCCCACTATAAATCCACCACAGAACTTTTCTCCTATACTGAATTTACCCGTCTGTCCACTAAAGGCAGGGGCAAAAAGTGAAATTCTGTTTAAGAGGATCATACAAAACCAGTCATCGAGATAAAAACCAAACATGTATGACAATTCAAATAAGAGGGAACAAGCCATAAATTAACTGGGCAGCTGTTAAAGTGAGCTCAGTAACAACAGGCATCACAGACTTGGGTTTTGTTTCTCTCTCTACTTCTGACCTGGCAGAGGAGCTAAAATAAGCCACTTTGCAACTTTGTGTTTCCCTCCCACTTCTTTCTGAAACCTTTTTAGAGGTCAGGATTTTTTCTTGTCCAGTGCATTTCTGCTGTGGTGTTATAATGTTTAACTTGAGGCCATGAGCTTCAACAGACTGAACAGAAAGTCTCCTGTTTGTCCATATTCAAAAGAAGATCCATGAGCTATGCTGTCATGTTGCTGAAGGGAGAGAGACCCACTGGGAAAAAAGGATGTGTTGAGGTGTAGACTTGTGCTTTTTGACAGAACTTGCCTGTGGCCATAGAGGAAGTTTGTAGCAGCTATAGGAGAGGAACCCAGACACCTTCCACTGCTCAGCTAAGTTCCCTTCCTGCAAGGCTTTATTCCTTCCCTCCACAGCACATGCAAGAGAGAACCTGTGTGTCAAAACAGCTCTATTCTGAAAGCAGACATCTGGTGTAATGTTCTTAGAAGGTTAATAATGCCACTAGCAGCTGAATTAAGTAAATGACAGTGTATATGTTAGAAAGATGACTGTAACCCTATGGAGAATTAGTATGTCAAAGCACATTTATTTCATGTCAGCTGAACTACAATAAACAGAAATGTTAACTCTTATTTGAACAAATTATTTCTTTTACTTTGGAAGAGGTTTTTATCCTGCTTGTTCTAACATCACTTTTTTTTCACTGTCAATAGTAGGAAAGGGTCTCTGGAAACATTTTTCAGTCAAAAAACATTAAGAATTCTAAATTCCTTTAAAAAATAAATAAACCAAAAAAATTTATATAATTTCCTAAAACATTTTAGGGAAATGTATTAAGTACTCCTAAAATACTTAATACATTTCCTTAAAATGTATAAAGTATTATCAGGCAGTTGCCCCTGGCATATGACTATGGTTTGTTCCACCTCGAGGACTAAGTCTGGGCTTTACAATTGTTTATTAGAATAGTGTTAAAACAGGCACCAGGCACAGGAAGCTTGTATTTAGAATTATCAAAACTGTGCAACCTGAATGGCTTGGGATTGTTAACTGATAAGGAGATAGGTAGTGGACTAATGATCAAGATGTCTGCAGGCCATCAAAGAACTATCAGAAGTTTACACAAGATACCTTTAGTGCAGCTTATCTCATCTATTAAAGTGTAAGTATGATAAGGGTGACAGACAAGAAAACATATTAGAGTTCAAGTGCATAGTTAGTACATGGATAAAAATGTACCACTACAAATGCACAACAAACATATGCGATCAGGTAAATGTTACTAATAGGCTGAATTAAAGAACCTGAATGGTTGCATCAGTCCCCAAACTACTATAAATTTTGAGACAGGGATGCAAGTATAAATGATTCTGGTAGCAAGTTATTGCCTATCCCTTGTGTAGAACCCATTTGTTGGAAATACTGATGCACCTGGAGTAGCCTGAACTACCCCTATAACTACAAAGACTGAGAATGAAATCCAGTCATTATAGTTTCAACTTTACTGTCCTCACCAGATAATCGATACCTGGAAATGGAGAATTGAGGTGATTATCTGCAAGAGCTGCCGTGGCTTTTGGTCAAAGGTGTGCATAGTGTCCTCTGTGTTAGCAACAGATAGGAAATGTGTAGGTGGGATAGGATTGATTGCTGTGTAATAAGATAGTGACTGTTGTGGAAGAGTTCACTGCCCAGATATTCACATAAACAGAGCAACATGCAAACTGTGTTAAATCTTATTTCTAATTTCCTACCCCTTTCTCAGCCCAGTCCAACCCGAATTTCTTTTATCCTTCTTCACCTTTCCTGTGCTGTTCTTTGCTAATGTACACTGGGCCATCTCTCCAGGTTTCATTTATACTCCCAGCTAATTTGCCTTGTGTCTCATCTTTCTCCCTGTTTTTCTGTCTGTTTCTTCCAACTTCTCATTTTTCTTTCCTGCATACATTTTTCAGCATCAGCATGGTGCTGGAAGGATCTCATCTTCACTTTTCTTATAAGCCAGAAGAACTCCTCTCTGCCAGCTCAATTCACTTTCTATCCTCATCAGAAACATTTCCTGTCTTATGCCTCTTGCCATTCCTGCAGTGGTTGCATAACTACCCTTACTAGATACAAGAAGACAGGGTTTGACTTAAAGATGATGTCCTAAGTACAGCTGCACCAAACATGCATACACGTGCTGTTTTCATCCCCACTGTGCAGCTCAGCTGGTAGTGACAGTCTCACAATGCAAAAACCTAAATACACTCTCAGCATTAAAGAACTTCTGATACTCTCTGCTGCTGGTACATTGGCTCTCACCAACTGTGCATTGCAGTCATCCCTAGATCTCTGTCCTGTACTGTGTAATTCCACATATATCAGTACCTTTTCCAGCTCAAATTCCAGGGCACAAAATCTTTCATGTATCACTGCTGTGATGAAGTAAAATCACATGCTGGTACTTAGAAGTTTCAGGCAGGGCGAGACACAATAAAGACAAAACTCATATGGCTTACAGTTTAACCAAATTAGTTTTGGAAGACCTTACACTGCAGCCTTACAAAGAAAGTCACTGAGCTGGTGAAAGAATTCCTGTCACAAAACCTAACTCTGTGAAGACATTCCTGGTACAAGACACTGAAACTATTTAGTACATATGCTGGATATGAGAGACATCCCCTTCTTCCCTCCATCAGTAGATGTTTTGTACTGTTGTTTCCCAGAGCTTGTTTAAGTCATCACTACAGTCTGTTGTGCTACCAACCACTGTGTTCTTTGTCTTCATTACAAGAGGCAGGCTTAAGAAAGAAAATTGGTAGAAAGGTTTATTATAATCCTCCAGAGACAGAGAGCAGAATTCCCAAACCTGCTTGAGCCATTCCCTGTATGATTTAAATCAGACTGATTTATCTTGTTCTTGGTTTTGTAATTCTTCAAAGACCATGGCAAGGATGCTGAGAGCATTTTGGCAGTCTTTAGCATGCCCTGAATCAGGTCTGGAATTTCCCTTGCTGTTGCCCACTGTAGTAACTTTCCCAGAAATTTTCACACCTCTGTTTCTTTGCAAAGGCAAACCAGCTGCACTACAACTCTCCACTCTGCCATCAGCTGGAACACCCTGTTTGTCTTTATGTCAATACACAGTTCTTTAAACCTCCTTGTCATGATAATAAAGCAATATATTCAAGACCAACAAGTCAGCCCTGAAAACTTGCAAGCAAGGCTGTGAGTTTGGTTTGTGTGCTGGTCTGTGAGAAGGCTGAACTGCCTCAGCAAGAGCCAGCCCTGCAGCACCACAGCTCCTGCTGCTTCCACCTGCAGACAAAGAATCCTTCAGACACTCCTGTCGCTGTAAAGACATGACATCCTGGGTTTCTTGAACTACACTATAGGACAGAAATACAAAGACCTCTGCCGAGTGATTTCCGTGACTGTTGGAAGCTTTGAATACAGCACCACGTCTCTCAACTCATTTACTCTTCTATCAGACTAAGTTTTCCTTTCTACTGAACTCCAAAAAATTAGTGCTTCAAATGCAATGCTCTGAACACATTTAATTTATCTAAAAGATGAGCTTTCTTTAACTGAAGAGCTATTACTTGCTCAGGAAACATCCTCCCCACCTCCATATAAATGTATTTATTAAAACCCTACGGCTTAAAAAACAAATACTAGCTGTAGGATTTTGAGGCGTTGGTTTGTTTGTCAATTAATTTATATGAGAATTTGTAGATCCAGAAATCCTGTAATCTGAAAAAGCCTAAAAACACTTGGATTGCCCCATAGCTTCCAGTAGTTTAGATCGCTGCCTAATGCTGTAAGTTTGCACTGTGAGAAACAACATTTCAGTTTCTAACTGATCTGCACTGAATTAATTTTTAAAGTTGTTGAATTATGCTAACAAGATCACAATAGTTAGAAGAGCTTCAGGGGCAAGTGGATAGAGTTGGGAGTTAGCTCTGCCATCCCTGTGAGAGAAAAGATTTGTGTTTCTTCTTGAGTTACTCTAAGATAGCAATTCAAATCCTCAGAGCTCACATTAATGCAAGCCTGACTGACAACCTACCATTCAGAGCAACCATCTCAGATTTCTGCAATTAGCATGTGCTCTAAAATTTCTGATTCTGTTGGCTTGGTCTCTAATTTACATTTTGAAAAGGCTCTTAAGAATGAAGATGCCAAGACTGAGCAAATTCACTGCTCTTGAGACACATTCTGCATATCTGCAAGCTCAGTAAAAGTGTGCTTCTGTTAAAATCAATAGGATAAGTATCACATGGGAAAAAATTACTTTTCTTACCAAGTTGGGAGTACTCAAGGCTTTCATGGAGAAACTCTGGAAAGAGACAAAAGAAACTAGTCAATGTACTGAAATAGGAACAGTGTATTAAATAATGCAGAAAGTTGCAGGCAGCACTTGCTAATCCCTGAAAATCTCTTCATGCCCTTAATAGCAGCTTTTTATATGGAAAACTGTATATTCAAGAGGTCTATATACAACTTAATCACAGAAAAAAGAGAAAGCAGGGAAATATAAGACATCATCCCATCTGCTGCCAGTGACTGATTTTTCTCTTTGTCAAGGTTTGCTTTAGGAGACCAAAGAAATCAGATTATTTATTACTTATCCAGAGAGATTATTTCACATTTTAAGAACATTTTCCTAAAGAATAGAAGCCTTGAAAATCAAGGAGATGTAGGCATCAATGCCTGAATAGGTGCTATATTGGAATGCTGAAGTCAGCACACAATGGGTAAAACAATATTCCTAAGATCCGTTACTGGCATTTTCATCATGAATTAGACAAATGTCACACACTTGAAGTTTCAGTCTAGTTTGCCTGGATCTAAGATATAATTTGTGTTAGGTGAAGTTCTCAACAAATAATGATGCCAAATTATCTAGGCAATTTATAACAATATATCTGTTCTGTGAGCTTAGTCAGGTCATCCATTCAACTATTTTAGACTCTCCATTTTTGCAGGATGATCTGGGGTTTGAGGCGTTTTTTTGGAAAAGGAATCAAAAAATGGAAAAAAGGCCCATTTAAGTGGATTTTTGCAAAACAATGACATTACCTGTTCTTATTTCCAACTCAAAAAGCCACCAAGAATTAAACTATGTCTGAGTGAATAACATTTGTTAGTGTGTAGCTGCTCACTACACTGACATTTGCTTTGCTTATCTGATAATAAATTAAAATGCTGGCATTTATTATTAGATTAGATGAATGCATTAACAGGACAGCATTTTCCCCATTCTGAAAATCATCTAAAATATTTACATTTATTGTTTTCTTATTCCTCTTCTTCTATGCAAGAAGCTTACACTTTAACTCTCTGATTAAAACACCTTTGAAATTGCACTGGAACGCACAGCATCAGCAAGTTAAGGGTTGTGAGGGTGTGATTTTTGGCCTAAGCTTGCTCCCACTTTCACCATACCAAGTGGAGACAGCAGAGGAATAATGCCTGATAAGCACTGTGGATGAAGATGTCCAGGCTTGGGAAGTAGAGCTTAGTTGCAGGAATGGAAGCTGAGTCTCACTAGTTGCCCTGCAGACAGGGAGCCTTGTCCCACTCTATTCACTGGTACAGCTGTTGCCATCAGATCAATAAATCCCGAGTTATGAACAGCATCTCTCAGCTTTACACTTGTGCTAACTGAAGAACCAAAGTAGGATTTTTATCTCCAGGCTTTAACTCAGCACTGTGCAAATTAATGTCGATTTTTATCCCACATAGTGAAAATTAAGAAAATAACCTACAAATGTAGAATGTACCTTGGAGCTTTAATGAAGAAGGCATGAAAATCAGCTGATGCGTGTAAATACAGCTTCTGCAGTTCAGGGAAAGTCTCACTGAATACAGTAAAGTATCTTAGCTAGTCTGCCACTTTATTTGTGCAGTTTTAATAATTTTGACATTAGCACCACGTTTCTTTACCATCAAGGACTAGACGAACCTTATATAAGGTTTAGAAATATAATTACAGAAGATTCCAATCAGAAATTATAATTTCACTTTAATTGCTGAATCTTATTTAGGTTAAAGCTATCACATAGATCACTGAACATTAAAACTGATGAACAGTTTTTATTCTTTTATATCACTATAATTAATTTCTAGTAAAGGGACAATAGCAGAGCTGTTCTTCAGCCTCTATCTATGGTTCCTTGCCTAGATCCAGCAGCCCAGCTTATCTGTACCAGTCACAGGCAGACTGGACTGTAACAGACACCAATAAACAATGGAACCAGCAAAGCCAAGGGAGGGCAGAAGGAGGAAGAGAGAAAGCAGTGATTGGTTTTTGTTAAGACACTCATGACTTTGAATAATTAAGGCTAATTCACTGCAAGCAAGACTTGATGCTTTCTGCACTGCAACCTCGCAGTTGCCGTATCAGGTCTACATACAAGCTACTTTCTGGTGTTTAAGCAAAAATAAAGCTATTGAAACAAGACTCAGAGCAAAAGCTGGTCTCAGTAATTTCAGTTGGCATACACCACTTTTTGAACCAAAGATGCTTTGTATTTGTAACGCAATCTTCTTGTAGTTTGCAATGGTCCAAGGATATAAACGAGACTGTGTATAAATGCAGCTCTGATTGACAAAGCTGAAAAAAACTTAGGAACTCTCAAGCACATAACCCCTTTTTCAGTTCTAAATCTCCAAACCAAGTGCATGAATCATTGTCCTGACTTTAGTGTAATTCAATTAGTCACTGAATCAAGGAAAAAGACAGTTGGTAGCAAGGGAGCTGAAGAGAATGCTAACAGAAACACAGAGATAATATTTTATGCTCTGTGGGAATAGAACTCAGTAATTACTGCTTACAGAACAGTGAGCACTTAATAGAGGATATTGAATGGAGGAAAGAAAACCAATTAGTTTTTATACTGAGTCCATGAGTTTTACTATACACTAAAGTTGTGAATTCCAGTTCCCCTGCTAATTTCTCAAGGCATTTTTCATACCTCACTGAAGTCTGAGATATCAAACTGTCTTTTCTTATATATATATATATTTCCATACATTTCACTGGAGATTTCTGGGGCTTTTTTATCAATTAGCTATGTGAATTCATTCTGCTGCTTATTTCTTGTTTCATTTAATTTCCACAATCTTAATTTGGCACTCTGGATAAGGTATATCATTATATCCTGGGACAGAAGATCCATCCAAGGCTGGGAAGAGAGCTGATGGAAAGCTCTGTTGCTAGGCACAGTCCTCCTCCAAGGGAGTGTTGGCTTACAGAAAGCTGGGATGCCAGCCTGTCCATAGTATTATCTAATGATCCCAGGTTCAGATCTCTTATTGCAGTGAGGAGGTAAATTTTTCATACACAGCATACCTAATAATCTACCAAATTAGAGTTACTATAGCAGTACTAATCTATTTCCACAGTAATGCAGAAGCAGATCTGACAGGCACTAGAACCAAGCAAGCATGCACTTGCTTTATTAGCCTTTAAAGAAGTTAAATTTGACACTCCTGTGAGCTTTTCTGATATGAAAAGTACTTTAGTCACAAGAAGGGAGATAGAAAAGTGCTAACAAATTTAAAGGATGCTGTTTAACATTTACCAACTTGTATTTGTCTGTGGTGTACAAGGTGCATGGGCTGTGGAAATAGCACAGTCTGGTTTATAACATCAAAATTCCTAGAGGCAAGAGACTGTGGCTCTCCACAGTTTGCTGAATGGGTTTCTTCATTGACAACAGGTGTGGTGTGTCTAGGTAATCCTGCATGCTCCCCATTCCTGCAATAGATTTTTCTTTTGCAAGCATGATCTGTTTTGCCACATTTCAGAATGGGCAAAGAGGGGCCAGCAACAAATGTCATATGAACTCTGGTCACATCTACTCACATCAAACGGCTTGTATGACCTTGATTGACCTTGATGGGCTCTGCATGCAAGAGAACATTTACATAACAAGTTGAGCAGGCAGTCCACCCACCAATAATGTGTTAAATAAATCACCAAGAGCTTTGCAGCACCAGGCATATTTTCCAAGCTAACATATAGCTAGATCCAGCTTTCAAAAGACAAGCACTTTTCCTGAATGTCGATGACACAGCATGCCCAGCTCCTCCCTGGAGAAGGATGAGGAATATGATTTATTTAAAAACCAAAATTTTTGAATAAGTTCTGTCTTAATCTAAACTAGTTTTGTTCAACCAATTGTAAATTAGTGTATCTTAAATCCATTATTGCATGCCAATTTTGTATTTCAGATTAGCCAGGATGCTAAAGACTGGATGAGAAACCTCTAGTGCTGGAGCACACCTCGGTGGTATGCAATATAGCAGCTGTAGGTGACATAAAACCTCCATTCAGGGCAACACCTGCAGATTACACAGAAACTAAGTGGAGGACAAAACCATTAATACAATCCAGAAGTGTGTGGATGAACTAGCACCACTCACTGGGGCTTGTGGCACTGAAAATTCTTCTGGGGCAGCATGGGAGCAAATAAAATGTGTTTAACAGCTCAGGTACAAACTTGATGGTTTGGAGATGACTAGTGCATGTGTCTTTGGTTTCTTTCACAAGAGAGTAACAGCTTCTATTAGGACACATTACCCTGTGTTAGGTGTTTAAAAACCTTGAGGAAAGGACAATCAGATTTCAATCAGGTAAAAATGAACATTATTTCTCTGAATTTCCCTCTTTTTTTCCCCTTTAAAAATATTTACAAAAGTATTTTTTTCTAAAGGTACTGTTAATTAAGATTACTTATAAATCTGCTTCTATTCTTACAAATCTGCTTCTATCTCTGTAATAAACTGATAAAATATCTTTCAGTTACTTGTTATTGAAACTTTAGCACTAAAACAGTACAACTTTTTTCCCTAATGTTTCAATACAGATTCAAATGGTAAAAACCACAGCTGAACATGGAACCTGAAATTTGTTTATGATCTGCCTCAAAGGTTTAAATCTTTCTATCTATATAGACAGTTGAGAGCAAAGGAGTTGTCACCAGGCAAATGAAAATAGTACTTTGTTTTTCAAGTATTTATGGGGAAAAAAAATCTTCCATTTGTGTCTAGTCAGTGTACTCTGTAGTCACTGCCCATGATAAACCAGGAGAATTCAAAGAAAATTATGTCAATTTTATTTGCAAGAAAAATCTTCAATGCAGTTCTTTTTGTCCAGTTGACATTTTCTAAATCACTTTTATATCATGCATGAAAGTAGAAGAAAGAAAACCATGCAACATTATACTCTAAGACAGTGAGTGAAAATGTCACCTTTCACTCTACTTGCAATCAGAAGAAAAAAGCCATTCTTAAGTTTCTTCACCTGCTTTGAAATTCAGGAAAGACATCAACATCAACCCCACAAATGCCAAGGTATGTAATGGTTACACAGAAGAACTTCCCATGGCACTTGAAGGAAAATGAAAACCAAAGTTTTCATTGCCTTATCAAAGAATTACTGTAAAATATAACTTCCTAGCCAAATGAAAAAGAAGTAGAAGGCAGTAAATACTCATGATTATTCTCTGGATTTGCAGAAATTAGTAGCAAAACTTCCATTGATTCTAGCACCCATGATTTTACTAGGAAGGAAAGGAATGTAGAGTTGGAGGAGGAGTTTTCTCTTTTTGAATTTTTTGCTAGATAATTAGTTAAGCTTCAACAATTTTCAATACAGGTCATAATTGCTTCAAACTGCTACACTCACTTGATCCCTGTCTTTTGCAGACTGTGTTGCACCACAGGGAATAGCCAACAGAATTATGTGGCACAGTTTGGCTCAAATTAATAGTTCTGAGGGTTCAGGTTAAAAGAGATCAGATTTTCAAATTGTCTAAATCAGGTGCCTAGAAATGCCTCTTTTTGTCTTAGCCTTTTGTAAAACAAAATAATGACCCATGAAATTATTTTTGCTCATAGAGGGCTGCGCACTTCCCAGCACTGCTTGGAGTTAAGTGTTCTCTGACTAACACTGTTGTGAGACATTTTAATTTCAGTAGCAAAGGCCAAAGGAGTTCTTACATGAACATCCTTTACCCTTCAGAAGTTCCCTCCACTTGGCTGCACCCACTGGAGTGGCAGAAAGAAGACTTTTTACCACAGGCAAGAGCAATGAAGCTGGCAGCTAGACCTGATGTCTATTGTTATAAATGCAACGGCAAAAATCAGATTAATAAAGAAACAATTTATTAATAAAACAATTCCAATCACCAACAAAGAGAGAAACCACAAATAGGACGTGCAGCGCAGCGCTGGGTGGACAAGGGGTCCGTACTCTAAGGTACAGATTTCCCAAATCCACACGGAGCAGATCGCAGCCCGGGGTTTTATAGGGGTTTTCGTGTCCCAAGGCAAAACAAGTGCATGGAATAGTCTGGCAAATAGTCCAAATAATCTTTGGATGGGTTTCCCGGATTTGTCGAACTTTGCAGACCGTATTCCGGGAAGATCCTTTCACATGCGGATGGAGCTCGCTGATCCATGGTTATTTCAATGTGTATTCCTCGGCGAAGAATTCCCCTTCGTTTGGAGAGGAATTTCTCTGTCTGGGTATGATGCCGATTCTTATCTGGGTTGGCCAGTGTCTTTGTCCATCCTGATGGCTCCTGTCCTGTTCTTTGTCCCGGGACTGGGGATGGCAGCAGCCTGGCTTGGAGGAAAGTTTCTACAGACTGTACCTTTTCACATTTTTTATATTAACACCAATCTAACATATATTTCTATATTCTTTTATCATGAATTTTTACCCCAATGCCACATTTATCACATCTATGATCTGCCTATCATGAGAGGCTGTTTCCAGGGCTCCAATGTTTGCCACCTGGTCAGCTGCTGAAGCAGAGAGCTCCAGCATAGGGGGCCTGTCTTCAGCTGAAATATTGGGTGAGAAGTTTTAATCAAAACAGTTCATCCTTTTTTTTTTTTTTTTTTCAATCTGAGACCATGGCAAATGTCTTCTCAAGAGGTCTCATTAAGAATCTCTAGCAGCTCTTTTTTTAGGACATAGACTTGAAATTCGGGGTTAGTGGATTGTCTGGCCCCAGGCATAGGATTTTGTGATTGTACAGAAGTGAGGACATGCTCTCCTGTATTCGTACAACTCATCTTTATTGATGAACTGGGAAAAGATGGATTTGAGCACAGAGTGATGAGAGAAGCAAGGAGTTAGAGGAACAGAATAAAATAACTGGGTGAAGGTGGCAAAGGGAGTCAAACACCCAAAGAATAAAAGAGCCTATTTGCCTAGAATGGAAAGACTTAAGAAGGAAAAAAAAATTAGGAGAAAAGCTCAAGATGAAAACACCTGTAACAACCAGAAAGCTCCAAATTATAGCATTTTGAGCTGATACTAGATTTCCCTACCAGAAATGCAATTGGTTTAAGTATTAATAAGCATCCCATGTTGCAAAAGCTGTTCAACAAGAGGTAGCAACATATTACCAGCATCATTTACTCCATAAACTTTGTGTATGGAGTCCCATGCTGCACGTTTTCAGAAACAAAGTTTAAGCCACAAAGATGACTCAATAGAATATCACTACATCCTGAAGAATAAATTAACAAAACAAAACAAAAACAAACAAACAAAAATATATAGAGAAAAACATCCACGCACCCCCTCTGGAGTTCCTGCTTTGAAGAGTAAGAGTATAGCAAAGAGAGAATTTTTTGAAATTGAGAAATGAGAAATCAAACAGTAACCATGTAACCTTATTCTGGCACAGCAGACTCCTGAGCTGTAATGCTGACACAGAGGAAGGGAAGCTCAGCACCTGGATTGAGTCCTTTCTACCACACCAACATCACTGACACAACTCCTCAGTCTTCTTTCCCTGAACAGAAGGCTTTTATTTATGTATTTTACTACAGAATCTAGGGAACTTTCTGCAAGGCTTTTTTTCTTTCTTTTCTTCCTATTATGTATTTAAGACTATTAGTTCAAATTTTAGGCATCACTTAAATTCTCAAAGCCATTTCCTCTCAGTTATTATCTGTTCCTAGTTTTCCTAGCAGCCTACATATTTATGGATAAAATCATCATGTCACTGGCACATCTGCTGCCAAATATGTACCATATGCTTCTCTTTCTCTCCAAGCAAAACAGTTACCTGAGTTTAAACGGTAAAGTTACATAGTGCAGTATAATTTCATGAGTCTTTTGCATCAGGTAAATGTTGTTTATAACTGCTTACTTGCAGAATCTAGTAATTATCCTAATAGGCCTGTTTCTATCAGTAAATTAAATCCAGTGAAAACATACAGTACATGCATGACTAGAGAGCTCTTAATTAATTTTCAGATAATTAAACCCCTTTCAGATGATTAACTCAATTTTGGGATTCATATGGACAGTGTAACAAAATATGCCAGAAGGTAACAAAAACATAACGAATATTCATTCTTAAATTGTTCACCACAGACCACTACAGAGGCCAGGAGACATCCCACACTGCCAGTCTTCTGTGGGGACTTGTGTTATCAAGCTTGCTGAAAGATACCTTTTAGACAATACTGAAAAAATAGCCTTTTTATAGGGGAAAAACCACTTTTGCTATTATTCATACCAGTTTCTAGTTTCTTATACTGAAGCTTTTCTTATCTTAAATGTTGTATATTTTTATAAATTTATTAAATCTTTTTCCGTTCTAATACCATCCCCCACTCAACCAGCTCAGTGTAATTAGTGAGTATAATTTTTATATACAGATACTGTAACAGATGGCATACTCAGGATCTCTACTTTGAACTAGCAGAAACTATTTAATTAAAGGGTGATTTCATTCAAAACAACCCAGCCCTGGCATAATAAATCTTATTCTTGAATGGGAAGTTGATGAATGGCACACATATACGTCACCAATAGTATTTCAACCTCCTTACAGCAATTTGTTTTAAAATCTTATATCCGAAGTAAACTAAAACTGAGTATTTCACCAAGATACACATCTTCACCACAATATAACAAAAACATGAAAATATATTCAGTTCTATTCAGGATTGACAATACAGGCTAATGAAATTCAGTCCAATAATAGGGTCACTAATACAAAAAAGCAACCTCCTTTCCTGCAGCTTCTGCGTCTACTCAAAGCACAGTTCTGTCTTCCTTGAATAATGCACATAAAGAGAGTAGAGAAAATATGAGAATAAGACTGATAAAGTCAGGTTTCAGTTGCCTCTAAAATAAGTTTTACAATTCCCACTGTATTTTTTTTTTATTTTTTTTTAATTTATTAATTTTTTTTAAAAATTAACAGCACTGAAACAAACAAGCACTAAAATCATTGAAGTTCTCATGCAGTTCTCTGCCAAAGGAGGAATACATTTCCTGATCTGATAGACTGAAAACATCACCCCAAACCTAAACCAATTTCAGATTAGTGAGGAAGTTACTGCTGTTACCAGGGAAAAACAATGAGGCACAAGCTCTCTACAGCACAACAAAGTTACTGTAAGAGGCAGCAAAATCAGAATTCAAGTGCAGATCTTGCACTTACTTCTACTGAAGCAAGGTATACCAACATTATCCCCAGACAAATAGAGAAGTTTGGTTAATTAGTTAGTAGGAAAACTCTGCTAACGTTTGATGGGTATTCCTTTTCACAAGAAGCCTTATCTAAGTCAATACGAGGTAGATAAGAAGCTGGATATACAAGATTTCCTTTGGCCAGAAACAGTGTATTTGACATATGAGATCATCCAAGAGATGTCCATGTGATTTTAACTTCTCTAAATAAAAGGGGAAAAAAAAAACCACCAAAAAAATTTTGCCAAAAATACTATCAAAAGGAACTCCAGGCTATTATTAGTACCATGTTTAATTGCTCTCCAAGCAATATTTCAGCAACTGTTGAGTAGCAGTACAACCAACTGTAGTTTGGCAATTACAGAGACATGGTTATCCAAAAGTAAATCACTATCCTTATGTGGCTATACTGTTCTTTTCCACAGAGGAGTGCTCCTTCCCAGCACATTGCCAGGTACCGTGGGAAAGCTCCCTCTTTGTTTCTATCAAACTCTCTTCTTCTGACAGTGGAGGACAGTTCCAGCATTTCCAATTTGAGCATTGAATTGTCTTCACCTTATTCGAACCTGATTTTCTTTTTCTTTCAGTATTATTTTCACTGTTCATTTCCTCTGAGGATCAGTTTGACTAGGAAAACCCATATGCCTGGGTTTAACAGCTAAATGGAGTGAGAAAATCTTCAATTAGCTGAAAGTGATTTCAGCTGGGCAGGCTGAGAAATGTCTACTGAGTGAAAAGCTGCAAAAGCTAATGTATCAGTCATTATATTTTCTAATTATTAAATTTGAGCTGAGCATCAAATGTTTTGTACCATTAAAACAAACAAACAACCAAACAAAACAACTAAACAAAAAACAAAACAAAACAAAAAAAACCCCAACAAAACCAAGAGTAATAAAATCAATTGTTTGTATATTTAAGTTGTTTTGGATAATAGAAGCCCCAGTCTTGTAAAGACAGTGGTAATGAATCACTGCACTAAAACAAAAAAACTGTCTGGCTTCCAGCATCAAGTAACTGTTTGCATTTGGGGTGTATTAAAAGAAATACTCTTATTCTCAATGATAACTTTCAAGCAGTTTCACAAGCAGCCTTTGCAATCTTACTTTGACATTATTAGAAAAATGACAAAGAACAGAGAAGGGTTTTTTAAATACATTTAGATGAACAATTAACTGGTAGTCTTTTTCCAAAACACAAATAATTCTCCTCACTATGGTTTATAATTATTTCTATTGCAGTAGTGTTAGAGATTTAGTCATGGCACAGATTCCCTTTGTGCTAGATGCTGTACAGGAGCAAAAAAATCCTGGTCTTGAAGAGTTAAAGGCAAGCATGTAGTTATTTGCTAGACCATAATTGCCTCATTTGTTTTAACCCTGATCATCTCTCATCTTTCTTAATGGAATCAAGGTATTGACATCACAGTTGCTGGGTACACAGTATGGATTTATATGTGACCATATGCACAGTTATAATGAGAGGGCTGCAGTTATTGTTGAATTCCTTATTTAGAAAGCATATTATTTCTTTGTCTTTGATATGCTAAGCAGTAACTGCTTCTCTCTGAAAATATTTAATAGACAAAGCTAATTCAGATTTGCTGGCCATGAGCTTCTGTGCATTAAGCCATCTGCTTTTATGGGGGAATGGCAGAGGAAAGAAAGCAGGTCAGTTGCCAGTAGACAGAAGTTAAATAAAACTCAGTTTGATTAAGTAGAATGTCAAAATATAAGTTAATTGAGACAAAAGTAAATTACAATCATTGCCTACTGTCATTTCTGAAACATTATGGCTTATCATTTATGCACACCATATCTGTGCAAGAGCATCCTCAATCCCTGCACGCAATAGCTGCACATTGTAATTTCTATTATTGCCTCAGGGGTTTGCTAAAACTTGTCCTTGGCAAAGCAGCAGAATTTCAACAATATTACGTCTAATCACATTTCTTAAACCTCAGTCAAAGATTAATTTGTCCTGTTCTGTTTATCATTGCAGAAGATACAAATTTCATCCCTTAATTGTGCTTTCTTTTGTTCTCTCTCCTGATCCCAGAAGCAAATGACATTCCTTTCTAGAACAGAATTGAAAAACCTTTGTTCCTATTACAGTCAAGAAAAGTTGTTCATTCAGTTTCACAAAAGTCAAAATTTTCTCACAAGCTTCAAATATGACCAATTTGTGGTTAATTCTTTAAATTTTCTCTAAATCAATTTATTCTATTTTTTTCCTCTTTCCTCTAAATTCTTTACAATCAAAGACAAGTTATGTTTCAACCAATCTTAGTTACAGAGAGCACATATTTTTCACAAGCTGATGTCATATCTCAGGACATTTTTACTTCACCAAGGAAATTCTCCCTTTTGTCAGTACAGAAAATACTACTCACCACTGCCCATCTTCCGCTTTACTCTATTCTTCATCAAATCATACACTCAAATGAGAGTACTGGCACCCTCTTGGTAATCCTTCATCTCTTGTCCTTAAAATTCTCCACTCTTGCATTTAACTGTGGAGGAGAATAAGGTCATGGTAACCTAGGTTTTATGTGATATCAGTTAAAAAAATAAAGAAAATAAAAGGAAAGCCCACACCAACAGTCTACACTGCTAGGCTTCTAAGTCAGTTTCTGTAAGAAAAAAAATCTGCTCTTTTATTGGCTTTGCAAAGGAATTAGCATGCAATTGAACGTCATCATCTTTGCCAAGCAAATAGCTGTAGATATATATTAAACACTCCTAAGTCTCCTCAATCCCATTTAGCCTCCACCTGTCTCTCAAACTGAGCATCCCATTCAGGCAGAGGCAGAAATACCATACTGAGAGAGAGAGAACACAAATCTGTGTATTTCAAACGCAAAACTTCTTGCCTGGCCGTTCTCACTCTTTGCATGAAAAGTACAAAGAGAGCCAAGAGATGGCAAAACACACACCAGTCAAACACAACTGCATTTAGCTTAAGAAATAAATTCATATGTTTTCCATGAGCTGTCTTGCTTTTAAAGCCTCAGCCCTAAGGACAAAGCAGAGGTTCATTGTTTATGAATCCAAGCAATTATATATATTCCTGTGCATATTTCACTGTATATACAGATATATACTGCTGCATGCCAGACAGCTTTAAGAGGAGAAAACCACAATGTTCAGTACCCAGTGTGGTGTTGATCTTCTTTTAAATCAGAAGTGAGTTTTGAATCTGTCACTCATCATAGATATATTCTCAAACATGTGATGCATTTACTGCTTGTACAAGAAATATTCTCCCTGAACAACAGAAGTCAGAACAACAGCAGTGGGATTGTTCAAAAAATAGCTTGTTATTTTACAGAAATTTTACTCTGCAACCCACACCATCTTTCTCATGTACTGCAAAATACATCTGAACACCTAGCTGCTAGAAAGTTCCTTCTGAAACCTGTTACTCAGAATTGTTTAATGTCATGAAAATCAACACTGCAGGAAGTGGTTTTCAGTGGTTTTTCCCCTGTTCCCTGGTTTTTGTACAGACCCAACCATGCTGCCAAGTCACCGTTCCCAGGCCTCCATCCCTGCACCAGCCTCACCAGGACAACGGGGTACCAGGCATTCCCCTTCTCCTTCTCCACACTGACACACAGCACTATTTCAACATTATTTAGTCTTGAAAGTAATAGACCTAATCAATGGAGAGCTCCATTACCAGGGCTCCTTCTCCCTTTGTTTTTTACCTAATCAATAGATGGTACACCTTCAACAACACCCTGTTTTTAAAACTCCACAATTTAAAAAAAAGGAACACGATATAAAATGAGAACTACTTACCAAACACCAACATGAACTGCTGCTCTTCATGGCCATTATGCTGGGGTTACATTAAGGTGACAGGGAACCTGTGGGTACCAACAGGCCCTTGGGACCCCCATGGCCACTTCCCACCCACCCACATTCCCAGGGCCAGGAGACCTCAGAGATATGCAGTGCTCAACTTTGCATTGTGGAAAAGCTGCCGTGCCCTGCCCTGCCTCCCCGCAGAGCCCTGGCCCCCACCACACCCTGACGGTTTCCTGTAGTTATAACTTTTAGAAAAATATGTCCCATATGTCTCAGAGTTGTAACTTTGCCATGCTTTTAGAGATTTTCTTTTCATGAATTAATCCCTTCGTCAGTTTGCTGCTGTGCTGCCCCAGTGGCGGCTGTCACGAGGTCTTGAAAACCGAAGTACGTACAGGAACTCCTTGTTCCTCGAAGTCTGAACCCAAAGAAGGCATCTCCTAGCAATAGCCATGGCTTTCCACACTCCAGCATGCACATCAACCACCTGAGCAAGAAATTCATCAACATTTTTGCCTCATGATCGGGAGTTAAAGAAAGAAGCACCTCACTTGCACATACAAATCCATTTCAATAAAGTCTATCGCAAAATTTAAACATTTAGGACAACATCTCTGGCAGGAGCACCTTACTTTCTTTTATTCTGAGACACCTAAGATCAACAAAGGAATATTTCTTGGCAACTCTTTACCCTCATTGTAAGGGTGATAGCTAATTTTAGTGTTGCTTTTCCATTTCCCTTTTATCCCTCAGATCACACTGCTTCCTATCAGCAATGAGGTGAGGATAAAAGAAAAAAAAAAATCCTTGGCTAGTTATTTTAATGCCTAAACTGCAGAGCATTTAGTTATTTTCAAAATTGTTTTACCATAATCAGGTGGTTCCTCACCAGTTTTCAAAATATAAGCATCTCACAAAAGTACAAAACTTTTGGGGTTTGAGCTATTTCAGATATCAAGGTATCTATGGTTTTTTGATAAAGAATTATACAAAATGAATTACATATATTTTGTGTCAGAGCTATGACAGGTCTTTACCCCATATTTTCTGTCAAACAATGTTTTAAATAACTATGTTTCTCAGAAATACAGTCAGAGGTTGTTATTATCATTACTACTGGGTTTGGCACATCTCTTCCTATTACAGCAATATTTATTTATAGTTTACTTTATATTTTTCCAAATCTTGTAACATCTCTTACAGGCATTAGAGTAAATGCATTTGCTGCATTGACAGCATTGCACAAATTATATTTTGATTGTTATAGTAAATTTTTCATCTTTTACTGTAATAAAATTAAAATTTAATCAGAATGTCAAGTTTTAAAACAACCCTGGCAAGAACTTGTCCTACAGAAGTCTCATTAATAAGCAACAGAATACTATACCTTTGACAATTACAGGGGCTTGGGGGTTTTTTGCTTTTAAAAAAGACAACTCTACTTCATTATTTTTAAAAGCCTTTGTTGTGGCAAGTAATGAAAATTATATTGTCCCTTTGACTTGCCTTGTAGATGGAGGTGTCTTTGATCATATAAGTATCATGAATTCCCATGTCAATATTTTCCCTTTCGTATCTATCATCCCAAAGTACAAACAGTTGCTATAGGGAAATAAAAGTGATACTTCAGCTTAAGGAGATAATTAGATATTGGTCCTTAAGGGCAGTTTCCTTTAAAAAAGAATGCAGGGAACAAAATTAAATATCTGTGACTTGAGTCATAGTGAAACCACTTGTACAAAGGAAAGACAACCACTTTGTAAATTATAAGCCTCTCAGCAAATGGATTTTCTACTTTCTCAAAATGTTTAGGAACATACTGATTTTGTAAAAACTGAAGACTCTACTTCAGTTAGAAGTAAAATTTCAGTATTTAATTAAAGCCAAAAGCAAGCATCCAATGCAAGACTGGAAAGCAACACCTCAGCCTTATGTCTCTGCTCATTCTTCTCAAAATGGAAAGATACCCCTCATTTCCTAGACAATAAGCAGTGGTATTGACCCAACCTGACTTTGAGATTTCTAAATGTTACTGCCTAAACCTAAATTAGTCTTGTAGAGTCATAGAATCCTTGAATCATAAAATAGCTCAGGTTGAAATGGGCCCATAAAGATCATCAAGTTCAAAGTTCTCCTCCTTACAGGACTACCTGAAACTAACTCCTAACACTAAGGGTGTCCTCCAGACATTCCTGGTACTCTGACAGGATGAGTGCCGTGCCCACTTTCCTGGAGAGCCTGTTCCAGTGACTGACCACCCTCTCAGTGACTCCTCTGATAGCTAATGGAATAAAACAGATAGAAGGTGAATTGACACATCTTCCATTATTATTTATTTTGCTCAGCTTCCACACTTACAAGGCTAACTTCAGCTAGCCATCCTTATCAACAAGACAGGCATGAGAAGCATCTAAAAAGAGAAAAAAATCAAGAAAGGAAATAATTCTGGTTTTTTTTTTCACCAAAAGTATAGCAGCTCCCTTCTGAGCTGCTGAAGTTAGGAAAGATGACATTCACTCTTTATGTCCATCTCCTGACTTTTACTTTTGAATATTTTATGAGGATGTTTCATAGCCAAACTTTCATAGCCTCAGTGCTCTTTAAAAGAAAGGATTCAAAATCCAGTCCATATGTGATGACAAACAAACTGAAGGACCAAAGGATCCTAAATACAGAAGGAAATATGTATTAAAAGCAATTTATTTTATTTTATGTAATAAATAGGGATGTGTGTAATAAGGTGACAAGTTTTATGTAGAGCACCTAGTGTCCCTTTTCTGCTCTTTAAATTACTTGTTTCAGGAGAAAAAAAGACTTCATTATTCATAGCATATGATGTTCTAAGCAATAGTCAAAAACTGCAGGGATTATGAAAAAAATCTGAAACGACTGATTGGAAAGTACTATAGCAGGCTATACCAGACTAGTCAGAATTGACAAAGAGTATCAGAGGAAGAGTTTTAGTATTCAAAAATACTCTTCGAAATGCTCACATCTCCAGTAAGATGATGAAAGTACAAAACCAAGTCAGTGCCTAGAAAAAAATGATTTTTTTTTGCAAATCAGTCACATTAATATTTATACCCACGAGAGACAGTCATTTTCCAATTACCATGTAGGTAGAACAGCAGTTCACATTGAATTTCAGAATGAAAATGCACACCATGCAATTTCTCTAGTTCCTCTATATGGCTAATAAAAAACCAGGTGGAAAATTGCTCATTGAGGCTAATTAGCCTTTAGTTATCACCAGTTACATTTCCAGCTGTTCTATTTCATCCTAGACTTTTTAATTTATTCATCTGGCATATTCAGATCTGTTTCCTCCATATGCTATGTTCATAACAAGAAAAAGGAAGAAATCCTGTTTCTGGGGAATTAGTCCCTCATCTGTCAGATTCCTAATTGCAACTTCATCAGTAATTGAGCCCTTGTGAGCAAGCATTTGATAGTAAATATATTTCTTGATGTTTAGGGATATATAGTTCATAGAACTCATGAGAATGACTCTGTATCACTTGGGAAATCTAAGGTATACATTCTTACTATTTCTTATACAATGAAGATCAGATAAACTCTGATACACTCCAAGGCTGTAAAATAAAGTTCTTAAGTAAAAGACTAAGAGCTCAGTACTCTGTACCATGATTAAGAGAATACCACTCACAGCCCTTTGCAGCTAAGGAAAAGAAAAAAAAAAATCTTGGGTTTTTTCTTTTATATGGCATTTAATGATACACCCTATATTTTAAAAAATCAGAAGAGAAAATTAAACAGTCCTCTTACATTATGAAATGTACCCAAATAATACTAATTTTTTCAAATATAGAAAATATTTTAACTTGCCCTGTGCATATGATTTTAACTTTTTCCTTATTGATCTTGAATATTGAAAATTTGAATAATATTTTTCCAAGCAATTAATTACATAAGCCATTTGAATTTTTTTCTGTTTCTTAATTGGATGCTGATTTAATCATCCATTTAAGTACAAATTCAGAATAAAGGCTTATGAAACACTATTTATTTGCATGATTAAAATTAACTTTCTGTGAATGTTTGTGCAAAGAAAATTCTATGGCTCAGATGTCACACAAAAATGAACATATGAAGAGCACAATACAAGGAATCATATGTAAATTATATGAACACTACTGCATTCGTCAGTCGTTGCACCCACTGCCCCAAGGGAAATCCCCACACAGTCCTTCTTTTTTTATGCTGCAAGCACAGCATGATTGCCAGGGGCTCTGGCGCTACTTTTTTACTTTTTACTGAAAGAAAAGGGAGGTCGGCCTGTTATACCACTTCATTCCCACAGTTCCTCCTGGGCAAACTGGCAAGAAACAGACTGGATGGGTGGTCTGCAAGCTGGGTAGGAAATTGGCTCCCAGAGCACTTGGAGGGCTGTGATCAATGTTTCCTACTTAGGCTGGCAGCCTGTCACATGTGGGATTGATCCCCCAGTGATTGGTAGGAGGCCACACACAACGCTCAACATCTTGCCTCTAAGCTCCCATTCTGCAGCCTCAGCTGTGCTTTGTTGAGCTGCTTTGAATGAATTACTAGTAGGTTTTTGGAAGCATTATTTAGAGTTTTCATGTTGAAGAACTAAAATATATGTCTGTGGATATGCAGTATTGTCAAACATATATTTTCCAGTTCTAAACATGCAGTACTTGACTAACCAGTAAGTGGTAATTACATTTCTGAAATAAGGTGCCTAAGTCTTTCTTTCCCCTTCTCAGCTGAGTGTATGGAACTTAACAAGTAGTCCAATTTTCAGCGTTGTTATTGTGCTAGTAATCAGAAGTGGCTTTCTGGGGTCTGCAGCAGTCTGGGTGACATCTTAGGGTCTGTCCTGCCACCTAGAACTGTTACAAGCTGCCTGCCTTCTGGTGTGTGGGAACATGGCATCCTCTTGGATTTTGTGTCCCCTGTGACTCCTGCCCCCTTTCCTCAGTATCATTCCTCTGCAAAAAGTGAAGAAGCTGCAACAACCTTACATGGCCAAGACTCCAAAGAGTTCTAGAGGAGGACATGTAGCTGCTCCACAAAGGTAGAGGAGGGGAAGTAACAGACCAACACCCACCCCACTTTCCAAAAGAAGTGTAAAGAAGCAGTGAAAAGTCAGAATACAGACTAGTTTTGCCTTCTGTTGTATGAGACTGGTCCACCTCAGAGATTTCAGAAAATAAATGAGAGGTGTATTTATAACCTCTGCATTTGCAAGGAAGGTGGGGCAGACAGATTTTTTTTTCCTCCATTTGCCTTCATACCTTGTGAGAGTTGGAGTCTTGCAGGTGTCTCTCTGAAGCTAAGGAGAATGAAGGAGAAGGATACTGTTACCTTCCCGAAGGAAAGACAACATCTGCAGATGCCATTATACAAAACATATGACTTTGCCTAAATACAGGAAGTAATTACATTAAGGAAGAGTTGCAAAAGGTAGCCAGAATAAGAAAGGGCAGTGCATATGATTAAGTTAGTTGAGGGTATCCACAAGCTTGATCCTAAATATTAGTGGATATCAAAATTGCTGGAAGTGAGGTAGATAAAAATCTTCTAGTTCTACCCGTGGATGGATTAGACGCATCAAAGGCAACTAGTCTTAAGTCCAGAATGAATAACTAAATAATTAACACAGTACCAGTCAGTGATTTTTAGATATGTCTGGTATAAATAGCAGCCATATAAATCTAAGAAAAGATTCCATGTATTTTATGTGAATATATTTGAAATTCATTCTGTTTTCTTTGAATTGCTTCACTCTAAACAGATCACATTGCACTAACATTGACATATTAAGATATGGAGTAAAAAGAATGTGTAGTAATGAGGAATAAGGAACTGAAACTCATTACCAGTATTACATGATACACAAGAACAGAAACCCAAATAATTGTGCCTGTTAGTGAAGCAGAGATGACTCATAATGATATGTAGTCATACATTATAATCAAACCAATGTTAATATATTCCAAGGTAAAAGGATTGGATCAGAGAACATCTCATCAGAGAACTCAGTCATTCAGAGTTCATTATGAATCCTATTTACACCTGGTTAACAGAAATTAAAATTCATAACAGAAACTGTGTGAACACTTGCTTGTTTAATTAAAGTTAAATATATGAGACTGTGCTCAAAGCTACCTTACATGAACATTATAAAACTGAAAAAAAGAAAGCTTAAGCTATTCTAAATTCTTAAGCTAACAGCAACTGACCTGGTTGTGATTGGTCAGATTCTGATCCCACTGGCTGAATATCTCTTCTGTCATCTGTACAGATACAGAGATCAATGAAGATGTTAATTAATGCTTATTTTCAAAGGAACACTGAAGATCAAGAGATAAGCACATCACATTAAAAGTATGTCACAATTTTCTTGGAAAATTATGGATTAAATATGCCGTATTAAAATATTGCATCATTTTTAATAAAATGTATTAATTTTTTCACTGTATTTTAAACTGGCATATGTTTAATTTATAGCTTATGTATTTAATAAAAAGGATGATAAACAATCAAATTCATAACAACTAAGCAGCTACATAGAAGACAATAAGATTAGTGTCCTGATAGACACAACATTTTAACTGTCTTCTTTAATAGGTACTTGGCTTAAATAGATAAGAAAATAGCAGAAGCCTCTAAAACTACAGTAAGATTATAAAGTTCTTGAATTCCTACAGTAAGATTATAAAGTTCTTTGTACTCCTAAACACAGTCTTTCTGATATGACCTGAAATTTTCTTTCTTAAAAGTGCAGATGCCAAAAATTCCCTGTTGTTAGAAGAAAAACAGGAGGGTTTCCCACTACCTAAACAGTACCAAAAGCTACATCTGCTCGACCCTCTTTGGCTGAGCAGTGGTCCTGCCACTCCATCCAATGATTAGAACAGTTCAGCTGGAAAGTTGTTCCAGGTGCTCCTGGGCATAAGGGGCTGAAGTCACAGCTCCTCATTCCCAGCAGCAGTTTGCCCCTGGCTCCTACCTTTCCCATGGATTAAATACATGCTATGAATCCAGAGCACCATCAAACTGAAACCTGTGCAGCCAGAATACTGCAGCTCAAACCTTTCCTCTCTAAAGAGGGAGCATGGTTATGACTGGTGCTGAGTAGTACAGTACAAACAGATTTATAAAAAGTCTGTACTGGACAGACTAATCTACTTTTCTACATCTTCCTATGTTATTTCAATATCATATTTCTGATTAGTGGTTTGCATCAAAGATGTTTTGCAGTCCTGTGACAGATGTGTCAAATGCAGTTAGAATCATTAGGATGCTCTCTGTTATATGACACAGAAATGAGACCTAATGAAATTCATAGGAAAAAAATGTTCCTCTTCACAATAGCTTCTCAATCAGAAACTCAGGTAAGGGGAACTAATGAACCTTTCTATTTTTAGTTTTGATTTTGAAAATGTAGAATGTTACAGATCACTACCTATTTACACCACTGCATTTCTCATTTGCTAATAGCAACACTTCACTGAACCCAGGATTAATTCATAGAGTTAAGTAAGGAAAAAAAAGAAGCTAATTTACTTCTGATATTTAATTAACTTTAACTGAGCTATTTATGAGTAAAAAGTAAATGCAGCTATTGGCAATTTCTGTGTACTGCTCTAGCATGACCACTATGAAGAGCCAGAACTGATTGTTTGTCTACTTGTACTTGCTACAATTTCATGAGAAAATCTGATTTTTACAAAGGCACGGTTCTATCATCATCTCTCTGTCTTCTGCACTATTTGCAAATGTAAATTCATTTATCACTACATATACTAAATGTGCAAATTCACCCTGAACCTTTACAACTACTGTGCAAATTGGTTGATAAGAAATCAGCTGTCAATACACAGAAGCCCCTCTCTCCACATCATGAAGTCTGCAGAAAAATTAAAATGCATTGGAAGTCCCAGTTCTGTCAAAGGACAATTTTTTCTTGAGTGACTTGTTTGATTTTGAATTCTCTTTAATGCCAGGCTTAGGTGATGAGAGATTAATGGAAGTGATTTAGAATGAAATAAAATACAGCTTCTATTAAATGACATTTAGAATGATGCCTCTGTGATGCCAGCCTACCAAAAAGGCCAATGAGACAACACGTTCTCAGAAAATGGCAACAGAAAAGCTTTGTTTCAGAGAATTCCTGTGCTGGCTTTCAAGTTTATTTTTAAAACAACTGCCTCTGGCATCCATCCCATGTTAATTAAGTATTTGTTACTCCTGAAAGCTATCATGCTTTAATTCAGAGGGAAACTCTCGCTTCCGAAGATCCTTGCAGGTTTAATTCCTTCTCAGAAAGCTGTTTCAATCAGCTAAAAAAAGACACTTTTGGTTTTATTCTGGAAAACAATGTACTGTGCACCTTTGGCATTACAGTTCTATTTCCCAAGAATTAATAATTAATAAAGCATTGTTTTATTGTTTGCCCAACAAATATTGTAAATTCTAACAGATCACAATATTTCTTGGAGCAATCTGCAAAAGCTTCTACTCTTTGGTTTATTAACATCTACATTACACTTATGTTTAAAAACCAGTAATTGGTCATTAATCCTTTATTCAAAACCTTGGTATAAATTGCAAGCATAGAAGAGATGCTTCTGTCAAAGTCACCTCAGAAACTTGCAAAAGCTTAAGTTAAACAGGTAAGTGGCAGGAGGGCCTCGTCATTTCAAAAGCCAGAGGTTCACTCCAGACAGTGACACCTCAGAAAGTTGTTTTCTGGTCACAGATTGTGCTAATGGCTTAAGAGAGTGCAAAGAACCCCAACCTGACTTCCTCCTTGATTACTTCAACCCTAGTCCACACAAGCCTTAGTGCTTTGTATCCCTGAGATCTAATTGTAAAGATCCTTCTTTAACCATTCCTGGTGAGACTGGAAATTCACCTGAACGCAGTAACCCTTCTCAGTCAGTGTTGAACAAATTTCTGTCCCTCCCCTTGCAGAATGAAGGATGTTACAGTGATGTAACCTCCCTGCACTAATGCTGAATTCCTAAATGCTGCATTGGTGGTGGAAGACAAGGTATATCCTGGAATTTAGTGTTGACAACTGGATCTAATGCTGTGTGCCTGCAACTTCTTTCCTTTTTGCCACGTGCATGCTGAGGGCACACTAACTCTTCAATGATTTGGCTTTAGTTTAGTTTTTTAAAATCATTTGAAATCAGTGGGGAAATTCCTGCTCATTTCTGTAGCAGTAGAATTAGGACCTATAGGTCACCTAATAGGAAACCTATAGGAAAAAGAAGACATGGTATGTAATTAGATATGTTTCTCCAGGGAAAAACAGTCCTCAATAATAGTATGTGCAGCTGTGACACCATGTTCCTGCAAGAAAAAGTCTAAATCAGTCCACATAGTGCTTAATGTGATGCTTCCATCTTAAAACTTCAATCAGATATTTTTCAAGTAACTTCAGACACAAAGTATGCTGAGGTGAAAGATTTGAAATGAAGCCATGCTATTATTAAGGAATTGGAATAGGTACAATGTACCAGGAATGTACAGACCTGCACTTAATGAGACTTGAATTTCATTATTTATCAGCTGGATCATCTGAGGCTGTATCTGTTTTATCTTCTGCATTTTACCCACGCAGATCTGTAGGTCTTAGGAACAGGGACCAGCTACAAACTATCTCCCATGAAGTACCTTTGAGCACAAGAAGACACTAACAGAGTTCAGCTTTTTCTGAGGTCTTTAAAAGTCACAATATAAATAGCATGGTTCAAAACAGGAATGTAGAATATCAGATCATTTTAAAAACAGGTGGATACTTCTAATTATGTTAAAATAAGCTTATTTTAGTATGTTTTCAGTAGTGAGAAAAGGCTGATTTAGTTGGGATCTGGCCTTTGATCTGGCCAAATGCTGAACTGATTCCCTAGATTTGACATACCCTTTCCTTGTGTAGAAATAAATAATGATGACAAGATTTATTTTTGATCACTGAAACTCACAATAACTGTGCAGAGTAAAACTACCAGTTCCACTCAATTTGAAAATAAAAGGGCTAAAACAGAATAGCATCAACCAAGGAAATAAAAACAAATATCTTCTGAAATTGTTGTCCTCAAAGAAAAAAACAAAACAAAACCAGAATAAAAGACTGGAATAAAGAGAACAGAACTGATATTAACAGTATGTGAAGAGGTAGAGAACTGGATTTATATCCAGTTCTTAATATGTCATTCAAAATCAAAGCAGGGTGGGATCCACTGAAGAGTTTGGAAGAATGTGAGTGTGTAAAAGACAGTCTCTTATTTTAAGGGTTCTGCTGCCCAATTGAGAAGAGAGGTGACCTCCACCCTTGACAGAGAGGTGGCCTGCTTTTCTAGCAGATGTTTCAACATCTTATAGTCTGCAGAGTTACAACTTCTTATATTACACTGAATTCCTCAAAATCCAGGTTTATGCTTTACACTTTGTAATAAATATCATTGCCTCAAAAATCCTTCTGATTTCAAAATTGTTTTTTAAGATTGCGAAAACAAAGGCAAATTAGTTCCACTTTGTCAAGCTTAAGTTATTCTAAGGCAGTTTAACAAGTCTCTTTAAAGAGAAAAAAATATCCCAGTTTCACAGAGGATCATGGCAGCTTTTCCCTGGGTGTTTTGGTGCTTAGAGACCTGCCTGTTAACTATTAATATCTACTGCAGGACATCCAGTCTGTGCCAGAGTAACACCGGCCAAGAGAAGCCCTTCCCCCTCCTCCCTCAGGAGTCCTTTAGTGTTTCCTCATTAGCACCCTGGAAAGGAGTCCACATTTTAAACCCAAGGTCAAAGGAAACTCGGTTAACTCAGAAAATCACTCGGCTGCTTTGGGGCATTTCCTCAGGCAGGTCAAGCATCAAGAGGGCAGCCTGGGGCTCCTGGTAGGCCTGGGGCCCTCCCTCCCACTGCTGCCCCCCAGTAACCCCAGCAGCTCTCTGGTGGGCCCCAGGGATGGGGAGGGTTTCTGGATTTCTGGCTGGCAACCCTGCTGAAGGGTTTCCATGGCTGCTTGCTGGGTTCCCAGCAGAGCCTTTGTGCTGCAGCACAGCGGGATGGGCAGGGCAGCCTCTCCCTGTGCACCTGCCAGCCACCACCTTGTGATGGGCTCCCTCCTCACCTGTGCCCCATCACCTCTGCCCTTTCATGCACACAGGTACCTATTTCTCCATCTCCTTCCTTTTCCTTTTCCTTTTTCTTTTCCTTTACACAGTGTCGTGGTTTGAAAGCAAAACGAGTGAGAGGCTCCAAGTCAGAAATACAATTTCATAAGAAGAAAGGTAAAAAGGTAAAAATAAAATAAAATAAATGCAATAACACAAAGGACCACTAACAGAGTCAGAATACAACCTGAGCAGGATGGTGGAAGCAGTCCAGGTCAGGTGGTCTTCCTGAAGCAGTGATCCTGTAGAAAGGTCTGGTAGCTCTGCTCCTCTGGGAATCCAGTAGGTAAGGGCTGCTTGTACTGTCCCAAATCCCAGATTATATCCAGGTGAGAATGCTTGGCTCCTCCCCCTGGGTGGAGCATCTCACAATGGGATGATGAACCGTGAAGTGGGTCCTTGATGGCCCATTAAACAGAGATAACTCCTGGAGGGAGTTACCCGTGAGTCCTGGGCAAGGCGTTGATGGGCCATTAGCAGAAGAGCCCAAAGGAATGGGGCCTGGGAAGACACTGCCCCACCTGGTTTAACAGTTCATGAAAGATGGTGATAGAATAAATGCTTTGTGTACATTCTACACTACGACTCAGAACACACAGGTTTTTAAAAATTTCACTTAAGAAAAGAAACCAAGATCTCATCTTTCCCAGCATTTCCAGGCTGCAGGGCTGGCTCCTGGAGCAGCCAAAACGACTTAAGAAAATACCATCCACCAGCATGGGAACAAACCAAATAACAAAAGGTCTTGTGCCTGAAGCAAACCCCTTGGAGTTTTGTGGACATTCCCCTGTGGACAGGTGGAACCTCAGCCCTTGCCAGCATGGTGAGAGGACAGATGCAGAGGGGACTGTCCCCACAGCTGTGCCCCTCCGAGCACCAGCATCCACCAACTCCAACTGCCAGCCTCTGCTTGAAGTGGACACACAGGAAGGGTGTTCCACAATGGGCAGCTCCCACATGTCTATAGTCAAGGGGACTCACCAAGAACTACTCAGAGGGAGGTTAAAAGCCTGATCTTTTACTCTCTCCCTACTTCCAGGGCTGATATGTAATACACTGAAATGTGGAGCCAGGCTTCATGCCTATTTAATTCCTTAGGGGTGAGAAATCAGAAATTATTTTTGAATTGGAAATGGTACCAGCAGTCTTTGGAGGAGTCAATCCATCCTGAGCAAACACACACAAACGGATTTTTTTTTTCTGTCCTGCCAAGAGCCTACTTTCAGGGTGATTTCATTCTAGCTGCGCTTCATTTACAAAACTACAGTTTTCAGTGGAATACATTATTTCAAAATATATATATATATGTCAAAAAAGCCATACTTGTTTTTACGTTTCCCTTTCATACGAAGGAGAACTAGCTCCATGTAATTCCATAAATAACTCCAGCTAGCAGTACTTTTTCAATACGATATACTATTTAAGTCTTCCTGAGACCCATGAAAAATCACCAATTTATTCCAAATTTTGTCAAAACCTGTTCCCTCATTTCCAAGTATATGTGGCCCCAGACTTCCAAATCATGCTTTCTGCATACAGAGATCTGTGCAAAGCAGCTTGCAGGTTCACAGCTCAAACTGGAAATCTGCTGCCACAAGGTGAACTGAATGATAAGACTGGCAGACTTGTCAGTGCCATTATTACTGAAGAATGCTCACACTGAGCGCCACTTTATAAATAAGCAGTAATGCCTGCCTGGGGAATTCAAACTTTAGCCTTTGTCTGTATAGCAGCTTTCATTCTGGGAACTCACCCATTTAAACATTCACAGATTTCCTCTTGCACTCACAAATACGTAGAGGAACAAGGAAATTAAACTGGAGAGGATGGGACTGAGGGAAGATCTCATTGCAGTCTGCAACTTCCTCAAAAGTAGAAGTAGAGGGGCAGGCACTGATTTCTCCTCTCTGGTGATAGGGCCCTAGGAAATGGCATGAAGCTGAGTCAGGGGAGATTTATGTTGGATATCAGGAAAAGGTATTTCACCCAGAGAGTGGTTGGGCACTGGAACAGGCTCCCCAGGGAAGTGAGCACAGCACTAAGTCTGCCAGAATTGAAGAAGCATTTGGACAGTTCTCTCAGGCACATGGTGCAACTTTTTGGGGATGGTGCTGCTCAGGAGCTGGACTTCATTGATCCCTGTGAGCCCCTTCCAACTCAGGATATTTTGTGATTCTATCAGTGTGCTGAGATCCCAGGGTGTGAGACAGGAAACAGTGCCTTTACAACACTGTTCAGGCTGGGGAGTCACCCTTTTGTACAACACTTACTCCCTGCCACACTCAAAGGACCTGCAGATCCCGCTCATCTTGGCAGCCCTGACCAATTTTAGTGTCCAGAATCTTTCTGTAAGCAATGTAAAAAGTCACACTTTTTTGAGAACAACCTTTATCATGTTCAGATTTTGTATGTTTGAAATACAACCCTGTGCAGTTTTTATTTGGTGTAAGTGGCAAGGTTTTAGTAGCAGGAAAGCTACAGGGATGATTTCTGTGATAGGACACCAAAAGCTCTCCCCATGATGGACAGAACCAGTTGTATTAGACCCCAAGATGGACCCACTGCTGGCAAAAGCTGAGCCCATCAGCAACACTTTGATAATACATTTAAGGAAACTAAAAAGTGCTGTGTAGGAGCTGCGTGAGAGAGGTGTGAGAAAAATGTGAGAGAAACAAGCCTGTAGCGACTTAGATCAGGGAAGAAGGAGGAGGTGCATCAGGTACCAGAGCAGATTCCCCTGCAGGCTGGGGAGAAGACCATGCTGAAACAGGCTGTACCCCTGCAGCCTATGGACGATCATGGTAATGAAGATCATGCTGCAACAGGCTCCTGGCAGGACCTGTGGCTCCACAGTGGGACCCACACTGAAGCAGCCCTTTCCTGAAGAACTGTGCCCTTTGGAAAGGACTCATGCTAAAGCAGTCTTGAAGAGCTGCTTTCTCCAAAAGTGTTCCCATGCTGCTTCTCTATCATACAATGCAAATAGAAAAAGGAGTACTATATACATAAATCTCTCTGCACTGTAACTTCTGAACTGTGAAAAAATTTGTGGGTGGAGTGTGAGTGTGTTCCTGAAGGAAAACCTTTCCATATAATGCACTTAATGTCATAGGGCAAACCAAGCATCTTTAAAGCATCAAAAGTGGAAGATTTTTATTTGATTCTTGAGGGAGACACAAAAGCCTCTGTTATCCTCCCACTGGCTTTTCCACATGTACACAAAGCCAGGAGCATAGGTCACTGTTATGGGCACTAACTCAGAATTGAGTTAACTCTCTGCCATTTCCAAACCTGCCTCTATGTACCAGACACTCTTTTTAGTCTCTCTGGAGCAAAAACCTATCAATTCTTGTAAGATGGGGCTGGAATCTACAACTCCCTGGATTGTGTTAAAACTGCCACTTTATAAAGTAGTCTTACATTTCCCATGAAATCTCCCCACTTTAACACCAGCAAACAAGCAAGATCTGGGAGCTTTCATCTGGTAGCCTTGCTCCAAAAAGAAGTTACTATCAAAGCTCTCTGAACAAATTTCACAAGTTTAAGCTATTTATAACATTTCTCACTGTGATCTTAGCAAGTAAAAAGAAAGAACATCTATAAACTTTCCCTGAAAGAAAGTACAGTGTGTCTTTGCAAGATGTTCCTTAAGAGAACAGCATGCAACAACTTCTGCCTGCAGCCTTGCGAGAAGACAAAGGTGGAGGTCATGGGCATCACTCATTCAGATTAAGAAACTCCCGGGGATCATGCAATGACTACATAGACTCATTCTGCATTTGCAGAACACAGGCTTAAAGGAAACTGCTGAGAACCATGTCCAGTTCTCAGTTGTCACAGGAAACCATGACAGTGTGAGACTTTTTTCATGAAGTTTAGTCTTAGAACTTGCTTGGGTTTTTGCCCTCATGACTTCTAGAAGAAGACTCCCCTAGAGCCAGACTGTTCTGGCAGATAAAAATCGCCTTATAATTTCCTGCAGTTAATACTCTCAGGGGGTTTTGCCAACATTATTCCCCAGGTCAGATAGCTCTCCTCTCTCCTGTCAGTTTTATAGAAAACAATTATATCTTGCTGCAGTTCAAGAGGAAGCTGTTTCTCTGCCCTGTCCCTTCTCCTGCTCCTCCTCCAGCAGTGAATGCAGATTAGAGACAAAAAAAATCGAGGCCACACCAATCATCCCATCTTCTTTCCTCTCACAGATTTATCACAAACAGTTGGCACGTACAGTAGGCAGAAGCTTACTCCAGACCCTATCAGCTTCCCTGAGGGAATGACAGTCATCCTAGGGTCAGCTGAATATCACCACACTGAGCAGATGTTTGCTAGCAAAATATGGAAAAAGGGCCAACAACTGACAACTAAATGGTATGGAAAGTCACAGAGCTCAAGCCAGTTTCCAGACCCTGTTGAATTTGCTAATCCAGACAGCTCCTGGGATCGAGAAGAAGCCCATGCCTTAAAACTGATCATCTTTCTTGGGATGTTGTTCCTTATCAACAGAAATGTGTTTTTATAAAAATTGCAAAGGGCACATTTCCTGAATAATGTCTATTCCATCTCTCATTACCTTTCCAGAGCAACGGAGGCATTCACTGCTTACTGCTGATCATAGCAGAAGATCTTTTTGAAGGAGAGAGAGAGGGCTCTGCTTGCAGATCAGAGCAATGGATGGATGTGTGGGACTGCAGCAGAGTGTGTCAGGCACCATCTATATAGAAGCATCAAAGACTCCTAAGAGAAAGCTGCAGCATTTGACTCCTTGCTCTTTGGCTTGAAAAACATGAGCCCATGATCACAAGTATTGATGGGTACATTCATTATTTTAATTAATAGTGGGAGCTGCTACAGCCCATGTGAGCAGATTGATATTTTGCACCTAACAGGTGAAAAATATTGTTTTAAATACTGTTAAATTTTTTTGGAAGTTATTAATTTAAAAATTACATTTATTGTATTTTGGCATGTGTGGTGCTTTTTCTTCTATTACTTTTGATCCTAAGACAATTTAGTGCTTATAAAAAAGGGAGGTTGACAACCAAGGAAAGCTATCTATTCTCTTCATTTGCAGACCAGGTACATTGGGAGCATCTGGCTTTTGAAGATGACTATCCACTTTGAAGTTTTTCTTTTCTGTCAATGAAGCCAGCAGATTTTCATTTCTGTCAGTGAAAACCATGAGATACTTTGAAGTTCTCTTCTTCTGACATTTTTGGCAGCACTTTAAATCTACATATTATAAAACACTCTTTTTTTTTAAGCATTCTTGTGATTCTATATGAGAATACTCAGTTTGGATGTTTATTTTTTTTTTGTTTTTCAGAGTAAAGTCCATTAAAAACATGGTCTGAAAAGAAGTTTTGAGTTTTACCCACTGGAATGCAAAGACCCATTTAGATCTATGTAGGAGCCCAAAACAGAAATTAATAATAATATCTACAATACTTAGCAAGGGACTAAAAGAAACATGAACTAATATTAAAATTATAAGTAAATAGAACATCATACCATGTGTTTTTAAATATAACATGCCATGATAATAGAGAGAATGGTGTTGTATGAGTGCATTGATCTAAATTAGAGAAAGCAGAGAGTCATGTCTATGGCTAAACCTGAGGTATCATGGCAGAAATCAATTTGACTGCAGTATATCACATTAATTCCGTGTAGTCAAATTTGACAGGGATTTCTTGAGGACAGAAAAACAGATATTTATCTTGGCTTCTGGTGATATTTAGTAGATTGTCAAAATTCATGTTAGCTAAGTCAAAGGGAAGGACATTTGTCTAAGAAAAAACAGTTCTTGTAAGAGATGAGAGATTGACAATACAGGAAATTTCATTTAAACACTCAAAATCTTCTTTTTTTAGTGTAGAGCAGCTAAACACTAAAATTGGTTGTCCAGAGAAGTCCCCATTCTTGGAGATACTCAAAACCCCAGATCATGGCGTATCTAAAAGCAAACACTCATCCTGAAAAGATCTGGACTGCTTCTTTCTTGGCACATTTACCCAAAGAGTTGAGAACCATGGCCCGACTCTGTGGGGAAAATCCATACTGCAGAAGTAAATTAGAAGTGTTGCATGGTGGACTACAGATGGATGGTATTGAGGCTGTAGATTATAGGTAGACCACAGACAGACAGTCTTTGTATGTTTAACACAGCAAACCTCTGAGGCTGCTGCAGGCTGAGAGCAGTGGATGTCTGGCTACACGTGTGATCGCATTACGCTGCGCTCCATTTCAAAAGCTCTGACTGCTATTACCAGATCACATTTGCTTTGTGCTATGACTAACACACAAAAGCAGCCCAAGGATATTACAGGGTGTTGATCTGTCTCTGGAGGAGAAAAATGGGATGACCAGTAATTCCAAGACATGAATAAAAACGGAAGGAGTAGTTCAGTGTATAGGTACCCAAATTTAATAGAGTATCAGGGTCACTGAAATTCTCTAGATAAGATCAGAGCAGGAAATGAATGCAAGGCTTATGCCTGCACAAAGAGGCCATTCTTTGCAGAGATACAAGTATTACACAAAGTGAGGGGGCAAGTTTGCCTCCCACATTTCTTTCATTACTCATACCTAACACCTGCTAGTTAACTAATATTCATTTTTTGTACTGGGCTGCTCCAGTTCCACTGAGCATTAATGTTCAGTAAAACAATCTCTCACTTCATGTTACCCTGCACAGATAAAAATAATAGTGCTGCCAAAGTCATGCAACCTGAATTTAGAGGTCCTTAACAAACTTTGAAGAAGAATATACCCTATTCTCAATCCCTGATGGGAGAACAGTGCACTGGAAGCAAACAAACCTTCAAATAGGCAGAGTGGCAATTTTCCAGTTTGGCACCCAAGTAGAACACCAAATTTCATTATCATTACACTTCCTCATGGAACATTTATGATAAATGCAAAACCAGTTTTGTGTCTTGCCTGGAAAACATACAGCACCTAAGCACAGCTCAGCACTGAAATGACCCTTGATAGATCAGTAACTCAGAGGGACTGTTGTCTGGTTAATTATCACTACCAGCATCTACAGGGGAAGAACATTATCAAAATCATCTGCACAACTACTGCATTAGCTTGCAATACCTTGGCAGATTGAAGCATGAATACATGTGGCTTTGGTCTGGAGATCTAACACTCTAAATCAACATTACTCTGATGATTTCAGGGAGCCTACAGTAATTTACATTGCCTGAGAGTATAAATGCATCAATTTAGAGAGACAGAAAATAGATTGATTGCTATATATTCTATTTTATGGTATGGCATCATGTACTATACATCAGAAAGGAGATTGCTGATGAGGGATAGAAAAGGATTCTATACATATTTGCATCTGCTGAATACAAAAAAACTAGAGGATACCCTCATAACCTTTTCTTTCTAGTGTGGCCAAACAAAACATGGTTAGACACATTTATTCTGTAGTCTCTAACCACACTGACAAGACTCTGATGAATGAGAATTGCTCCAAGCACAATATTCTCTTTTTTTCATTGTCAGTGATTCTCCACATAAGCTGTCTTTCATGCCCTAGTTCTTTATGCTGGCCTGTGTGCATTCTGGACTGTGGTGCTTTGACATGCTAATGAATTTTGCTCTGCTGTTAATAACTCAAAGCTACAGGACACCCGATGATATCATCATTACCAGCCTGTGTATGGTTGTTTTGTCTTCCTGCCAAATTTTAGTCTAGCATTTTCATCTGGGAAAAAATAACATGCCTATCTGAGAGGACAGGTAAGGGGTGATCCCTACATTATACTGACCTACATTGCTTTTGAAAACTAAGGTCCCTGACCTGTATGTTGGGAGCACAAATTTAGCAAGGGCATTAGCTTTCAGAGAAAGGATTTCCTTTTAACTATTTTCTATTGCTTTCCAAATGAACTTTGTGCTGTGTAAAAGGGAGTGGAAAAAATGTGTTTGCCAAATGTGAATAGTGCAGGCACATTTAATATAAGTATTTCCAGGTGGCAGCATCACCACCCTGCATCTAACCTGGCAGAGCTGAAGGAATAGGGCAGCTTTTTTGAAAACCTATATCTTTCCTTCAGAAATCGCCAATGAGCTCTGGGCAAGTTTTTATTGTTCCCCTCCAGCAGTGAGACTGAGAGCATGATTTCATTTCACATGTACCCAGACCCCCATATCAGTACTTTTATGGCAAGCCTGAACTTTCAAAACAGTGTATAATCATTAACATCATACCCTACAGCTACTCACTGAGATGTTATTACCAGTGTTTTCTATTAGGAAGGACATGCAAGAGACTCTGCCCAGTGCCCAGTGACTTTGGCAGTCACACCTCTCAGATTATATCCTTAATGTACTAACTTCATGGCTAACTCTGACACTGGAATCATGTAAAATACATTTAGCACAAAGGCCGTGAGAAAACTCAATGAAATGCTTTGCCTCGTCTTTGATTGTTATGATTCCCAAATAGCTTTCTGAGGGAGGTGGACACTTTTCTGTTCACTACAGGAATAGGTAAAAAGAAGCACTTGAAGGGGAAGGGATTTTCCCACCCACATTCAGGAATTCAGTGGCCACATGGAGTGCATCTGGGTCTCGTGGGTCCCATTCAGTTCACTTTCCCAGGTCTCATGTTGCTTTGTACTAGCAGCTTCACTAGCTTCCCTCAGTGCGGCAAGACTGTGGCACCCTAGAGGTGTCTCCTCAGATCCACAACCCCAGAGAAGTTTGTGACATTCAACATCATACAGAATTAAACCATGAGTTGTAGATTCAGAGTTTGGTCTGCATTTTCTGTTTGGGTTACTGTGTAAAGAGTATGAAAGACCCCCCCTGTATTTCCTGCAGAGTGAAGAGCTAGTCCAGGGTTCCTTAGCTGCACAGCCAAAAGTGACTTTTTTCTGTGCAAAGTACTAGAGCAAAATAACTCCCTTCCTCTTCTCATATTTCTCCATTTTCCAAAAGTGCAAGATCTCAATGCTTCTCATCTCCTGAGATACAGTCACCTATCACTCCTAGGCATTTCAGCTCCATCCCATCTCACACCAGTTCCCATTGGAAGCCTCACTCCTTCCCTCACTGGTAAGTGGTCTCTATTTCTCTTCCAGCATTGCTGTCACATGAAAGAAGAGGAGCAGAGGGAGAAACCCAAGTTCAGGCCAGATCTTACTCTTGTTTCTGATGTTATCCCATCAGAGAATGAGAAGCAGGAACAGAGTTGGCAGTGGAGGAATGGTGTCTGCTCCTCCTATTGTCTTGGGGGATGCTCAAGACACGGTCATTGTGCATATTGCTCCTAACCATCATGATACACTCTTTTCACACCTCCTTCTTTTCCTCCAGGGATAACAGCCACACAGTATGAAAAGGGGTGGGGATGCCTTACTCAGTTCCTCAGCCACTACACAGTCCCAGGCAGCTCATTCAGATCTTTCCCAGTGCAGGCAGTGGGAAGCTGGCTGGTGCCAACCACTGGACAGCTCAGGCAGCAGCCAGTGTTATGGCTGGCCTTTATTGAGACAAATATTGAAGACTTCATTCCTTGCACTGTCCTCTATGCTTACCTTCCTTTTTGTGTTGCATATTAGTAGTAGACCAGACATGTCAAGTACACACTATTTGTAGAAGCCATGCTCTTAGCTTACTCAGAGCTCTTGAATAAAATTCATGCCGAAAAATAAAAATCATATGCCATTTTATACTCATTCTCTATCCTTCACAAACATATTTTTCTGTTTTTCATTAACTGTATTATCACACCACTGCTGATTTTTTAAAATACAAAGTTTCATGCTAGTTGAGACAAATAAGTAGTGAGGACACAACGATATGAAAGTACCCACTTTTCTTAATACTACAACTTCAAAAAGCCCCTGATTTTGACTATTGTAAAAAGCCAGTGGTTTACTCTTGTAAACTTGAAGAGTGCCAAAACACAGGGCAAATAAATGCTTCTGGTTATCAGTTACCTAGCAGGCATCTGTGGCATTTAAGTTCCACAACCTGGAGTTGGCCAGACAGCAAGTTGCTGCTGGGGTCTCTATCTGCTCAATATTTCCTATAACAGGAGATGATTTCTTCTGATTTCCAACGGGTTTGCAGCTGTAAAGGTCACACTGCTGACTATGTCACTTTTATTTTCTTTTATTCTTTTATGACTTACCACATATGGCTGAGGAGAAGCAGAGCTCTTGTGAGCTCATGATAACTTTCAGATGTTATTTTTCTTGGGACTATAACACAGTATTTCTTGTAGGCTGTAAAAAGTCCCTGCCCCAAAATATACACGCAATGAGATCCAGTGGTTGAAGGCTCTGTATGACAGCAGTCTAAGGAGTCACAGCCATTGTCATGCCTTGTTCTGGCATCACAGCTGAAAGGTGTTGCAAATATGATGAAATGTTTTCTTCATCATATTTTAGATGCCTTCTAGAATTTGCGTTGATTTTCCTTTTTAATAGGAAAATTGATATTGGGGGCTACAGACCAAAAAAAGGAGAACATTGCAGTTTACAAATTTAAAATGAAAAAACTAATTAAGGGATAATCTGAAAAGCTGGAGAAAAATAACTGTACTACTGATTCAAAGCCTTGACTATAATATCAGTTGTTCTTAGTTCTATAGTACTTTTCAGTTCCAGACAAAGAGGCCTTTGAGGTGTTTTCACATTAGTGAAAATAGCATGCTTTCAAATATAAATAATTCTAATGATGTAAGGTGCTGTTTTATCACTTCCACTATAAAAAGGTTGGCAACAGTAAAAATTTATTTACACCATTGAAACATACCAGTAAGTCTATTGGCTCACACTGAAGATTAAACTAGCTCATAGAAGTCAGTGTTTAAGGAAAAGTGTAAGAATAGGACACACATTGCACCTTCCATGTTTCAGCAGTCTAGAGAAGCTCCTCATCAGGAAGTTGAAGTAACAGTTATTTCAGCTGTCAGAGGTTTTATCTTCTACAGACTTGTGGAGAGAGCTCATCATTCAGCATCCTAAGTACTCTATAGGATATGTTCCACTGTTTGGCTCTGTACTATATGGAAAGCACATCCTTTTGACTGCTTGGAATTGCACAGTGTTGAACATAACAAGTTCATTTTGTATGTATGATTTTTGAATTATGAGAAGTGGTGAATAACACTCCATGCTTAATTTCTTATTGTCACTCAGACTTTGTAGATCCATATGACAGCACCTCTACTCCCCAGGACTCCAAGCTGTTTCACTTCTACTTTGAAGACACTTGGATGGTATACTCATTCCTAATAGAGGTGCCATTCCTTTGATCTCCTCTTCTTCTATTCTTTGACTCTTCCATACCCTTATTGTGACAGAGTGGTTTGAAGAGATGACAGTGTTGAAGGTGTAGGTCCATTATGAATTCTTTTAGCAGTGCAACAATGCTTTTTGTGTTGTTTTCTATCTCTTTCCTAAGAATCCCTAGTTTTAAATAGTTCATTTTCATCCTGTAAAAGGAAAAATGGCTGCATTACAGGAGTGTCCAAGAAGTCTGCCATGGTGAACACTGACACAAATAATCCATTACAATAATACTGTCTTGATGGATAGTGGGATGATGCACAATCTGAACTAATGATTAGAAGAGCTGCATTTCCCAGTTTAATGAGACACAATGATGTAAGCAGATTTGACAGTTGTTTCCTGAGAGGCTGCCTGCCCCTTGTTGAAAGGTTTCCTTGCCTAATGTTTTAGAAGAGAGAGACGTCATTTGTGTGGGTGTTTTCTTGCTCTGCAGGCAGCCAATTATTGCCATCACGTCTCACACAGCTGCTATTTTGCACACACAGACCCAGGAGGATGTCATATCCTATTTCCACAGCTCCAACTAATGAATTGAGGCAAACGTGGAAAATGCAATATTCCAGGCCTTGCAGGTGGGGTCTGCATTGCCACCAATTACAGTGTTCTCCCCTGTGTTATGGAAAAGCCTAACCATTAATGTAAGCATGTGGCTAATGTCCTACTGAGCAACTAGGCAAAGATTACATGTGCAAATTCTTATCACTTTGAAGCCCTAGCCATATGTAGGGAAAATGGGTTTATTTTCAAACACTGAATGTAGAAATTGGCTCAGAAGAATATTTTAAATTATTCATAGAGCTTAAAATGTACTGACTAAAGTTTTTGATCTGGAAGTACCTTGGTTTGTAATCACTGCACTGTGCTCTGTAATCCAGTGCCTGCCACAGATACTTTCTTAAGGCCTTGATTATATGTCAGCTGCTCTCCAGCTTTGACTGTGGGTGGTGAAGTTCTTCCCATCTGTGCAATGCCAATAAATAACATTTCTGCAACAGTATCTCTCAGTATGAAAGCTCATTTTCCCAAATTGTGCAGAAATAGAGAGCCAGGGACACTACTGACAGTCTACAATAATTGTCTGATAATTGACACAGATCTCAAATATCTTTCTTTTCCAGAGTCAGTAGCTCAACGTGAAATGAACACCAAAGGCTCAGCTTTTATTTCCAGAGTTTCTAAGCAGTTCTTTGAGGGTTCTTCTAGTTCAACATTTTTATGGCTGAGAGCTGATCCCACAAAGACAGCCTTTGCTTCCCTGGACCCACAGTTGCACAAAGATTTGCAGGTGTTTCCATACATAGCATCACCTCTGGAATGGGCAGTGACATGTTCTGTGGAACAGAAGAAATTGGGGATATCAACAAGGCAGCCTCCTGCACTCATCCTGTCCCCCACAGTCAGACTGGGAACAGGCTGGCAGATGCAGTGGCTCAGCACCCAAAGGGAGCTGCAGTCATCAAAGCCTTACAGGCTGAGTGTGCACACACCAAGAAGCCAATTTGTCCACAAATTTGAACTTCTGATCATTCCACAGGGAAAATAGAATTATTCTTAAAAATTATTAATAGAAATTATTATTAGGAATAAGGGCGGTTTCAGTTGTTGTAATACAGCTCAGCTTATACTGTCTCTGGAGGGATCCATTCAATATAAGGGAATATCTGCCCTATCTCAGAGAGAGTAGCTAAATATTTTTCTGCTTTGAACCTCAATGGAAGCACAACCATGTGGAGTGAAGAAAACCACTTTCTGATTAGATGCATAAGAAAAGTCCATTAATATATTTCCTTAGAGTCATGAGTGACTGAGAGTTTTCCCAGGCAATACTAAATATGTTTCCATCAAAGTTTGTACAGACATTTTTATCAATAATCTTCACAGATTCTGATTTAATCAGGAAATGAAAGTTGGCAGAATGGTGGATTTTTAGATACTATCAAGATAGCTTCAGTATGCAGGGATTTTATTTTATTTTATTTTTCAAAAATATATTCCTTCTGTGCAGGGATTTTGCCAAGTAGCACCAATGATTTCCATGGCAAAATTAAGTTAAAAGGGAGACAGGTTATTTTATTGTCTGGCCTCACCAACTGAGTGATAAAAAGAAAGCATTAATTCAATTGGTATTACTGATAACAATCATGTGTTACATAAAAGCTCTCTCTACTCAGAGAATGTGATTCTAATCTTGTTTTTAAATACAGCAAAACAGGGAAGATCACTCAATCTTACCTGTAGGCATGTGCAGAGCCAATGAAAGATGTGTGACTGAATGGTATTTGCGGTGCTGTCTACTCTGATTTCATAAATTGTATACTCTGCTTTCATAAACTCCATTCTCCCCAATTCTATTGGAATATGTCCATTCATTACTTTTGGATGTTTTTGTTCTATGAAAGTATATAGTACTAGATTACAACATTTAGGTTTGTAAAATAAGCCCTGTAAAAAAAAGCCTCCATATTTCTGATATAACCTGCCTTTTTTTATTACAAACACTTTTTTCTTAAATATTAGGTCAAGGTGCCTCTAAAAATCACTTGGAAATCCAATTGCTTCTCAGGACATAGGATGGTATCCGCTTTTGAGCAGCCTTTATTTCCTCTCTTGCATGGCCAATATATTAATCAAAACCACACTGGTAATTTTATAATCTTATGTCATCATGATCCATTGCATCTTTATTAAAGCAAGTAATAAGCAGAGCCTTCTGAAATTAGTTGAATCATATTGTCTAAACTCTGGAGTAATGCAGTGATGGATCAGGTCGTGTGCCTGTGTTACCCAGGAGGAATAAATAAATAAATGCACATCAGGGACTGGTAGCTGCCCTCTGAGGCACCGATGTGCTGTGGGAAGGTCCAACTCTCATCATTAGGAGCCCTGAGTCTGGGACAGGTAAAAGAATCATAGCTATTCTTCTCCCTTTCTGACAACTGATGCACACCTCACAAATTATTATTTTTACTAGATTACTTAGGTCTTACATGGATTACTAGAGGTATACAGGGTAAGACCATATTAGCTGTGGTTATTGCCGAGTTAATCACATGGGATTTGATCTTTGACTGATGTCAGCCTGCTCAGGTTCACTGTGGTAGTGAAAAAACACTCACTGGTAGCAGCTGAGCAGCAGAAGTGTGATGCACAAGAGAAATAATTTCTTGTGCAAAATACTATGTGAATATCCCAAGCTATTTCCATGCTCCAGCCATGAATATTGTTGGAAGAAACCAACTTTACAAAATAAATGCAACACTGGCATGTTGTGCATTACATATGTATTTTATATCCAGTGAAAACCAGAAATTACTTGGACTCCTGACCCTGTTAACTGAAGACATATGAATCCTGTCTGTCAGACTAAAGCATATAGCTTAGGCCAGCGAGAAGAAACTGTGCAGAATTCATCATTCTCCAGGGAAGGGCACACTGCAATGACACATTGCACAACCAGAGCACTTGAGGAGCTCTGCCTAGAAAAAGGCACCTGGTTCTTCAATAGTAGCTACAGAAAGTTGTCCCAGGGGAAGTCATCCTCACTGAAGTGAAGAGTGTAAGGTACATGGCTGATGGGGAAAACACTGTCATCTGTAGACATATTGCACTGGTTTTATACCACAGACAAAATCACGCACTGTCAAAACCAGCATCTGGTTTGCTTCACACAGGAGTGCTCCAAGAACTGTCCCCTTAAAGTGACAGAAAAGAGTAGATAGGATTGCTTCAAATCTCTCTGAAGTGAGAGTGAAATGCAATGACGTTTGCAAGGATCCAGCAAAGTAAGGCAACTGGTAAGGTCAGAACTTGAAGAAGGGCAGCCCTTGTCACGCCAAGGCTCAGCAAGCATGTTGACAGCCGTGTCAGAGAGTAAACCTTGAGAATACGGTCCAGTAACCATAGCAAGTTATTGTTGCAGAAGGGGACACACACACAGTGAGTGACAGTGCCTCATTTCTTGGCTTTTCTGTCTGCGATAACAACCTCAATCAAACACACAGCCTCTTGGCATCACTGTGTCCTTTGATAGCTGACACCCTGCTAAGCTGTGGGTGAAGCTGATAGACTCACAGCCAAAGACTTTGAGAATACTCCCACTGCAGACCCTTTCTGCTTTTCCTGAGCTTTAAAGAAATGGCGGAAATGCTTGCAATATGAATAATTTTGGGGGGGTTTTAATTTAAAAAAAAAAAAAAAAAAAAAAAAAAAAAAAAAAAAAATTGAATTTCAGTTAATGTTCACTCCATCACATAATTATATATATATGAACATTTACAGATATACTGTGGGCTATGACTAGGATGAAACATTATTTTTCTGAAGATATTAGGGCAACATAATTTTTCTAAAGGCTGTTTCATATAATAAGGTATATTCTGCTCTTAATGCTGGTTTCTATCAGGATGAAAGGCAGTCATGGATTCTCCTCTATTGGAAGGACGCCTATCATACTTGATGGGACTGTTAAAAATTACACCTTTTTTAAAAATCTGTCATTTTTTGGAACAAAAATATGATTTTAAACAAAGGCCTGGGGACAAAAAAGGCCCAAACCATGCTTTACTGCTGCCATCTTCTGACTTGCAGGCTAAATTACAGGAGTTTGAAAGAAATTAGTTCCGACCGTTTTTTCCTAATGTGCTTTCCAGTATATGTCATTACATCGGTGATAAAATACAAGAGGATTACAAATACGTGGGTTTGGCTTACAAAGGGACCAGGCTGCACGAAGTACACTCATGCTTCAGAGACTCCAAGATAGGAAAAGCAGGACTTGAATTTCATTCTGAATCTTGTTGGTTAGAAATACTCCAATAGGAGCATGAAGCTACAAGGAAAGAGGGAGTCTTATGTTCTCTTTTACAATTCTTTTTATTAATAATTATGATCTGAAGTTACCTTCTTGGTTACATTTCTTAAAGAAACTGTGAGTTCTAGTTACTGATCATCCACCCCTAAAAGCTTATTCTCCATTAGGAGCATAACTACATAGTAAAATCAGCTCATCAAACAGAGAAAGATTTAAAAGAGAAGAAAAACTGAAAAACTGAAGCCCTCATATCACAAGGAGAGGAAAAGTCTGTGGACTAATTGCACCTATGTACTAGAGTTTCCAAGTAGTATTGACTGTGCAGAGGGCTCAGATACCATCCTAAGAGATGATATGAAATCTTGAGATGGGAATAGTTGGTGTGAATTTCATATGAGTGGCATTACCTTGAAGTGTCTGTAACAATGAGATAATGCAGTGACACAGATGGAGGCTTTCACAGCATCCACTTCCCATATCCTACTCAGACATTTGGACTCCTAATACTTAGACTCTAAGAAGATGTCAGGCAATGAATTCAGCAAAAATCTGGGCCAGAGGCTGTGGCCAGATTGCTCTCACCCCAGAATACTCATTCCCCTCCACTAGCAATGCTTGACTTGCAGCCACTTTGTATATGCCTGCCTTGCAGCAAGCTCAATTAATGCACAGTTCAATGCAGTCTGCACTAATATCTTCCTTTGAACCATTTGTGCTGGAGCCTGGGAAGAAAGAGTGGCTTGGGATTAATCTGTGCTTCTTAGCAAAGCAAAGCCCAAGGCACATTCCACCATAGCTGTGACCAAAAACCTATTTAGAGCAGCTAGTTTACTAAATAACATCTAAAACATGATGTTTGCCTTGGAGATAAGAGAGGATGGTTTAGTTTTCATTTAAAAAATAATTACTTCAGATATATTGTCAATAAAGTTGTATCAGCCTCAGTAATGAGATAAGGCAGTACATCAGACATCCAGCAGACTCCAGTCAGAGTGAGACAGTACTGGTCCATTTCTAATTGCTCTTCAGTCCTGTTCTCCATGGCAAAATCCAGTCTTCCCACTGATTCGATGCTGTTGGGTATCAGTACATGTTTACTGGTGTTTTGCACAAATTTATTTCTCAGAGGATGTTGTTAAACATCTGTTGTCATATGGCACCAGCTACAAGCTGTGGCTGGTTCCTGGCAAGTGGTCTAGACTGAAGCCTCCCAGGGAATGTGGTTATAGGAGGATGCTTTGTCTGGACACCTGACTACAGCAACCACTGTTTCTGCATCATTCATCATAGCCATCAGCCAGGTTATTTTAAGGACTGTTCTGACACTTCTGCTCCACTGTGTTTTCTTTTAGATCCTACTTTTTTACCATGTGTTCCTTCCTCCTCATTTCTTCTGCCTTCCTCCTCTAACATGCCAAATGCCTGTTCTCCCTTGTGTTCACATTCAACATCTGTATAAACAGAAAAGGAAATGTTGTAGATAAGAAATCTACTCACATTTGGTTATTTCCTATCCTTCGTATGCTATCCTATATGTATGTCATGGAATGGTGCAGCCCTTGACAGCCTTCTGTTTGGAAGCAATGGATTTAGATCTTCATACATTGTTAATTTCACAGTTAAGAACTGCATAGAGATTTTGAAGGATGAGGGCTTAGTTTTGCTGGAAATTCCTCTTAACTCCTTTGTTTAGCAGAAATCAGTTTCTACTTTCTTTTCTTTCCAGACCAGTAAAATCTCTAGTGAAGTAATAATCCCACGTGATTTACTGGTACTTTGGACTGATGCCAGCTTTGTTTTAATCCCAGCTGCTGTTTTATCTTCTGGGTATTTCAGTTCATAGCAAAGTGCACAGCACAGTCCCCAGAATCTCATGTAAGCACAGATTTTATTATTTTTAGTCAGTCCTTTTGCTTTGTTCCTCATGGCAGAGCTCTGCTGGTCCTCAAACTTGACCAATTTGATTACATTTAAACTATCTTTAAACAGATGCATCCCCTGGGTAAAACTTCTTCTCTGATTAGTCTGGATGGAAAGCATCTGTTTTCCCTCTGGTAAAAAGAGTTCCTAAAATCAAAACACAAAGACAGGCACTGGTCATGTCTCATGGCATTGGCTGAAGTCCAGCAGGCATGTGGTGCAACAGCGAAACTTGAATTTGGGCAGGTTGACCCAAACGCAATAGCACAACCATCCTAAAAATGAAAAAAAAACAGTGGTAACACACCTACACAGTGATCTCAAGCTGCTGCAATGCTTTTGGCTGTGGTGATGGTGTTTGTATCGACACTGTGGTAAATGTTATAACCCAAAGCACCTAAAATGTCTAAACCCAGAAGTATTATTTGTTGAGACCTACTGCCACGGTATGTGCAGCAGTCCTGTGTTCCCTTCTATCCCCTTCCCTGCCTGGGGCCTGGGGAAGGCCCCACTCCCTTCCCTTCTAGTGCTGAAATGTGCCACAGTGGGAATGGATAGGAGATGCAGCCAGGTACCACTCATATCTTCCTGCCCACACTGTGCCCTGCAGGACTCCTTGGCATTCCTCCAAGGAAAGGCAAGAGCAGGGCAGAGGTGACTTGTGACCTGGAGCCATGGGAGAAGTGGGAAGGGGAGACCTGGGGGTATTCTGACCCCAAGAGGGGAACAGAAGATCCTGATGCACAGTGCTGTCCTGTGCTAGGTTTGCCAGCATTAGGTGATATTGCCCAGGGGCAGGTTTTTTGAGGGAAATGAATGAGACCAGCCAGCCCTTGGGGTGGGTTTTGCCTTAGAGGGAACCAGCTGGCTTACTCTGGAGATGCATCTGGAATTACAATCCCATATGTATCATATGAACCCTCTGTCATGGGGCTGTGCAGATATACCCTAAACCTACACAATCCATTGAAGAGAGCACTGAGCTGCAAACACTTCTCCTGAATCCAGCCTGTCCTTTCAAAATCACTTTTCCTCTTCACCTCTGGAAATAGGCCAGTCTTCTCTCTTGCAATGACTTTGGGAACCACAAAATTGGCTCTTTGCTGCTCAAATTCTCCTGCTGTCAGAAATGCACCCTCTCCCTGACAATCCCCAAAATCAGCCCAGTTAGCTGATATGCTGCTGTGTTGCAAGCTGGTGAACACAGGAAGGTGGCCCTGCTGCTGTGCTTATGAGGCCCAAAAGCTGTTTTGCTCATGAGGCACATAAGCAGAGATAATCAGTCCATTAGCAGACTGACATCTTGATGGCCTAGTGACCTCCTAAGGACATGGACCCATGTGGCCTCATGTGCATGGCTGAAGCATGGCTGAGGGAGGGTTTGGAGGGGCCTGAGATAGGCACATTTCCCTCTCACCAAGAAAAATACAAACATTTACAGATATTAAAGTCTTGCAAGCCACAGGCTTGATTACAAACCAAATCCCTTGCTGGTTCTGGTAGCTAGGAAACTGTGGGCTGGGGATTCTCCAGAGCACACGGCTCCAAGGGCTGATTTCTCCCAGGAGAGATAGGCTTCGGGGGAAGAACCCACACAAGCAGATGAAATTTCACCTGCTTTTCATTTTTCTTAATAGCAAGGTGTGTTTTTAATTTGTTACTTACTTCATGCAAATCTATTCCCATTTTTGTGTGAACCCTCTGAGGCCTTTTTCACTTGCAAACTATTATTGCCTGGTGTTTGTCTCCTATGCTAGTTCTTTTGGTCTCCTTTGCATCAATTTCCCTCCAGTGCTGAAGTAGTGAAGACACAAGGTTAGCATAGACCTCAGTGAGGTTCATATCTGGGAACCAACCAGTAATGCCTGCTCTGGTAAAAAGAGTGAGCTGCAAGGAAATTTTCAACACAGAATGGTCATTTCAACATCACAGAACCATTCCAGAGTGTCTCCAGAGAAAAGACTTCAAAACTCTTTCAGTGAGGCAGCATCAAGCTCAGTTGAGAGAGAAAGTCTGGGAGCAACGAGACAAGATGTTCGTACTCATTTGCTGCAGAGCTTGGCCTCAGGGTCCTCCCCATCCTTCAAAACACGAGACTGAGAAATTCTAGGTGTGGTGGAAACACAGTGTGGTGGAGACAAACAAATTTTTGAAAAGAAAACTGTTTTGTCCTTGCTGAAAGAAAGAGCAGCAGCAACTGCAAAAAAATGATAAAGGGAAGCAAAAATAGTTCTGCTCAGCTTATAAGTGAACACAGCCTCTTTCTTTTTGTCTGGATTGCTTTTTACAGAATACCCTTGTGGGCTACATATTAGCAGAGAAAGCCTTAACATTGTCCAAAGGTCATAATTTTGCCTGGCAACTCTGTGCATATTTTCCTAATATCCAACATGCTGGATACTCTCACGTTTTGCTACTTGCCCTCAGCCTTATGTCCCCCTATAGTCCCACCTGGATGTAAACATCCAAAGATCAAAAATCTTTAGATTAGGAAAAAATAATCCAGCAGCATCAGGCTCTGAGGAACATGGGAAGAGTTTCCACAGTGCAAACTCATCCATGGACACATATACAGTAAGTGTCTGATTAAATGCCTGCCACAATTAACCCAGAGCCAGATGTTGCTGTGGTGGTGATGGGGCATGTCAGGTCCTCTAGACCATTTGGATTAGATACCACAGATCTTTGTACATTCAAATCAGTCAAGATTATTTGGGAGAAAACTATGACAAAGTGTACATAAAAAAGGCCACACCACAAAGATCAGTATTTGAGGTCTGATGAGGAAATCTGAGTGCAAAGTCAAGCCTATGAACCAGAGCAGATCTGCTGGGTAATGCCAGTGCTCCTGTGACAGGTAACAGAGGGCTGGATCCAGGAAGGCTGTGTTAGGGCTGGTGTGCTTGGACCCCTCCCCACAGCATCCCAACAAGCAGGGCATTCTCCCTTGGAGGTTTCCCCATCTGAGCTGATGGCTGCCTCTTGTTTACCTATTGCTGGAGTCTTCAGGATGGAGAGGCCTGGAGGATTGAGGATTGGCGCCCATAGGCCAATGCCTAGTCCACACTCACAGGCAGAGGCACTGCATGTGGTTTCTGACCACACCAAGGAATTATCACACTGCTTCAGATGAGATCCTGGGATGAACCAAGCACCTGTAATTCCATTTACTGATATCCATCATGTCTCAGAAACAGGCACCAGGGATGAGAAGATGTACATTAAAGAGACACCCATTACATGACTCATACACAGAATCCCATTAATTTAATCAAATGCTAAGAAAAAAGGCCAGAAATTATGCAGGGCTATTGTCCGTGCCTTTCAGAGCAGCTTACTGATCCCATGCTCCTTGGCACCTGGGGCTCTCAGACTGGGGGACAGATGGATTATGTAGATGAGAACAAATCACATGCCATGTAGCTGCAGGAAGACACAGATAGAATTTTCCCTGGAGCTGCAAGAATTAATAGACCACTGACAACCATCACGGAAAACACACCAAGCAAGATTTTCAGCTGAGAGATTCCAAAATGTTTGGGGAAAACAGCATAGGACTACTGGCATGTGACCTGTTTGCTGGGACACAGCCCCTGAATTTGAAATCATTGTGGTTCCTTAAAATCAACTTCCCTTTCATGGTTCTAAAATATTATTCAGACAGTGAGTACATAATGACCATGGAAACCCCTCTGCAAGTATATGCTTACATATGTATTTACCTTCATGTGAGGATGAATCACTAAAGTGTGAATATCTTCTGAAATATTCTTCAAGGCTGCTGCCCTGGATCAGGAGTAGGGAAAGAAGAGGCAGCAGTGCTTATATGAATGGGAATGTGGTTCTCCATGACACTCTGGGAGGAATGAATGTTTACATGTTATCTTTGACAGATGGCGATGTTAATACTTTCATTTTATGGATAAAGAAGAGAGATATTAGATGATTGTTGTGTATTACAGAGTAGTAAAAGCTCTGTGATGAGGATAAAATTCTGGTCCTCCAGGGAGGAAATCTCTTTTCTCGAATTCAAGAGTAGAGCCTTTGTGAAAGTAGAGCAGAGGGGAGGCAATGGCAGTACCAGCACTACACACTTTTGAGGAAGAACTCAGGAATGAAACCCAGGAAAACTATACAGAAATATAAAGGGAGCAGGTCATAGAATATTGATATTTTAGTGAGATTCATGATTTTAAATAAACCCAAAACTCTAGTTTTAGAGACAAGGGTTAGCAAGGGCAAAACAATCCATATGCATCCCAAAACTACTTGAGATTGCTTTCTGTGGTAGAACAAAATCCTGGAACATATCCACACAAGCACATGGCATCCAATTAATCACTGTAATGATCTATGCCTTGATCATCCATCCTTCTTCCTCCTTTACCATCATTCCTCACTTCCTATCTGAATACAGCTTGCTTCATGTTTAAATTACAAACTGGAAAAAAAAAAAAAAGCTATAGGAATGTCAGAGGATTTTACAGCCAGGATGTTTAGGACTGTTGTCAATGGCAATTTATTTGCTTATTCATACTTTCTCTCCCAGAGTAATCAACCTTGCAAAAATGATGACAACAAATAGGTGTGAAACACTACTGTGGGGAAATATGGCAAATTTGCAGTGTCTGTAGCAAAAAAGGAAGCCAGTTCCAAGGGCTTTCAAAAGAGCATCAATTCCCCTTGAAATAACAGGCAGAAATGTGCAGAAGAGGAAACTAACACTAGGGAAGGTCACTGCTGTAGGCACTAAAGGTGCACATGAGTGTTGGAAGGAGGAAATTTAAGAAAATGCAAAGAGGGAAAGAGGAGAAAAGGTGTTTCTGGAGGTCACTGCTCACGGAAAGCGATTGCTAATGCCATGGCAAACACATCAGCAATCTCAGGAAGTTTATAGGGTTTGATGCTGCTGTTCCAGAGTAATGAAGTAATCTTGAAAGCAATGCTGGTGGCTGATCAGTTTGCTGGTGCTTCTCCTGTCCCTGTGGCAATCCCAGCTGAGATAACCAAAGGCAAACCAGTCTCTGAAATCAGCTTTGTCAACCTGGTTTTATTTGTGTGCTTTGAAAAGATTCCAAATCAGGTCAGGATTCAGTAGTGGTTGCTGGGATTTTAAATAATGCTCTGTTAGCAGTGACCTACCAAGGAAAACAACAACAAAAAAAATGGCTTGTGCTCTTCCTTGTGCTTTTATTTCTATACAAAAATAAGGCATTAATAAGAGGATTGGGACTGCTTCTTATAGCTCTAAAAGAAAAATATATTTTAATGTCCATTTTGGCTTTCACTATTTTTGCTGAAGAATTTGCAGGATGTCTAATATAGTGCTTGCCCATCTCTGAGCCGGGCAAGATGGCAGAATTATCCAACCATTTAACATGAATATATTTTCTCCTACGTATTTGAAGGCATTTCAATGAAACAGAATAAAAGTCCCCAAAGGACATGAATAGTCTTAATGAAAAACTGTTACTCCTCTCAGCAAAGCATATTTCATATGTATCTGTATTATGCCAGTTATCCAGCGAGTCTATTAGAACAAGCCCTGGAGTAATCATAAAAAGAAAGCAAGGGGATATTATTGGATAAGGAAGAAGAAACCTCTTCGGTCTGCTCTGTGCAGCATAAACAAGGGAAGAAAGCAAACATAATTCTTGTTTCCCCTTGACAGGACACCCTTAGATGGAGCTCAAGACATTTACTAAAGATGAGATATAGGGGAAAAAGTGGGTCAGGGCCTGAGAAAGAAAGAAAAAGAGGGTAATTTCCATTATGGTCTGAATTTAGACCTCTGTTGTCTTCACTTTTAAGCATGACTTACAAGAACGATCCTATGGCCTATTTGCAGCTATTGTTGAAACAAGATGTGGAGCCATAGGTGAGGTACCGAGGTTGCCCAGAGTGAAATTCAACAGGATGTTGATCTTGCTGACGAATGGCAAGTAAAGCTGAATATTAAATGAAACCTTCATTAAAAAACTCCCAAAGCAAACAATAAATGCTCTATACATCTAGGCTGAATGTGATCAGAGCATGACAGCTGAAAGGCCACTGCACAAAAGACAGGCTGTAAAATGGTGTGTATCAACCCACTAACAAAAGCTCAAATGCAGAAGCCACAAAAGAAGAGAATTCAGAGGAAATAATCGATTTTAGTGTAAAATCTCTGTTCATGCATTCTAATGCTGAGAATTAAATTTCAAAACATTAATTAATGCACTTACCCTGATGGAACTACTTCCACGGCTTTCCTGCACCCCCTGTGCCAGGACACAGAGGGCCAAATTCTGCCTGTGGATACAGGACTAGGTTACATCACTGAAATACTGCATGGTCTATGGTGCTCCTTTATAATGGAAATCAACAGATAATGGCCAGGCTACCCTGATTTCTCCAGTTTTTTGTTTTTCAGGCAAGTTTACAGCCTCTGAGCACAGCACAGGGCAGTCCCTCTGCAGCAGGCTCACTGCAGCAGGCTCACTGAAGCACTTCACAGCTCTAAAACCAGATAACCCAGGACCTGAGGTGCAAAAGGAAAATCCCAGACAATCTCAGCACTTCCTGGAAGACTGTCGAGATTATAGGGGAAAGAAAAATAAGTGGTCTGAGAAATAATTGGATGAGAATGACCTGAGCTGAGAGAAGAATTTGGCCCAGCATGGATATTAAGTAAAATCCATGCTCCTGCACACCATGAAGGGTCTGGCTGTGCCCGGGGTATCACCAGAGAGCTGCATTCTTCTGGATTTTCATTACAATTGATTTCTAAGCATAACCCACTGATTCAAGCAGACTCTTCTTGGACAGACATGGCACTTAGACTTACTAGCAGTGGAGAGGTAAATTATTGTATTTCCTCCACCCAACGGCCTTCCTTAACATCCTCCTCCCTCTTGCTCCTGCAGTGCGCCCTTGGCAATACAGAAGGCTGCCTGTGGCCTGGCAGGGCAGTTTCCCTCCAGCAAGTTGGGGAGAAGCCACAGCACTGCAGAGCAACCAGGCAGAGCAGTCGTCACATTGGGGGCCACCACTCAGCCACCCCAGCAAAGCCTCTGCCCCTCATGAGGTGCTCTTGTCAGGAGGGCCAGCATGGGATGGGAGGTGCCCCCAGGAAGGGGTTTAGCACCCTCTGTGCACCTGGGCTGCCCATTCCTCTGCATGGCTTGCAAAGCACAAACAGCCAGGCAGGATCATGGCAAATCATTCCATCCTCTCCAGGATGGACATTGCAAGGGATAACTGGAGAGAGTCATGACTCATTCCCGACTCTTCCTCAACAGCAGCTGGAAGACAATGGCAAGAGCTGCACTAATTGGAAAAACAAGTGGGAAGATTCAGCATGAAAGACTCAGTCTCTTCCCAGCCCCGTGTTCAATACTGATCCTAAACAAAAAACAGACTGCATGGGACTGCTACCTGTATACAAACTGCAGGAGTGGGAATTTAGCCACACGCAGGCAGAAGAGCCCCCAGCTAAGAACGGCTCAAGTAGATGACCATTTTTTTTCCACATTCAGAAACTCTTTTTCCCCACTGCAAAATCCATTATTAATGCCCCACCGCACCTCCCTCTGCAGGCTCTGCCTGACAAGCCTTTGAACTCCTCCCCACCCTCCGAAGATTTCTTTGCCTACACCCCTTGGAGATGGGAATGGGAACTGGGTTCATGCAGGGGGTAAGGCTCTGGCAGCATTAGAAAAAGGCAGCAGCAGGGCCAGGCATTTGGGAGGAACATCCGCCAGGGAGTGACCGGCTGAGCAAGGCAGGAGACAGCAGCTTGAGCACAGATCCCTCCTGCTGTGCCAGCTGCCCAGAGCCAGCTCCCAGGGGCTGCCTCCTGGCTGCAGGGGAGGAAGGAAACCCTGCCAAAACCTTTCCCTGACATTACCTCCTGGGCTGTGGGTGCTGCCTGCACTCTGCAGGGACACTTATTAATAAATGTTCAGTGTTTGAACGTGTTTAACAAATCAGCTACAAGTCAAAATACTTTTATATGAAAGGATGTTTTTGTGCCTTTGACAGGGAGACATGGTGGCGTGTGTGCACTTCTTGCTCAGCTCAAAAACAGCAGCAGGGGCAGAGCTGGTGCTGGCAGCATGGCAGGGCAGCAGTGTATTTTATTAACATGGCATTGATTCATTCTGTGTGAAATTATCTCAGAAGTGCACTTGAAATGCATCAAAACTTAAAAGGAGACTTGACCACCAGCAAACAGTTGTGTGGACAAAGAAATAATGTAGGATGTAGGACAAACTGGAGTTGTGTAGGTGCCCATCTAAGGGTTACTGGTCCTAGTTCTTGCACAGGGCATGGCTGTGCCAGGAGCTCCTGAGTCACCTCCCTCAGGTTCTCTGGGGTGAAAGCTCCTATGACCACAGATTACCTCTAGTCAGATTCCTAATGCTGGCAAAGTTACTTTGTCACACAACAGGGCCCTAATATCCAAGTTTCTGTAACCTTTAATGCAGCTGCTCTTCAATGACTTGCAAGCCCGGGTGAACACAGGCTCCAAAACCACCCAATTTTGTTTGGTGGGAATGAGAAAGTCATGGCTGGCAAGTCAAACAATGGATACCACACTTCCCTGGGTCTCTGGTGGGGCAGATGGGGACATGCGTTTTCGATCAACTTTTTAGTCCCAGGGCAAGTAGATTTTCCCAAATGATATTTTCCTCTTCTCCCCCGTGTTTTGTGGAGGGTTTCTGCGATGTTCAGGAGAACTAAGACCTGTTTTACAAATAAGTGTGATGTCTCAGGTGACATTTGTGATTTGCATTGCAGGTGATCAGTCACTAGATGAGATGAAATAAATTAGACAGAGTCCTGCTATGGTCCTTGGCTGGCTACAGGCAGCTCCCTGGCAAGAGGCAGCCATGTGCTGAGAGCTGCTTGGACAGACAGACAGACAGACAGACAGTACCACCTGTAAAACCAGCAGTGAAGCCCTTAAGTCAAGCTGCTTTACACCAGCCATAGCCCTGAACAGAAAGGCTATGCACTTAATACAAAGGCTAAAGAATAACTCATGTGGCAGGAGGGTGTTGAATACACCTCTGAGCTGGCTTAGTAGTAACTTCTATGGTGTTAGGGGTGCCGAAAATTGGTGACATTTGGCCATGAAGAGAGGTCTCTGGAGAGGTATGGTAATGTTTCACATCATCTACAGCTGGCACTAATGTTAAGGAACTGACCTATCAGAGAACACTTCCCAAACTAGTCCACTGATTCCTCTTTAGCCCTGTTACAGAGTGATTGCAGAGCTCCCAGGCACAGGGGAATGGCTCGCATCCCTCAAACTGCTTCTAATTCAGTCTCAAACTTTAATTTGTAGCAGCAGCAGAAGCCGGCCAGGCTTCCCTCATTTGTGAAGCTTATAGCTGTGTCATTAATGCATTATGTCCCTGCACATATTTACCCAAACCACCTGTGAGGGGTGAGAGCAAAGTGAGACATCAGAGGAGATGCTGTTCAGAGTGGGATGCCCAGCTGCTTCATTACGGATGAGCTGACCCATGACAGCGGCACGAGCTGACAGGAGAGCACAGCACTGGAGATTAATTGCTTCTAATGAGAGCCACTGCAGCCCACAGAGAAGGGATGAACACAGGACTGCCTCAGAAACTACAGCACTTTAACCCTCTGTGGTGCGAGATCCCACATCAGAGATTTTGGGCACCACATTGACAGCCTGAAAGGAAGAGAGGGTTTCTGGGTAGTCTTTTGCCTACAGCAAGTGAAAAGGAGGGAACTCAGATCAGCTTGCTCGACCACAGCACTGTGCAAAACACTGGTCCTGCCACAAGCTTCTAAACCCAGCATGAATGTGTTTAAATCTCTCTTTTCAGGACAGACTTCTAATCTTGCTGCAGCCTCCCTGTTCCCTCATCATTTGTCCTGCTCTACTGCAGCAGCTCTGCCAGCTAGGACTGCTTACATTCCAGTGCAAATTAAGGGTAACTCCATGGAACTTCAGAAGTGCATGCTGTATTTATACCTCTGAGAAGGAGCCTGAGCTTGGATATCTGTCATCTATCTGGAAGAGCTCTATGAAGTGACTCTCTCTCTCCCCCCCCTCCCCCCCACCCTGCTTTTTTGCTTCTCCCTTTCTGTAGCGCTTTCTTTGTCAGTACATCTTTTAATAAAAAATTAAAAAACAAAACCCAGAAATAGAGCATTCCTGCCTTCAGGCAGCTATCTGGGGCAGCCATGAAAATAGCAGCAACTGCTGGGTACCTCAGGGTTTAGATCAGGTCAGCAGCTCAAGGTCAGCTACCAGTTCTCTTTTAGGCAATTTCTGCAGGGTTCATCAAGTTTGCCATTGGGTTCATCAGGTCAGTGCACAGAAGCACACAAACTATACCTGTGCCACCATCCCATTGAAAAATCTCCTCTAAATTTTCAGGAGACAGCATGGCTTCACACAAACAGGAGGAAAACTGTCAGTCAGCAGCTATCAGATCCATTTGCAGTGCCCATGCCCTGGCACATGTGTCCAGGCTGGACTTGGCTGCCCAGAGCTGGCACCCTGCTGCCATGCTGACTGGAGCAGGGAAGAGCCCTGCTGGGAGAAAAGTGCCAGGCTGGGAGGACCAGCCCTCTCAGTGGTTGTCCATCCACACTGGGATGAAACAGAGGGAGAGAAACAAATGAGCTGTAGGTTTCCCCAAAATTAGTATTTTCAGCTTCAGGGGACAGAGGGAAAAACAAGCAACTTGATCATTTGATCAGTCTTAGCTGGAAAAAGAAACTGGAAGAAAAAATCGGTCATTGGCTTGTGACAATTTGGTGGAAAATCACTAAGGCTTTTCCAGGCTGTTTTCATGTCAGAACTGACCTAGTTTTTTAAATGCTAAAGAGGTGGGGGCGTACTGAGCTACAGAAGAGCCAAACTATCCCAGGCCAAGCAGAACCATAAGTTGGGGGAGTTTTTCTTAAGTCAGTCCAGACTGAATTTGTTGGGAAGCTGTAACTGGTGGATCTTGCTTTGTCTTTAGGGACATGGGCAGAAGATCTTTTCTGGAGAGGAGAGCAGAACAGGAATGGGTGCTGATCAGGAGCCCTGGGGAGAGAGAGGCTGGGCACTGCATGAGCCACCCGACAGCTGGTTGTGGGCAGATATAGGTCACTCAGAGGCTGGTGAAAACAGAGCCCACTAATTAGGGCACCAAATCACTCACTAACCATAGAAAAGAGATCAATCTGCTTGGTGACATGAAAAAACCTGAAGGCTTGTGCTGTGCTGTTTGTTTGGGCACATACACCACCTCTATGATCAAAAACGAGGCTAAGAAATGCTTTTCTAGAAACCCTCAAGCTACAACTGTTTCAAACAACTTTGCACAATTCAACAATTGCTCCATAAATCTTTCCTAAAGGTTTTCATCTTGGATAAGAGACTTGGTATTGTTGTTAATGTTTTTTCTGGGAACAAGAGATGATGCTTTATTCCACCTGGCTGCTTTTGTACTCTGAGACCATGTTTCATGGAATGACAGGAACTATAGTTTAGCTATTCTTTAAGGGTTTCTACTGAACACACCCTAAACCATATAAGCTAAAAAAGTATTCCATTTGGAACATTTATTTTTAGAATAATTTAAATTGCATTTAAATAATGAAACAAGCAAAAATAAATATTTTACTTAATTTATATACTTTTTTACAAACATAGGAATCATGGTCACAGGCATATAGGAACAATATTTTAGTCAATTTCAAAGCTTTAGTGTCGAAGTAATTCAACTCCAAGCTGTAATATATGTTTTAATAAGTAATAAAATATAATTTTTTTTCCTTAAAAAAATTATGTATAAAACTAGTGTTTTAAAATAGTTGAAATCCTTCCTCTAGTGACAAAACCTGCATATTTTCAGGTCAGTTTACAGGGTGTTATCCTTTTTTGCAAGCAACTGCTGCTCTAGAGCATCCTAAGCTCATTCTTATTGTAGAAGTTGGTTGTAAAAGTGAAGCATACTATTGCATACCATTAAAAAATGTATCATATAATACAGTTTCCAAGGGGAAAAAAAAACCACAAAACAAAAACACGTGAATATGTTATTTATGAGAGGAACTGTGTAACAAAGCTTGTTTTGAGTTTTTGGGGGATTTTTTCCCCATATATTACTGATAAAGAATGTACTTTTAAGAAACTACCAGGCTAACATGTGGACACAGGAAAATGTCCTCCTGCAATAAACAAGAGTTCTCTCATTAGCAAACTGCTTGAGTACTACTATAAGGCCTTAATGCAGCTGGCACAGTTCCTAAGAATAGAATTATTCATTGCCATGGTTACCCATGCTGGAAATATTACCCTTTGCAATTATTGTAAACAAAGATCCTTTCACAACAGTGTAAAAATTAGAGTGCTTCAAGAAATTAAAGGAAATTATAAATTGTACAGCAGTTGAAGTTATGCCTTGTAAGCACTGTAGCTTTTCTAACACACCGGGGGTTTAAAAACCCTCTACAGAGATCTGATCCTCTCCCAGCCTGAGCAACGTGTGAAGATCTCCACCCATCAGCACCAAGAGCTGGGTCACAGCCTGAGAACCAGAGTGCTGGTGTAGCGCACAAGCCCTTCTGCGTATCACAGGTCCTCAGTGGAAGTGTGCTGTAAAAGCCACTCACAGGGGCCTGGTTAGGGGGAGGCAACAGGTGGGAACTTATCCCATGTGCCACCCATGGAGGTCTCCAGATGAAGGGTATCATGGAGCTAACTTGTGTCGGAACCATTGAGTCATGGAGGGGAGCAATCCCTGGAGCTGGCACAACCTTGGACAGAAACAGCAGCCACAAGCTGAGCTAATCTCCAGCATTGCACTTGAATAGCTGGAGCAGAAGATACTCCAGCAGATGACACTGGCACTGTGCAAATGCCCAGCAAGGAGGTGGGTTGGTTCACATGGAAGCAGGCAGCAGCGGAGTAGGAGAAGCAGGACTGAAACTCAGGTGTTCTTTGCTCCTGCAAGTGCCTTTACCACATTTCCTCAGGGTGGGCTTGGTTTCTCCAGATGCCCATGCCTTCCTTCTCTCTGGTCTCTTGGCAGTGTGGGGCTGTGGATCCAGCATACACAACCTGGAGAGGCTCTCATCCCACTGGCAATTCACAGCAGAGTATGAAGACATCCTAAAAAACCACACTTGCAGTGGTGCAAAATTTGAAGAATTTGGCCACATGAAACTTTTCCCATGGAAGACTGGCAAATCCCCAGCCTTAGAGGTGGAAAAAGCAAAAGGTGTGGTTCTGCACTGAAGGTCACAGGAGGACATCTGTGGAAGGATATCACAGCCTGACTCCAATTCTCTGCTCTGTTCTGCAGCCATTCTCCTTCCTGAGCCATGTTAAACAGCCCCACGGCAGTGCCGGGGAGCCTGGAGAAGCCCTGCAGAAAAGCCCTGGGGAGGAAAGAGTAAGTGCAGTGATGCAGAACAAGACAAGGAAACCGGCAGCCTACAAACCTCAGCAGAGAGGTCCTTACCTCTGCTGGGCAGCTGGGGCACGGCAGAGCATCAGTGATCCTTGCTGCATGGGAGCATTCCTGCAGCGGGGAGGTCGGAGAGCCCATGGGAGCTGCAGGTTGGTAACCTCTGGAGGAACCTCCTGTGCATCATCCAACTGGAAAAAAACAGATGTGACAAGATAACACTGAAATGGAATCCCAAGGGGGAAAGAGAAATTGGGGAGCTTGTTAGGAACCCTGCTGCCATCTGCGTGATAAATGTGACATTGGGGTAAAAATTCATGATGAAAAATATAGAGATATATGTTAAATTGATGTTAATATAAAAAATATGAAAAGGTATAGTCTGTAGAAAAATTCCCCTCAAACTAGCTGGCTGCCGCTTCTCATCCCGAGACAAAGAACAGGACAGGAGCCATCAGGATGGACAAAGACACTGGCCAACCCAGATAAGAATCGGCATCATACCCAGACAGAGAAATTCCTCCCTGAATGAAGAGGAATCCTTTGCCAGAGACTACACATTGGAATAATCATGGACCAGCGGGCCTTCCCAGAATACAATTTGCAAAGTTCGACAAATCCAGGAAACCCATCCAAAGATGTATTTGGACTATTTGCCGGACTATCCCGGGCACCTGTTTTGCCTCGGGACACGAAAACCCCTATAAAACCCCAGGCTGCGATCCCCTCCGTGTGGATTTGGGAAAATCTGTACCTTAGGGTGCAGACCCCTTGTCCACCCAGCACTGCACTGCCCATCCTATTTGTGGTTTCTCTCTTTGCTGGTGATTGGGATTGTTTTTCTAATAAATTGTTTCTTTATTAATCCGATTTTTGCCATTGCATTTCTAACAATCTGGAAGGCAGGAAGAGGCAGGCATCTGTGAGAAAGTGGCATCTCGGGGGAGAGCCTGGGTGCTCGCAGCTGGCACTGCATGATGAAAGGATGGGGAGTAGTTGGTGGGCCTGCCCTGCCCTGGAAATCGGATCTGAGGGTGAAAGGAAGGTTGATTTTCATTTTCCCAAGATTTCAGGGTATGTAGCAGAATCTAAAATAATCACATCGTGCTGATTGTTGTCCTTGGCAGGAACAGTAACTTTGTGGCCCAAAGGGTTTAACTGAAGATACAAGGGGGGAAATGGGAACACTTTGGGCTCTTGATTTGCTAATAGGAGTCTTTTGTGCTGTTTATTGGTTCGGAGCCATCTCCTAGGTCTTAACCCTTTACTCCTTAGTTGCCATGAAAACATGTGGTCTTCCTCGACTATGCTCTTTTTTTTTTCTTTTTTTTTTTTTTTTTTCCAGAGGTAAGAACTGTTCTTTTTGAGCTTTCTCTAAGCTCCCATCATTGGTGCTAAATCTGGGGCATGGAGAGAGAAGAGAAGGCCTATGCCATGGTAACAGATGCCTTTGAATTAGTAACTGGTTTTCTAGTAACTGATATTTTCTGTAATTCAGCCCAATGAACACCAGCTTAACACTGGCCTTCTCTTATGGAAATGAAGGACAAAAGGCTTTTGCTTTTGGTTAGTCATGTAAATCCTCCGATGAAGCCTATTCTACCAGAAGGGTAGTAAAAGGCTGTGCTATAAATAGTGCTGTGTGTTTGCCTGGCTGTGGCAGAAATGTAAGGTTTCATAGCTCGGGCCGAGGACCTCGGTCGCTTCAGAGCCAGGGGCTGACATTTGCCTTTATGTTTGTGCTCTGATGTCTGTTCTGTTTTCCGATACAGTCATTTATTTTAAATTGGTCTGAATACGTTACATCTTGAGAAAGAATTAAGATCTGGCATAGACAAGTTAACTTGCCTCTGTAATCTCATCCAACGGTTTTTCCATAAAACATGCGGATTTACGGTGTTTTCTATCAGACCCCAGGAAAAAAACACAGGTAAATTTAACAGCATGTAGTGATGATAGACATAAATATGTTAAGCCCCTGAGAAAGCAGCAATAGGCAGCTCAGCAAAGGACACAAGCACCATTTCTGCAGTTGCTGCATAGGAGCATTTCTTCCTGATTTGAATGAAGCTGTTCAGACGCAGCAGCTGCGTAATCAGACACTAAATCTGGTATGATAATGACTGGATGTGGTCTAATTGGGAGGATCAAAAACCTAATTAGTTAACAGGAGGAAAAAAGACATCTATAAGAAAAAGAGTAGCAGGGGTGATTTCTTCACTCTAAGTGCTGCATTTTTGTGTAATTTGTTATCTGTCAGTAAACAAAAAGTATAAGTGCAGAATGTGAAAGGTAGAAAGTCAGAGAAATACAGATGTAGATTACACATCCCAACTGTAAAGATAGACCAAAACTAGCTAAATCCTTATCTGTCTCTATTTTTGCTTAAGAACTACTCAGAACAATCATTTTGATTATTTTCAGTGTTTTCTGATCCCCTATGTTACTATAGCAGAGCAGATGATTTTTTCATGTCCACTTCAGATTGTGATCAGTATCTCTACAACCATAGTCAAAAGGAGGGTTTTCCCTACTCGTATTTACTAAGACATATTTGCCTTTATTTATTCAAATGTAGTTCCTTGCAAAATTAGGCTTTTTGGTTTTATGGGTGAACAAATGAAGCCGGGCAGGAATGAAACAGATTTGCTTACAAGACATATATAATTTCTGTCCTTAAAATACTGTTTGGTCATGGGATTTTTGCTTTCTTTGCATTCTGCATGTTACCCTGCATGTTCCCAGCTCCATTCAAGGAGCTCAGCACCATTTGTTCCCATACTAGCCTACAACTGAATGTGCTCTTGAAGCACGTTGAGCCACATTGGTGCCCTGGAGGCAACTATCTCTCTGTGAAGCAAAAGGAGGACACTGCTGCCTGAGAGGCTTCTGGCTGCCCCAGGTTTACTGCCTCAACCTCTCCCATCATCCATGATTCTACCCAAGCAACCTCTGCTCATTCAAAACTCTAGAGAATCTTTATTCAAGTCTTGTCTCTGTCCATGGGACTTAAGAGTTTCAAGTGATACCAAAAGAAGGCTGATGAGGCCAGAGGAAGAGCCTATCTGTGACTCCTGGGAGAGCACACCCAGCCATGTGATGCTTTTGAGCCTGCCCAGTGCAAGCACTCGAGTGAGATAGTGAAATCTGATCATAAAACTTCAGACCACAAGTTCTGAGCAGCAACACCACAGAGTGCAGCTGATTTTGTGGATGCAACTTCTAAATCTGGCACCTGCAGACTTCTCTAAGGTGGGAAAGGAAGCAGTGGAAGAAGGACTCAGACCTCCCTGGTCCAGGACAGGGCTTCATCACTGGAGCCCTCCCTCCCCTTTCTGGTGGCGCCCTTTGCTCAAGGTCACCTTTCCCCTGGCATTCACATGGGAGTGCTGCACAGAGGCACTTTGTGAAGGGACTTTGCATAAGGATGAAACATCTACATGGTTCATTTGTTAGTCTCTTCAGTAGCTGCAGGGAGTTGTACTTAAGAGACTCATTGCATTTGTCCTAAGCTGGAAAATATACACATAATGATCAAGGACAAGTCTCCTTCATTAGTCAAAATAGGAGACCTCCTGTTCCCAAGGTCTAAGTGAATACCTGATCCAAGTGCTAAGGGTCTTGCAGAGCATAAACAGTGATGCCATTAGAGATGAAGCAGTTTCTGGGTCCTCAGCTACCATACGAGCATCCATGGCCACTGAAACAACCCTTTGAAGAACTTTGGAGCCTCCTCCCCATCCCCCTCAGGGCACTGTGGAATGGTTTTAATTAGAAGCAGATGTGCAATGTGGTAGGTAGAAGCTGACGTCTGCTCAATGTGAGCTGCTAGTAAACAACTCCTGTACAATGACTTTGAAAGGGAAAAATACCATGACTCAGGAGAAAGGTTTTAAAATTAGACTAGTACTCATTAATGGTCAGTTGACTGGTCCATTAGACTTGCCAACACTCCTTACCAATTATTCAGAGTCAAGAATATTATCTTCTCCTTGTTGCTTGATAGATTTTGGACGGAGCATTCACCTTCAATATTTGGGTCACAGAGAGATTTCCAGGTCATCACTCCCATTGCAAACACTTTTCCAGTAAGACAGCCTTGAAAGTCATAGAGATGTACTGTTGGGAATGATTGATTTTGGTTTGAATCATGAAGAGACTTTTAGCTAAATATTAGAAACTACATTTTGATTTCAAAAAGAGAATTTGGGCCAAGTCTTTTTTCAGGAGATTTTTCAATTTTTTTCTATCACAGTGGATCTGCCAGGTTACTGTCATCTGGGTTTGTGGAATGTGTTAACACCTGCATCACAGATCTACAGTTATCAAGGTTCATGAGGTTGCTGTACATTTGCCCTGCACTTCATTGAAATCCCTTTGTCCTCCAATATTCCAGCAATATCCCTTGCTTTTGTTCAGTAGCTTGGACAAAAGCAAGGAAATCACTAGGCAATCTGTGTGGCCACGAATTTAAACCACAACTCTTCTGCTTTCAGATGCATGGGATAAAAGACAGGAACTGCAATAGGAGACACAGACTGAGAAGGCCTGAATGTAAAACTGTTTGTGCACTAAATCACTGGGAAAACATTTCTTCAGCCTCGCTCCAACTATTGGAAAGAAGAGTTATACTTGTGTGAGCACAGGATCAATTGTGTCACTGTGTCCTGCTCCTTACTAGAATTAATGAGCTTTTCATGCCTTTTGCTTTGTTGTTCCTTGAAAACTCTTGAGCAGATTTTATTCCAGTTCTTACTCTGGCTGGCTCAGAGTTATATTCCACGGGAGAACCTTGAACAAGGAAGTGACACTTAGCTCAGCAAAGTAAGCCTAAGGATTAAAACTTGACTGATGCACATGTTTTATGCATGTTCAAAATTCAAGAAATTTAGAGGAAGTTGCAAACCAGAGGTTTTAATAAATGTAATTCAGTAGTCATAGGAAGGAAGGGACATTTTAAAGGTGAGAAATGTAGCTTACTGCAGATTGCATTTTCTGTCACACCAAAACTGCAACTCCAAAGTCAATTTGTGCCAAAAGAACAAGCTTCCCCACCTGCTTCTCAACTAGGAGAATCAGAAAACAAAGCTGATTTGAAAAACAAAATAAAAACTCAGTCCATTTCACTGTGCAAGTGGTTTAAAGGGAAAAAAAAATTCCAAAGCCAAACAAAACCCACATGCTGATGAAACAGAAGACCAAAACTCTCATTTTTGAAAGTCCTCCTTTAAGTAACAAATTCAGTTTAGCTATTCTGTGATGTTATTAGTAAAACTGCTAAAGGCATTTCTACATAAAAATGAAATTGCACACATGCCCAAGTATTCTTTTTTATGCTATTTTGGTGATATAACTCCCTAATGTCTTGCTTTGAAAAGCCTAGTATTTTCCAGGGCACTCAATAGATTGGCTCTGACTTGAACATCAAAAAGTAACAACCTTCACGTTCATCAATGAAAAGTGACAACTGATTTTATTGACTGTTTTCATTATAACACATGACAGTGGGAATATTTTTCACTGTTAAGATTTTTGAATGGAAGAAAAGTGCAGTTAGTCTGAGTTCCTTACATTCATTAGAAGCAAGACTATTGAAACCATCAACATTTACAATGACACATAAGCAAACACCAGAATCAGTGCCAATAAATACACAGAGTACCAAAATAAATATTTACAGAATTAAAAATATAACAAACACTGATTAGTATATCCTTGTGAACTGCCAGGGAAGAAAGACACCTATTGCTATCAGTTAGGCTGTAAATACATTAAGAATACAGTGATTTGAGGAGACATACTCATCAAAGTTTGTAGAGGTGGAAAGGAGCAGAGTGTGTCTAACAGTCTGTTATAAAAAACAGCCCCCCAGAATGTTGTGAGCTTTCATTAAGAAAAAGTTGGTGCACACAGACCCACCAGATTATTACCAAGCCTTTCAGATACGAAGAGTGGGGAGTTCTGGCTTTACTCACTCATTATCTCAAACAGGTCGTACGCTACCTTACAGGAGGTGGCTGACACAAAAAATACAAGGAAATATTGTAATTAACAGTGATCTGTCAGCTATATCACATCTTACAGGAACAGGCTGAGTGACCTCTAACAGGACACACACATCCCCTTAAGCAGGCAGGAAACACCAAGAGCATTGGCTTGTCTGATGCAGTCCCTGCTACCCTTTTCTCAGGTACATCATGATGTTTAAGCAGAGTTCAGCTGTTATAAAAGACTAAAGTCATGTTGTATTGTCTGGATTTATTGTATTTTCCATTACCCACATTCATAACTCATCTCCCATTTCAACAGGGCCACTACACCAGGCTTCAACACCTGAACTTTTCTGGGACAAAGTCTATCAACAAACAGAGCAGGAAAAATTCAGATGCAGCCAAGTTATGGGATCCTCACTCAATAAAAACCAACAGCACTTACAGATCCACTGATTTCAGAGACAATACTGGTGGAACGAGATATTGTCTAGCTGTTACAATTTCACCCATGGTAGAAGATTTATTTTAATTTCATGAAAAAAGCAACAGCTTTAGTCTTGCTCCCCCTTTAGAAAACCAGGATAATGCTGCTTAGTACTTGGTGCTGCTGCAGTGTGTCTTACACTCCCTCCCCACTTGACCTTAGGCTGCAAGGGTGCAGCCAGAGCTCACCACTCTGCCTAGGGCTTGGTTCTTCGCATCTTCCTGGCAAAACGAGAGTGGAAGAGCCGTGAGATGCCATAGACCAGTGCTGGGCTACAGGGGATTTGTGGATGTTTCTGTGCTGAAATTGCCTTTAGAAACTAAGACACTGGGCACTGGTCAGGTGTTGATGAAAGCAGTCCACCTGCAGGAGCACTGCCTTCAGCTCACCCACACTCACACTGGCTCCTCAGCCAGTGTAACACAGCAACGCGAGCATCAGTGCAAGAAAGAAAGGATACAGATTTTTTTTTTTAGGCATATGTGTTTTTCCATAAGGGCAAGAGGTCCAGGCCTTGCTTTCAGCCCACCTCCCAGATGCCCTATCAGCCCTCCCACCCCAGCACAGCACCACCACCTTTTTTCCTGCTGCTGTCCAGGACTGACACCTCCACATGGCAACAATTGCACCCCTCTGCTGGCAGCACATGGTGAGGTCAGACAGCAAACTCTCTAAGTCCCTTGGGATGCCTTGCTCCCCTAGTCCACAGGCTGTAGGTGAGTTGGGACACACCTTCCCCTCTGCTGCCATTAACCAAGAAGTACATTTTAAGGTCAGCCTTAATTCAAAGCAGATATAACCAATTTTCTTTTACAAGCACATTATGTTCAAAGCTTCCAATGCATCTGCATAAAAAGCCCATGGAAACAACCTGATACTGATTTAGCAACTGTTTTGATGCAACATCATCCAAAATAATAAAGATCTGCTAAAGATCTTACCATTCAGTCCCCACATACCTTCTCCCTAATGACACATTTAAAATGTGGCTGTGAAATAATTAAAGGGAAGCTTCATTAGTTACCATATCAAAAACACAAACAATGACAAAATAAGCAGGGGGTTTAGAGCTCTGGAAAGAATCTGGTCCTGTTTTTGCCATCAAGAGTTAAATTAAGGAAGGCAGTGATTGTGTTAGCTGTAATTTAAACATGCTGAGCACTAGAATTATGTGCAGGAGTGCAGCTTGTTAAGATGAAAAACAATGGAAAGACATGTTTTGCATTCAGATCAGTGAAAACACTACCACAGTAATATAAAAGACTGCACAAACACCTGAATAATGTTTATCTTAAAAAAAAAAAAAAAAAAAAAAAAAAAAAAGGAAGACTTGTTTAAGAAACACTTTCTATTTCCTTAAAAGTTTAAGGACCTCTGCCAGTTCTTACTGGAATCAGTGGAAGCTGCCACAGCAAAACTGGGCCCTGGAAGGAGATTGTCCTGTTGGCAAATGCCAGTTTCCTAACTTTGTGGCCATAGCTAGATTAGTTTTTATTGCAGAGCATTGCTTGGATGTGATGTCAAAGTAGGCAAAGCAATCTTCTTTTAGCCATTGCTACAAGAAGCCTTTCAGCCTGGCAGTTTAAATCCCTTGCCCTGTGAGGAGCATCACCTTTTCCTCTCTGTACTACAACTTTGGCTCTATTTATTTAAGTATGTGCAGAAAGGGAAAAGGAATGCAAAGATAAAATCTAGGCAGAGTCTCCATACAAACAGCTCCTGGGCTTTCCTACAAGAGTGACCTGCTTCTCTGCTACATTTACTAAACTGCCCACTACAGGAAAGTGTAGGAATGCATTCCATGCTATGCAAAATATCACTCAACATCCTCACCCATGTGTATGAGATTACACAGCAGGCATCTCCATTTCAAATATCTTTGCCACTTATTCTGAGGGGGTTTAATTTTTTCAAGACCAAGAAGTAGAAGCAAATACCTCCTGAAGAGGAGGTATAGTGGCAGCAGCTCCTCTCTTCTACTGCTGGAAGGCTAGATCAAAAATCTGTTTCCCAAGCAACTGCAGTATGGCTGAGAAGGAATGAGAGACATAGAGGGGGGGAAAAAGCATCCTAGGCAATAGTACTCACTGTTTTGAGTGGAGAAGCCTTCTAAGGCAAGAAGAGTTTTAACAACCTGCTATTGCAGGAATCAAGGCCCCCATGATGTGGCTAAAGTGGTTATAGCTATTATTCCTTTGCATACGAAAGTTCTTCCATTTCTCTATACGTGACATAGACCTAGGAAACACCAAATCAGTGCTGAACGTTCCTAACCAAGATGCTCAAAAGGCAGACAAAATAAGAACTAATGATGAGTAAACAATTCCTGTGAGTTAAATTAAAAATAAATCATTCCTGAAAACAAACAGCAAGACAGACTGAGATACCTCCTGCTCACTGTAAACAGCACGTGGATTCAGGACAAGGGAATCCTATCATCCCATCCCTCAGTGGAAGGGAGGAGTGTTCAGCATGAACCAGTCCCAGGCCACTGGGGACAACTGACAGCGTATTTTTAGCACTGAATCTCAGAAGAGTCAGTTGTTGTGCCACTGTGCTCGGACACGTGAGGTTATGTCACCACAACAAAAACATGAACAAAGGGGGGGAAAAAAGAAAAGACAAAATAAAGCCAAAAACAAACCCTGGAGAAGCTGTCATGTGTGAACTCTGCCAAGACTCTTTTCTGCATTGTCTTTGAGTTGGTGTCAATCTGTTTTTCCAAGGCAGAAGCCCCAGCCTTTCATCTCAGTAACTATGAAAATACATTTTTAGGCCACCTTGCCTAGAATCCCCGCGTTGTGGCTGTTGGATAACCATCTGTCTTGTAAGTGGCTATTGTTACCGTGATCTGTCCCTTTCATACCATTATCCTTCTGAAAAGCCTTTTCTGAAAGTAGTCCATTAGAGCAGGGAAAGAAAAACCTCGGTGTATGGCCACGCAGCAGAATCAATGGCTCCCTTTGATCTGCAAGCTCAGTCAGTACTACAAATTTAAGAAACAACAAGGTTTTGCTTTGCTAAGCAAAGCCTGTTAATTTGGCTCATCTGCACTCATAGCATCTTACTGAAAATGCCATCTGTATCAGATGTTTTAAGACTTTGGTGCAATATTCGCTTAGCTTAAATAAATAATTTTGTAAGATTCATTAAAAAATAATCAGTGAATTAATTTTCATAGTGTACTTCTATGCACGTAATTTTTAAAATTCAGTCCTCTACTACCCTGAACGGTGGTGAGGATATTCACAGTGGATGAATAAAATGCTGGTTATTGATGGAATAAGACTGAATATAGCTTTTTCTTATTCTAGTCATGGAATTTCCTCTGAAATCTACTATGAATGTTTGAGTCCTATTACTGGCAAGAGCAAAATGCATATGCACTACATGGAAAATAAGACCTTTTATGTCTGTTGCAGGCCACACATTTGGTACACAGGAAACTTAGCTCGTATCATGACAAAACAAGTCCACAAAAACATAATTTCATGCTACTGAAAGGAAATCTTTTGTGCTGACATAAAGGACAGGAGTGTATACCACTGAAATCACTGTAGATAGCTATAAAACACTATGCAATATATAGAAAAAACTCTAAGAACATACAAAATTTACCAGTAGGGACCCGAAAGTGCAAAGAGTACACATAACTAAATACCAAGTCCTGATCTATAAAATCCTTTATGAACAACATACAGCTGATAATTACAAAGCATCATTCAGACCACCAAATAACAAATGAAACAAATGAAGAAAAATATACTTTAAGGAAATCAAAACAATTACACCATTGGGAATGTTATCTTTGGGACTCAGAACACCATTTCTACCTCAATACCTACCAAAGCCAAAGAAAATATATGTTTGAACAGGGTAATATAAATAAGAATGCAAGCTACCAGAAAATGCCTCAGGACTATTACCTCTTTATGTCTCAGCCTTTAAATCCAGCAAGCCATTAACTGTTTGTTCTTAGGCATCTCACAGTATTTTACAGGGATTTTTCAGAATTATATATAGGTCTAAAGAAAGCCTTTGAACTTCCTTTCAATGATTGTTTTAGGCATTGTGTGGAGTTATACAAATATATTTGTACGAAAATTGAAAACCTTAGTAAATATTAGATCTATTACCTTTCAAAATAAAAAACATAGATGGCTTAGAGACAAAAGGGAATTTTAGAAGTACAAAGTTAATTTGAACATTAAATTGTATCTTCACTCTCGCACAACCATTACCCTGAATCAACGTCAGCACGTTGCAGTGACTCAAAATACTGACGCCCTACTACCAGCTATTTTCCCATTTTCCTTTTAAGGATATGATTGTCCTTAAAATATGTACATAGCAAGCAGCCAAACAAACCGCCAAGAGATTTGCAAAATGTACTTACAGCGGGTGTGTGACAGAAAGCTTGAGGGAGTGGCTGCAAAGCACCTGCCCTGGGCAGCTGCCCTCCCACCCACGCTCTGTGCCAGCCCAGGGCTCCTCGCTCCAGGGGTTAGCACCAAGGAGGAGGAGGAGGAGGCTGCTGCCTGCCACCATGCAGAGGATGGAGGGATAAACATGGCAGAAAACAAAGGAGAGAGAGAAGAATGAAGGGAAGGCAAAGCATTTTAATGATGATTCGTGTTAGTGGTTACGTGAGCGGGAGTTAGTCTAGCGTCACACTATTGGTTTCTCAATACAGACATGCCACAATGCAAACAAAACACATACGATGAATAATTTGACACACACAAGTCCTGTAGAGATGGCAGCTGGTATCTCCTAGTGGGTTTAAAGATGCACCACTCCTACTACCTGTACTCAGTGCTTCCAGTTTTTATGGTACTACCACCACATCCTCCCTCCCTCTCAACTTCCAGTACCCTATAGAACACCTCGGCACAATTTGCCCATAGAACAAAATGGGGAATTATGATTTTTTTCTGCAGAGTTGTCATGCAAGCAAAGATGCATCCCTTCCAGCCAAACAAAAACAAAAGAAAGGGAAAAGGAATGCCATGTTTAGGGCTGAGGAGCAGGATAGTATTCCACGTTCTGTGCATACACCTTTTGAGGGTATTTCAGCGTTGACTTTCTAAAATGCACGAGTGGAATCAGACCAAATGCAAATCCCTTTCTTAGGCAAAGGAAAGCATTGCCAGCGTGTTTGGAGGCAGATGTGGAGCACAGGGCCCAGGCTGTGTGTGGGAGTGCTCACACAAGTGTGAGTGTGCACAGGGACCCTGCCAGGAGCTGTGTGCTCGCTGCACATGCATCTGTACAACACGGCTGTGTGAGTGGGCACACAGGGAACCACACACGTACACATCAGGAAGAAAACATAAAATAATCCTCTTTGAAGTGTATTAAGGTTCTTAAACCATGAAAACAGGGACTGGTCAGGGAAACTAACACTTTCACTGGGATGCTGCAACTCAGTATTAAATTCTGCAGCAATTTCAAAACTGGATGTCAATCTCACCTTCATGACTTTAAGGTCATTTCCCCAGTGAACATGAATCATGCATATACATATATACAATTCTTATTATGGTATTTCCTGGCTTTTTATGGTTTGCCTACAACCTTAATATCCTTCAAATGTATGTTCTGTATATTTATTTTCCTTTTTTCTCCTTTCGATTTAAGAGACAATAAAACCAACTGCTATGTAAGATCAGACCCATTAGCTTCAATGATGTGAATTTAGGATTCTCTGCATAATATAGACATGTATATTTTTAAAATGTATATTATTTTTTAGATACACTGGAGCATATATTTTATATTAACTGTGGTCTGATGATTAAATAGTTATATCAAAATATTTTGTAAATACATAACATTTACCTTTAGACTTAAGTGATTTTTAGAGCTTTTTCAGTGTATCATAAAAATATGTCCTCAGGCACATTAAAACCCTATTATATTTCTTTGAAATGTTGCCAATGCCCATGTACAGTAGCCGCTATTCAAAAAAGTCATGGCCATTAATACATTTCTCCTATGATCCAAGCTCATCCGACCATTTTATGTACCACTAGTTACCATATTTATCTTTCTCTTAAAGTAAAATTATTCTGACATTATTGAAAATGAAAATAAAAAGCAATGAGAACCCAAACTTTCTTTAAATAGTCAAAAACTAATTTTATATCTTTTAAAAAATAATACTTAAAAAACAAGTTTCTTTGCTGGGTTCCTTCTCGGTAAGGTTTAAGCCCAGAGCAACTTCGTCTAAACCCCTGAAAATAGAGGTTTGCAGTGGCAGTGCTGTCAGAACATCAGCTCTGAGCCATGGAATGTGCCACTGGAATAAAACCAGCACTTCAGACTTATTCATCTGGGGATGCATGAGCCCATACAAACCAGAGTTTTTCTAATTTAAGGTACTTACACAAAGTTCTATCCTCTTAGAACTGTAAAATTATCTACCTATAAAAACTAACTCTTGCTTAAACTCTAGATAATAAGGACAGGTGATTTTTTTTTTAATATAAAAAATCTGCTAAAACACGTATATATTTACACACGGCGAGCAAGTTATTGTATAAATGTGGACAGTGTGTATATATTGGCATTTAGTAAAATGTTTCCCTGAACCTGATTGTATGCATTATTGGACAAGTATTGATGTAAACATCTGAACCTACGTCAGGTGTCTCTGTTACCCATTTACATTAGACCAGATCAAAACCAACCAGACAGACAGACAAACGAAAATATGTTTTCCTGTTAGACGAGTCCACCTAACTCCTTAGTTTTATCTCCTGCACACAAGTCAATCGAGTCTGCTGTTGAGCAGTGTTCTCGTTCCTACAGCAGGTAAAATACCTGTTAGGTGGGTTGTTTTCTGCTTGGCATTTTTTCCAACATCTTGTGGAGCAAACATCATTTCCAGAGCCAGCCGGGCACCCAGCTTCTCCTCCTCCCCAAGGAATGATTAAAAGATAAGTATATTGGAGAACCTCTCATGTCGCTCCCTTTGTAACTCTGTTCCCTTGAAGAACTCCTGACACTGCTTTGCAGGAAGAAGGATGGTCGTAATCCAAGTCCTGCTTCCAGAAAGGCATGTAAAAATGGACCTCCTCAGTGTTTAGTGTTGCAGAAAAAAGATACAAATGTAAAAAAAAGTGCTCAAAAAGAAGTTGACGTTTTGTATTCAGCCATACAGTCCAGTAAGAAGAGACTCAGAAGCGCAGGCCCACGGAGTACAGTGAAGGAAGCCTTATAGGTGACTTTCTTCAGGTGATGCAAAACAAATCCATTGTCTGTGGTCCTCTATCCAGACTTTCCCACATGGACTTGGTTCTCTGTCTTCATCTCCACCTCTTACCCAACTACTTTTTGGCACTGTCCTGGTACGTGGCAGTTTTCACTGTTGTCCCTGCGACGCCCCTGTTGCTGACCCGGCGCACCAGGACTTTGGAGACGGGGATTTTTGTTCTGTGCATCTCACTTTTGGCCGGGTGATGGTGTGCGACATGATGGCTGTTACTGGCATCTGCTCCGTGGCTGGCAGGATGTGACGAGAGGTGTTTAATGCTGATGGGTATCTTGGAGTCCTTCGCTGTGCCCGAGGGTGTTTTCAGCGTGCTCACGGTGGTGATTGGAGACACGGGCTTGGAGCGGGGCACACTGGGCACCTCCTCATTTGTAGGCCCCGCTGGTGGGTTCTCATCCGGCTCGGCATAAAGGTCATAGAGAGCATCCCCACTGTAGCTATCCCTGGGAAGGGTTTCCTTCTGGATGCTCGTGGAACTGTCTTCCTCGGGACCAGGCGTGGTGGAATCCCAGTAGCCTTCGTCGCTGTTTGGGACGCCCTCGTGCTGCTCCTTCTCCCTGCTCTTCTGCTCCTCTTTGTGGTTCGGGTGAATGGCAATCTGGTGGAGGCCACCACGTTTCACCATCACCCTGTTCTGGGCCCCCTCGGTACCTCTGGTTTCCTTCAACCCCTCGGGCTTCTTTGTCCCTGCTGCGCTTCCTCCTCCTTGCGCCTGGCTCTCGTCCGTCTGTGACAGCATATCCCAGAACTCCTGCAGGCAGGTGTCATCCACCTGCTCGGGGCTGGCCATCTCCTCCCCTCCTCCCTGGTAGGCCACCATGGTGGGATGCTTCTTGGTGGCCCCCAGCTTGCTGGGCCCGGGGGTGCTCTTCTCGCAGACGCCACTCCCGCCGCCCACATCCTCCTCGTGGTCCGCAATAATATCTCCGCAGCCTGTAAGAGAGTCAAAGCTTTTCAGTGAAGTCACGTCAGCAAACATCAAACAAATACGATCAATCGATTGCTCTGAGGGTGGATCAACAGAGGAAGGGTCAGGGGCGGCTGCCGTCTCTTGGCCGCTATCACAGTGAGGTTCAACAGGGGGGGTAGTCGTTATTGGAATGTCACCTGTTATCGCCGCATCCTTGGCTCTCCCGGCCTCTCCGGCGGCGGGCTGGGGCTCGGGCGGCCGATGGCCGATCTCCTCGGGCGGCCGCAGGGCGGCGGGCGGCTCCTCCCGGCCCGGGGGGCTGCTGGCCCGGGGCTCCCGGGGCTCCTCGGGGGCGGCGGGCGCGTCCCCGCTGCGCCTCTCCCGCGGCTCCGGCCCCGCGTCCCCCGCGCCGCCCGCGCCCCCGGACACGGCTCTCGGCGCCTCCTCCTTGATGCACTCCAGGCTGGCGGTCAGGGAGCCCGGCATGATAAGGCCGGACGGGACGTCCGAGCTTTCCCCCCTCTCCTCCTTGCCGTTTTTGTCCTTTTTGTGCCAGCGCATGCTGCTGAAGATCCCCTTCAAGCCCTTCTTTTGTCTGCCGCCGGCCCGCGGCTCGGCGCCCTCGGCCTGCCTGCCGTTCTTCCTCAGCAGCGAGAAGAAGCTGTGCGACTTGCCCACGGCGCTGGCGGCGGGGGCGCCGAGGCTCCCGGCCGGCCGCTCCTGCGCCTCCCGGCCCTGCGGCTCCCCCCCGCTCGGTTCCTCCTTCCTGCCGCTCTCCAGCACGGCCTCGGCCAGCCCGTCGTGCGTCCGGCTCCGCACCATGCCCGCCTTGGCGCCCTTCCCCTCCCCGCCTCGGCTGCGCACCCCGAAGATGCTGGGCATGGTTCCCCCGGCCTTCCTCCTCCTGAAGAGCTTGAAGGCGGTTTTGTTAATCCTGCCCGCCGGCTGCTCGGCGGCCGGGGGCTCGGCACAGTCGCAGGGCGAGTCCATCTCTGCCTCTGCCGCTGCTGCCGCCGCCGCTTCCCCTCGGTGCGATCCCTCAGTGACAGCCCCGCCGCCGCCCGCCCGTCGCCACGGCAACCCGGCCCAGGGAGGGAGGGAGGGAGGGGAGGAGGGGGATAAGCCGCTTTCCCCCCGCCCCTCAGCCCTTACATAACGCGGCCCCTGCCCGCCGCTCCCACCCGGGTGCCCCGAGCTCGGCTTTTATTCATCAGAGCGTTTTGCATCCGCCGCTGCGCCCTGCTCTGCACCGCGGGCATTGCGTGATTGTAGCCGTGGGCTGGGGGAGGCAAAGAGGCGCTCGCAGTGCCCACAAAAAGCGGGGACGGGGTCGCTGGGGACGGTGGCCCTCTGCAGGTGCCGGTGCCCCACACGGCAGGGACAGGCGGCTGGGAAAATGGGACACACGGACCGAACCCCGTAGGTAAACACTCTGGGGGGCAGAGGAAAAGGATGCTGAGTTCTCCCCCCTCCCCTTGCTTTCCCATCTCCCAGCTCAGCAGGACGGCGCGCACCGTGTCCCTGTTTCCCCGCAGTGCCCACTGCAGAGGGGCAGAGGGGAGCAGTGCTACAGTGGGCACAGCCCAGCCGTCTCCCATGGAGGGGGAGCACAGTGGCAGCCCCCACACAAACCTTCTCCTGGCCCCTGCATCCACTACACACAGTCATGGCACCCGGTCATGTCCATGTGGAATTGCCACCAGGAATGATGGCCAGCTGTCCAGTCACATCAGGGGGCTGGTGTCACCCTGACCACGGAACTCCTACCTGGCTGCAAATCTATCCCAGGTGAGAACAGAACAGAACGGAACACAACAGAACAGAACAGAACAGAACAGAACAGAACAGAACAGAACAGAGCGGTTGGGAGGAACCCACATCAATCATCCAGTCCAACTGCCTGAAATAACGGCCTAAAGCACTTATTAGGGGTATTGTCCAATTGCCTCTTAAACACTGACAGACTTGGGGCATCAACCACCTCTTTAAAAAGCCTGTTTGAGTATTTACCACCCCCTCAGTAAAGTAATGCTTCCCAATATCCAGTCGGAACCTCCCCTGGTGCAGCTTTGAATCATTGCCATGAATCCCATCTCTGGATACCAGGGAAAAGAGCTTAACACCTCCCTCTTCACTTCCTCTTCTCAGGATGCTATGGAGAGGAGAGAGGTCACCTCTCAGCCTCATTTTCTCTAAAACAGACAACCCTGGCCACAATAACTGGCCCTGGGCTCCAGACTCACGGAACTCTCAGCTGGGTTCTTTCAGCACCAGAGCTGCAGAGCAGACCTGCTTTCACTCAGAGCTGTGCCTGTGCCCTGGCAGCCCAGCTGTGCCCTACAGCCCCAGTCTGGACTCCTCAAAACAGAAACACTTGTCTTGGTTTAAGCTCTAAATGCAAGTGAGTACCACTAAAGAGAAGCCGTGTGTGGGCCCATTGGTGTGGAGCTCCCTTTGAAGTCAATAAAAGGCTTTGCCATTGACTTCACTGGCTGGAAGAATTAGTTTTGGGTTTGGGTGTTTTTTTTAACATCATCAGACTTTCATTGCACTCTCCCATGAGAGTGAATTATCTGTTGTGAATAATTTATCTAGTGAATTTAGTCCTGTTCATATAAAAGTGCCATTTGCATTCAGAATAAGAAGTGTTCAATAAGAGCAATACCACAAGCACATTATTCAACTTACAGGTCTCTTCTGCCTTCTGGCAAAGGCAGAGGAAAGGACCAATGAGGCAGAAACCAAGATATTGGCTGGAAGAGGAGGAGTGAGTTACATTTTATAGATTACAGTTTGTAAACATGCCCAGAAGCCAGAGACAGGAGACAGACCAGAACACTGACCCAGCAGTGCAAGTTCCTCACCTTGACTGTGCCTCCATCAATTGGTCCATGTCATGAGTTTCTGTGTTACTTGGTCATATTTCTGCTCTTTACACAGATGAAGGAAACTTGATAAAAGAGAGAGAATACCAAATGCTCTTGAGAAAATGCAAATACAAAGAGCCAGGCATATTTTCGAAATCTGAAAGAACAAACTCTGATCACGTATCTGGGGAAAAAAAAATGGGTAAAAATGCTAACAAGTGAGACTTGGCTGCCTGACTGCAATTCTCAGTTTTTGCACTTTCATCCTGGTGCTTTGCTACATTTCTCCAATCCTTTATATTTCACCAGTTCTTCTTATAAGCATTGAGTCCAGTGGAAGGAGACTCAGAGATACAAAAGACAGAGGAGAGGTGACTCAATGCTTCACAGCTGTATGGAACAGACAACTTATTGTGTCTTCTTTTTGTCTCAGTATTTGTGGCTCTGCCAGAAAGGGTGGACTTTCAGCCTGTTTTTCAGCCAGCTTAAAATCCAGCTGTTAGTGGAGGAAAGTGACTTGAAGTCTACCTGAAATTACTGCTTGGGAAATGTTTTGACAAATTGATTTCTTTTCTATACATTTGATTTCAATACTGTTTACACTTTAAAAACCTTATTTAAATAATCTTGAAGTACCAAAAAGGAAATGGTAAAGCACTGTATTTTGAAAGTGACAAATTAAATATTCCCATTGTTTTCTTTTATCCTTTTATTTTAGCCTGAAGACATCTATGGATTCATCATGAACTTGTGACATGCTTTTCAGTCCCCTGAATTATGGCAGGGATCACTTTATGGCTTCCCTTCATCTCTGTAGGTCTGAAATGGAAGTCTGCTTCTGACAGTGAAAAATGTCATAACTCTGCATGCTCGGCAAGGGGGAAGAACGACTGACAGACACCTTGCAAAGTGCAAACAAATGAGGAGCTCTAATTTAAAAGCACAGAGAGGCTCGGAGCCAGCAGGGAGCTCCTGATAACATGCAGACAAGGGGCAGCTGAGCCACTGTGGATGGGACAGCTGTTCCTACTGCATTCCCCTGACCTGGCTTAGCCTGAGGGGCATCTGATGTGGTGGAAGAGCTCCCATGCTGAGCTGCATGGCACAGCCACACCAGCAGGTTTTATTCTACCTGAAGGGGATATCAGAAATGGTCTGTGTTCCAAGGTGGGTTTTTTTCATGTCTAGATTGAGTATGAATGAAGAAAACCATACAAAAAACACTATATAAAAATTTTTATTCAACAAAGGGTAATATAAAAAAATGTAGCATTTATAGGTATACATTTTTAAATAGTGATTAAGGACTTCGTCACAAAGGCTATCCTCTCCTTGTTTCCTGGACATACCCTACAGCTATTTTGGGCTGTTTGTTAAAGATTACTGTCACAGACTGCTGGTCCAGCTCTCATCCTTGGCTCCACCACTGACCTGTGGTGTGATCCTCAGGAAGCCAGAGCTTTGCTCATTTCCGACGATGGTGCCTTCTCTAGTGACCCATGGGCGCCACCGTCTTGTCCCTGTGGCCACTGCCACAGCTGGAGCCATCAGGTGGAACAGCAGGATGGGCAGGAATTACAAACCAGCTGCAGAGCCTCACCCTGCTTTCTCTCCAGTCATTACACCAGGCAGCGCTCTCAGTTGCCCCAAAGACTGCAGTTTGTGGCGCAGAATGAAGACTGAATAACATCCTAGGTTTCATCATGTATGAATTAGTGATGGGAGTGACAGGTAGCAAACTATTTTGTACCTCATTTTGACAGAAGCCCCAGTTTTTGGTATTTCAAGGCTGCCTCGTGTGCTGAATGGGAGCACTGGGCATGGAGTTATAGGGTGACAGGACAGAGGTGTTTGAATGTCTTCACAGGAGTTTTTGACTTCATGCTTCATTTCTGTGAAGCCTCAGTGACTCCAAAGAGTAGCCCTCCCAACAATAAACAGGATATACTCAGTTTTTAAGCCAGAAAACTGACAGAAAACAGGCAGTTTTTTGTTGAAGTTCTTTACCTTTTTTTTTGTTGTTGTTGTTTTAGCATTCTCTATGGTTGTATTTTACCCATCACATATACTATAGGCTCATAGAATTGTTCAGGTCAGAAAAGAACTTTAGGACCATTGAGTACCACTGTTAATTGTACATATGCATATATAATTCATGGGGCTCAAAGATGCTACATCAATTTAAAACTTGTAGGTCTTCTTAATGATAAGCAGTGAATATAAATCACAGAATGTGAATTGCAAGACTTTGGCTGGCACAGTGCCTGCATCTCAGCCCTAGTTGGTAGTGGGAGAAAGTCAGCAGGCTTTTAGGAAGCAATAGATAATTACCTTGCCAGGATCTAGAGTTTAAGGATGAGTGCAGGGAGGCCCAGAGCAATAACGTGTCCGTAGGGAAAACAGGCCCACTACCTGAAAAGTTACTTTCAACACAGCAGTTTCTTTTACTTGAATAGGTCTGCTCCTGTGCAGTTAAACTCTTCAGTGCATTACAGTACCAGGAAATGGGAGAGGTGCTGTTTGCTGGATTACTAAATCAATGGGCTCATTAAGACAGACATAAGTAGTGTCAGATCTCTACTGATACCTTAAAATCTGCTTAGGGAGCCACTGGGACTACAAAAAGAGAACAGTAAAACCAGCAAAACAATTCAGAAAAAGAAATGGGGAATTAAAAAAGTCCCTCTTATTTTCCATGTGAGCATTTCTTGCTGTGACACATATCAGTGACAAGTGGCTGCTCATACAGGTAAAGGGAAAGAGTGTCTGGATTTCCTACATTTGCCACTTGTTTGCGTTTGTCTCCCAATGGATCAATTCCCTTAATACTGCCTATTTCCTTCCTGCCTCTCCAGCCCATTCAGGAGCAGCTAACATCTCTTTGGGACCATTTGCTTTGTTAATTCTACGTCCATTTTCCCAGGCCAGACCTTTTCCATAGCCTTTCCTCAAACCAAACTTTCCTCAGCTGCAGAGACATAAAGACCAGAGGTGTGCAGTTCAGCATGACCAGAGCCTGGCTGACTCTTGCCCACCGGCAGCTCAAATCTGGGGATGTGTCAGAGAAAAATTTCCTAAGGAAATCTAAAAAGTGCAGTATATGGAAGGAAGACTAAAGAGTGGCACATAGAAGATGAGGGATAAAGTGAGGAAACGCTATCAGACTGTCATCTCCACACAGGCTCACCAGAAAATGCCTGAATAACACACAGAAAACTGTCACCAGCAAAATCTGGTATCAGTGCAATGTACAGATAGAAAAGTTCATCATGACTAGGAGATGTGCATGTCCCTGTACAGTATATCTCCAGTCTCCAGGGAGATAATAAACTGTCATTGCTGTGTTTTATTGGCTGAAGAGCTGCAATACTGGGAAGTGTTCGCTGAGCAGAACAAGACCTGTTTCTCAAAATAGAGACCTGGACTCTATTTTCAGAAAATTACGTCTAAACTCCACAAATTTATAGAATTTGAAAGTGCCCGCTGCAAAGCTGTGTAATTTAAGTAAACTGGAACGTCCTCTAAATCTCCAAGAAACCACACCAAACAAGAGCCAAGGTACAGAATCTTGAAGAAGGAACAACAATGACCTTCCACAGCATAAATATGGAGGAAAGATGAAAACAGCCACTGACTTTTCACATGTTTAAACAGTGGTCCAGTCTAGCCAAAATGGGAAGAAGTCTCATTTCATAAGCCTGGCAGACTGTGTGTTAGACCTGAGACCTCCTAGTGAGGACTTAATGGGAAGGAATACTTGTCCTCACTGGTAACATCCTTGCGGCAAAGGCCAGCAGCTTCTCTGCACATGAAAGGAATCCTGTGGCCACTGTGAGGTTTTCTTTTATTACTGTCCCTCGGCCCCAACACCCCTTCTGGGTGCACTTTCAGAGAGAAAAAATAGTTCAGCAATAAACGGATGTTCAGGTTGAACAAAACAGTCACGGGGTTTCTGAAATCAAGTAAACCATCTGAACTGAGAAAGGATGAGGATACAGAAGCTCATCCAAGGTTTTTGTAGAGTTTTTGTTGTCAAAAAAAAAAAACCATTTCTGTATAAAAGGCTTATATTTTGCTGTTTTAAAGAGCAAAATAGGAAAATAATAGGAAACCTCCCAAAATGAAGCAAAACATGATCTAGACTCCAAAGAAAATTATTCTATGTTTTCCAGTTCAGTCAACCGATTGAAAAACATCAATTCTCTGCATCTCTGTGTTATCCAACTATTCTTCCCAATGCAAAACAAAAGGATTACAGTGAAATAAGGAAACAACTGAGAAACCGAAAGAGGGGAAATATCCATCATTTGTCTTAAAGCTAAATACAAATTAAAAATGTCCTCAAGGGACAGATTTATTCTAATTAATAATATGTTAGTGCCCTAGCCCTCTGCATTAAAAACTCAAAACCTTTTAATCCTGCTGGAACAGTATAGCTCGAACCTCTACGAATTAACCCAGTCCAATCCCAGATTTACTTGCACTGTAATTACTGGAAATGTTTAGAGTTTATTTTCTTCCATATACTGAACTGAAAGGAGGAAGGTTAAAAAAAAATTGCATAAATATGGGTTTTTTGATGGATGTGCTGCCATTTTCTTTGGATGTTTATAGTATCTGAGACACAATAAAAACTTAAATTTTGTTTTTATTCTGCCAGTTAAGTTTTTCTACTTCAAAAATAAATGAAAATAAAATCTTGTCTGTGCAGACTCAGCAGACCTGACAGACAATAGTACCACAGGAGGGATGGGTCTTCCCAACTATCTTTTAATTAAAGCCCAAACAGGAGTATAAGCAGATTAGGGGGACCATGGGGAATATTGGGTCAGAATATGTTTTTCAAACAGTTGAGATGCAATTGAGCGTGATTTTTGGAGAACAGTTCTGCTGAGACACTTAATCACATTGGAGATGCCTGAGGTTTTTCCTTACCTTTGTACTATCTCTGACCTTTCCATTGACTTCTGCAGAAATACTTCTGATTAGTGTCAGTAGGTATAAAAGAATTGGGACCTTAATTAAAGATTCAGCCTCCCTAAATAGGATACCCAGATAGATGTGATCTTTTTTTTAAAGTAAGAAATACTTACCCAATTTGCTAACAAGGCTTTTGTGAGATTCAGTTGACACAGATACATTTTTTAAAAAAGTCCTTTCATTACAATTATTGATAGATTCACTATTAGTTTGATTTCAGGAGTGCTCTGTCTCCCTTTCCTTCTCTCCTCTTATTTCACTTTTCATAAACTAACCAGGTCCTGGGCTGAACATGGGTTGGAGCAGTTGGGTGCCAGCCCCGTGGTAAAATGTGGAAATCTTTGGGCTCAGATGAAAGGACTCAGAGGCCAAATGTGAAAGAGAAAAAAACACCTGAGCACATGTTAAATACACAGGCTGCAAGGGAATTACTGAAGAGCTTTGGGACCAGATCTGTGTCTTGGGACATGGTGGGAAAGGAGAGAAAGAATTGTGATTTTTATTATGACAGATTTTCAAAACTAATGACAAAATTCAGTCACAGGATTTTTTTTTTAGGAGCCCCAAAACTGCAACTATTCCTGTACACAGATGCACACTACTTGCTTTGTATTTGATACAGGGCATGCCTCAGCAGCCTCCAAAATGGTTGGCTCTAAGATGCCACACAAAACTAGGCTATGCCTTGCAAACCTGTAGGAACTATTGGCTTCCCTCTGTCTCAAACCAAAAGGTAGATGTTTTTCCCCATGCTTTAACCAGCTACAGAGTAAACATCTGCACATCAGCTAGTTAGCTTAAATCCCCTTTCTTTAATGTGGCTAAAGGCAGGTATTCTTAGGGTGCAGTTTATTTGACATGTTTTACAGGCCAGCTGATGGGTGGATGGGATAAATCTTATTTTAAAAGCTCTGAGCTCGAGTTAAATGCTCAGAGAAAAATATCTAAGTTTGCTCAAACCAGCCCATCTCTAAATGGTTTGATACTTGTGGTGTTTAAATTATTTCCTCACTTTCCCAAAAGTATCAACCAACATTTTTCAGTTTTCAGATTTTCTGTTTGGGAAAAACATTGTTACACAGAAATAAAACATTTTCCATCATCTCTAAAGCAAGCACATGCATGGCTCAGTGTATATATGTGTAGCAGTGCCTTCTCCTTGCACTGGAGGAGCTACTAAGATGCTCATGAGTTTGCAGGACTGGGACTCTTGTCAAGGTGACACCATGAGAAAGGCTTGGTGCAGCCTGGACTTTGGTTGTGTTGGTCCCTCAGAGCTGTGAGGGTTTCTAAAGAAATCTGACCCTGCTTGTTCTTTCTGGAAACCCTGCCTTGGTGCACACCAGTGAGCTCCACGGCTGGAGGCAGCGGCGAGGATGCCGGTGGGTCGTGGAGCAGCGCACGGATAATCCCGCACACAGCACTTCCCCAATCCCATTTCCATGTCAGTCCCTGCCACACTGCTCTCACCGAGTAGCACTGTGTGGGACACACGACACAAATAACACCAGAGGTTTTTTTCCATGGGGCTATTTTTGACAAGTGCCGTTGCTTTGACAGCAGATCGCTCGATCAATTCTAACTGAATGTCAGCTAAAGGACGGCTTTTCAGTTGTCTCTTTTTGCTTTTTTTTTCACCACTAAGAAAAACGAAACAGTGGGTGTTGATTTATGACAGTTTTACTGAAATATCTAAGGAGTACAGTGCAGTTTAAGAATAGATTAGTAGCAAGAGGAATAATCACCGGGGTTCCTACACTCCTACTCTTTTTTTTGCTCGGACAAAACAGGTTTCCAGAGAAGCACCATTTGAACGAGGACCATGTAAGAAACACAGGATTAGGCCCCCTGAGTTGCCTGGTAGGATACCTGGTAGGCAGAGCAAGCATCCACCAGCCTCTTGGAACGTGAATGTCTCTCCTGAGTGGTGTTTACACACACAATAGCTGGATTCAGCATCTACCAAGGATGGCAACTGCAACACTCCGACCAAACTCCACAGTCCTGGATCAGGGCCAGGGGCAAGCAAATTGGAAAGCAGTATCACCAGTTTGCCCAGTGTCTCTGGCTGACTGGGAAAAGCCCATTTCTCTTGATTCCTGGCCAGGGCATATCATCTCCTGCTTCCAGCAAAACCCAATGGGAAAATTATGCACCAGTCCAAAAGGTATTATATCAATGAAATAGGACACTCAAGACCATCCACTCATTTTTGTGGAGTTTTTCTATGGAGACTCAGAAAAATAGGCTGACAGGTGGTCACAGAGCCTTGCCTGAACTCATGGATTACCAGGACAGAAGGAAGTATCCTGTGACTGTTAGATCTGCAGACTTAGAAGAAACAAACTGGAAAAAAATGGCCTGATTTTTTTTTGAAAACAGATGACTATGGCTTTCTTTTGACTTTTGTGCTTCGTAACATGCATACACATGGATAGATATGTGCATATCTAAACACACAGAAGTCCCAGAGCATTTTTTTCAGAGAGATTCCTCTCCTTTTCACACCAGTCTTAAACATGCCTAACAGTTTTCTCTCTCTCAGAGTAACTCTCGGTATTAGTTTTTTATCTGTAATTGTATCTATGAAATAGTAAAGGGGATAAACAGACAACAATCTGCATCCTTCACCAACACTTATCTCAGATCAATTGATAATCCCTTCTTGGGCTGATTGCTGTCAAAACCAGGACAAGCAAAGGCATTTTTCATTCCCACCATTGCAGCTGTTGTCTTTTTCTGTTAGCCCAATTAAGCAAAGCAAAAAGGAATAACCCCGTATCAAAGCCAGTTTGCCTTAGGATATAAATTGTCGTCTTTTATTTGTTCATAGCCAATGCTGCAAGAATAACAAAGCGATGCCATAAAATTCAACCACTGTGCTGAAAACACAAAGGAGCCATTTTTTCCTCTCCAACTCTTGATGGCATCCAGCCACCCTGCCCCATGGCAGGCGCCGGCCCTCCCTCAGCCTGGCTGATGGCAGGGCTGTGCCCAGCCTCCCGTGTTGTCTATGGCCAGCCCCATGTCCCTGCTGCTGGGCACCAGGGCTCAACCTCCCCCAGCCTGAGCCCAGCACTCTTGGTCTTCCCCCACCTCTCCAGAGACAAGGGGTTTTACTGGGTGCCTCCATGAAAGCTGTTTCCCCTCCTCCACTGCTCCTTCACACTTGGCAGGAGAGAGCCCTACACCTTTCATCTTGGAAAGCAAGAGGGAGCCAGTAATATTCTCTGGCACTGTTGGCCAAAGCCCTCCTGGAAAGTAGCTGACGCTATTATTGTAGAAGTGTAGCTGACTTATGGCAATGAATGCCAAAGAAGTGCATCACCCTTGTAGCTTGTTGTCTGCATGGCAGGACACCCTGTTGTGTGCTGGATTGTCACATGTAATCTATGCAAATGCAGTCATTAGCTTTAGCAGATGTTTTTTGAGTATGCTGTTTCAAAACTGAAAAAGAGATCAGCAGGCATTTTTTTTCTTACCTAGATTTTGAGGAACAGAATAAACTGCAATGGCCAGTTGCTAACATGAACTCACCCTTCCTGATACATAATGCGCTGTACCTACTTCCACTCTATATAAGAACATTTTAATTACTGCTTTTCACTTTCTTGATCTAATTTTCAACAAGAATCCTTGTAACAGCTTTAGGAAAGTAGGTTTGCGTTTAGTGCCTGCCTGTGACGCAGGGAGACAAACAGATAACTTAGCAAGGCATCAAAGCAGAGAATCAGCAGGAAATTTAAGTTCTTCATTCCTGGTCTTTGCTGCCAGGCAGTGCCCCCTCATCACAAAACACACTTTTTGCTCTCCTTGGGCTTGTCCATCTTCGTTAGGTGCCTGTGACAGCTACCAGGGCAGCAGGCAAGGTAGTTTGGATTCAGCCACTGAGTCTGAGGGGCAAGATGGTTTAGTGGCATGAATGCTGGCTATATTGTGCCTGGTGTCTCACTATCAGACAGAACCCTGTGCAGGGTTCTGCAACCTCAATGTCCCATCCTTGAGCTGTGGTCAGGCCGTGAGAATGCTGGGACCACAACAACAGCCTGACCATGAGAGCTTGCAGTGGGAATTGGGACTGGAGCAAGGACCAAGGCAAGACGGACATCAAAGAGGCACAAAAGAGGGTGAAGCTGAACTAAGAGGATTTGCTGGGGGCTATGCCAGGAAGCCCCTGGAGCAGCCATATGGCTGCAGACAGTGCCGGGCACCACCAGCCTCCATCCCTCCTGTGACCATACCAGCAGCTTCTCTCAGCAGCAGGGCAGTGGTGGGCTGGGCTGGCCCTGCGCCTTCCCTACGCTCTGCAGCTGCTCGCCCAGGGCCACCGGGCTCACCAGGGTGTGGGGACAGTGTAAGGAGGGCTTGAGAGTGGTGGGTAAGCAGAGCTGGGAGTGGGGGCCTGGAGCAGCCCAGCAGAGCTCTGCACTCTCCCCAGCAGCCCCTGAGCATGAGCCCACCCGTGGGCACAGAAGAGGGCATTAGGCTGTGCTGCGGTAATTAAGTGTGGATAGTGCACGTATCTCCTGGATATTTAAATGTGAACCAGTTTAACTGAGGTTTAATTAAAGCTGCTGTGAATCGGCTTAAATCTGTGCTCCTTCCGTTCCCCCGGGGAAGATTTTAGCTGCAGAGGTGGGATGCTATCTCCCAGAAGCAGGAGGGTTTGATGGTTAATTGTTAGAGGCGTGTGAAAACTTAACCATGCTGACCCAAGCTCTCAGGAAGGGCTCAACTCAGTGTCCTTGGAGATCACTGGGCCCCTTTGCTCTGGGAATGGAGTCTCACAGGAATTGGAGACATTCAGCTTTGCCCCTCTCAGTCCCAAAGACAAGGTACACTTTCTCTCTCTGTTTTCACCAGTATAAATAGGTTTGTTTATCCTAAAGAGAACCAACCTTACCAAAATACTCAGCCGCACCAATAAAAGGGAAAGAGTAAAAAAAAAGACCAAATAACACCAATTAGCTCCCTTACTAAATGATTGGAAAGCACTTAGTGATAGGAAGGCATATAAAATAATAATAATAATGAACAGATCACATTAGCACAGAGCCCTAATGTAAATTTGGTGTGACTCCAGTGTCTGACTTGCCTTTTGCACTTCAAATATGGTGAAGCATTTAAAGGGAATGATGCTTTTTCTATTAATCATTTATAGTATCAATAACTTCTTTTAAGAGTCCTTTTTTTTTTCATACACTGAGTTTTATGTATGTTCAATTATATTAAAGCATTGCAAACCATTTGCTTCTTGCTAAGGAGAAAGGTTTTCAGAGAAGTTTCTCTTAACATCAAAAGTGAAAAGTACTTTCCACAAAGGAAATACATTAACCTACTACCTGCTAGTATTTTCAAAAGGTCCTTGAAAATTCTAAGTAGCATCAGATGATAAATTATTATCTTGTAATACAGTGTTTGTGCATAGTTGGTTGTATTACTTTTACACTTAATAAGAATTGAAAAGAACAAGAATGGCACAGGACAGTCCTAAAATGGCAGGAAGCAATAATCAAACACTTTTATCCACCTTCATTTCACACTGGTAACATGTTTTTTCTCTCTCTTTCTTGGAAAGAGAGAGTACTACAACATGCCACTACAAATCTCTGTCCAGTGTGTTGCTCTTTACTGGGAGTTTCCTGCTACAAGCCTTAGCTGGACAATCAGACTACCAGGCTAAATTACAAAGGCAGGGCTCCAAAGTGCAGTTATTTTTACACCACAGCTGTAAGACCAGGATCAAGCAGAACCCCAGGGTCCCTGTTGCCTAAGGCAGTGCTATCAGAGATGTAAAAAGCTGCACTTGCCAGTAGTTTACCTGAACACATTTCCAAGTGAGAAAGACAAAGATCTAGGGAAATCTAGATATTGTATAAACCATAACGTGAGTGCCTACATTTGCATTTAAGCATCTTAATGCACAGCCAAATTAAAGTACCAAAAATCAAAGTTATAATGCAAGAATGGCAGCTGACTTAACTCAGAGCTCAGGCAGACCCTGGAAAACCTGAGCCAAAGACCAAGCAGAGCACTGAGGCTCCAGGTTTAGGTATGAGGATACTGGAGATGGCAGCTGGATGCACTGGGGTCAGCCCTGGGGCCAGTAAGGAGTTGGTTCCCAAAATCCTGGTTCCTTGCTGCTCCCATTTCCTGGGCTTGGAGACACCTGAGGAAAAGCAAGGAGATTACTCTTGCACCAAATCAGGGAAATTTGGGGTTGGAGGTGTCACATGGAACCAGAAGAGGATTTCCCTTTCCTGTAGGTCTCATGAGGACTGCAGGAGAAAAGAAAACTTCTAATCCCAACTCCTCAGACCTCTCCAAGGGGAGAGGAGCACCTCCTGGGGAAGCAGTCATGGGAAGAGGAGAACTGTGGACAGCATGGAGGGCAATGCCAAGTGCATCCTTCCTAGCAAGGCACAATGTGCCCAAGTTACACACGATGCCTCCAGGAGCCTCCCAGGCTATGTTTGATACACCTCACACTCATCAGTTTTGGATCTTCACCCCACACTGATCCTATCTGTCCATAACAAGGATGAAGATTAGGTTTGTCTTACACACAAAAAGAGATTGGATATTACTGAATTGTAGAAAGTACTGATTTCGTATGTATCACAACATTTTTTCTCTTAACGTGTGCAAAGACATCACTATTAGAGATATACAGGCTCCATAGACTAGACAGGAATTGTCAAAAAGGTTTTTTTCCCATCCCTGTGCTCACTTAAGCAGTTTGCTGTAAAATTCAACTGGGAATTTCTTAAACATACTAAAACTACCAGTTTAATTCCTTCTTGCTTTATCTGCATTTCTAAGTCTCAGAATTATTTAATTAGTATTACAGCATATGTGGATTACAGTCCTTCCTTTCAAGGCAAAAATATTTTTAGCAGGATTTGAAGAAAAATTTACAAACCTTCACTTTTCCCCAGTCCCTTTTCAGCTGGACAAATGAGACCTCATGTTTATGAAACAGTTTTGGTTTTGAGCACATTTCTTGAGTTTTTGCACCAAGGAATTGCAGAATTTTGAAGCTCCTTCTGTGGCTGCCCTGGAACACAAAGTATGTCATGGATCACTATGTTATGAAAATAGAAATGGCTATGCAGGGCCAGGAGTTGGATTTGATGATCCTTGTGGGCCCCTTCCAACTCAGCTTATACTTTGTGATTCTGTGATCTTTTTCTTTTTCCATAAATATGGAAATAACTTTGTTGAAACCTGGGGTGGACAGTAATCTCTTCTGACATCTTGTAAAGCAGAAGGAGCTGGGGTTGGTCCATGTGAGTGGATACTGCCCCACACTCCAGAGAGCAGCTGGGCTAAGGAATGGAGAATTGTTTAAAAAGCAACAAGAGATGAGGACAGAAATTTTTTAAGGCCATGCCATACATAAAATATAGCATGCAGACTTTGTCTTCTGTCTTTAACACATAACATAGACCAGTTCAGCTGGGAAATACCCTGGCCTGCTGCAGCACAAGCTGACAGAGAGGCTAACACGTGTGGAAGCAATGCCCAGGAGCAGATTCCAGGCACCAGCAGCTCCCAGCACTGGCATTTCTGTGATGGTGTCAGAGTATCAGCTGCACTGAAAAGCAATCTGCTGAAAAGTAAAGCTGGAGACACGGCTGGAGTGGAGGCAGTACTGGTTGACAGAGCAGCCAGCAGTCCAACACCTTGTTTTGAGGGTGGGAACAGCCATGAGTGCTGAAACAGAAAGTCAGCCCCAAACCTGGCTGCTTTGGAGCTTTGCCACCAGAACTGACCCAGGTGGGACCTGGTGGGGTAGACAAGGAATAAACAACCACAGATGGTTACACAGGAACCTCCTGGCTGCAGATACTGCCCATCCTCTGCTGCTTTCCAGACAGAGGAGGCACCTGCTGCATGGCTGGAGGAGAGGACCCTTCAGGCTACTTTGTCCTGTGGGAAGAGACTGAGACCCTTGCTTTACTCCCATTTCCATGCATGACTGAAAACCAAGGAAATGAAATATCCCTGAACTTGCAGGCATTGCTGCATAGAGATGAGAGGAAGGGAAAAACATGCATGCCTTTCTCTTTTATTCTTTCCAGGCAAGGACAAACTAATCTGGCCAAGATAGTAGTTTTATAACTGAATTAAACTTGAGAAATATACGTACTTTTGCATGAACTGAGACCATTTGAGCTCTCCCTAACACTTGAAAGGTTGCTGGGTTTGCCTGCCATGAGCGAAATTCCAGCCAGCTGGCATCCTTTTTGTGGTGTCTGACCACAAAGACATCATTACTGATGTGAGTGAGTTCAACTCACCAGTCACTGATCTTCTGGCCCTTCCAGATCTTCATCACATAGTTTCTTCTCACTGTTAAAGGGCAACACCCTCAAGAGAGGAATGTGGCAGCGTGGGAAGTGGCTGAGCTTCATAAGAAGTCCCAGGCAAAACCCCTTAATCTGAATTCTGTTTCTGATCATTTATTTCCAGCCATTTCTCAGCTGTGTCCTTGACAAATTCCTTGAGGGAAATGCATACCCTATGGAATTGGAGTTATCCTTGATACCCTTCAAAGGTTGAATGTTACACAGGTGATTTGTTCTCTTCTTTTCTTCCCATGCATGCAGATGAGAGACATTGTGTTCAACAGTACTTTCAAACAGACGCTTCATATCCTTGCCCTCAAAAGCAGCACACACATTCAGTTCTTTATTTCTTTGAGGCAGTAAAGAAAAAACAGGGAAAGACAAGGCTTTTTGAGGACCATCTCCAGGAGCAGAGGATAAAATACAGTGCCCAAAATGGGCCAGTTGTAAAAAAGAAACAAGAGCAAGGAAAAAGAGGAGTAACAAACAAAGGGCAGGGGAGAACAAGCTGGTATGCAATAGAAGTCTGACCAGGCTTCTTGCTGGGCATGATGAAAGGCACATAAAACAGAGAGACTGGAAAGCCAAATGAGAGGCCAAAATGTCCACTCTATGTGCTGTATCCTGAGACATGCCCCAGTGCCTGCCTGGGGCCACTCAAAGGAGAGGAGCCAGGACGTCTGCAGTCAAAGCCAGCACACCCACTCATGGAAAAGCCACCATCACCACCATGTCCACACTGAAAAGGCACCCAAACCAGTTCTTTCTGGTGCTGAAAATGGCATCAAAGCCCCTCTGGAAAGAAATAGCTCACATGTGACACACAGAGATCCACTGACTTGTCTACGTCCCTTGCTTAAGGGGACCATTGATTCAGTGGACATGTGCGACTGGAGTAACTGTAGAATTGAGAGAGTAAAACTGATGTGTCTGTGACAGACAATTTCATTAAAAAAACCCAAAAAACAGAATTGCCAGTTTATCTAAGTGGCCAAGACTTGGAGACACTACAAGAGAATCACAAGAGTTCAGTGAAAAATGGACCCTCAAACCCAAGAGCTGCCAGCTGATGAGAGCAGCCTGTAATTATTTGTCTCAATTAGTTAAATTTGTGATTTCATTTCCTCCAGGGTGGGTTGGTTTTTTTGGTGGGGTTTTGTTTGTTTGTTTTGTTGTTGTTGAGTTTTTGTTTGGGTTTTTTTGGTATGTTTACACATAAATTCCTTAAATCCTTAAATCTTGACACAACAGTTGAATGTCAAGACTCTCACCAGTTTTGTGAGAGAATACAGGCACATCATTTTAGTAATTAGGTTTCTGTTTCTCCAGCTATTCAACAGAGTAGTAATATGGTGAGATGTTGTAATGTTAATTTAGATTCCTTAAATCTATGATGCTGTGCAAGTGGAAAATAATTACCACGAGACCTCCTAGTATCTACAAAACCAAATGCAATTATGCTTGTAGAAGGTCATTAGTCTTTCTTCAATAGAAAATTTGTCAATTAATGTATCATGACCTTTTTTCTTGCTGTTATTATCTGTGTGAGAGCTGTCAGAGGCTGTGGCAGTTTCTTGCTTTCCAAGTACAGAAATTCAGTCTATTCCAGCAGAACTTTGATATTTCTGTTAGTTGGTGTAAGGCTGTGCCTATTTGCCTTTGATTTCATGTTTAATTAGGTCTACAATATTCTATAATTAATCTCTTAAACAAGATCTGAAATGGAGATTAGCTCTTGTTAGAATTCTCAGCTTAGTCATCTCTTTTTGCTACATGAAAAAAGGCAATGCATTTATCTCAGACAATATGTTAACTCTTCATGCTGTTGCCCTAGTCCAAATATTCCAACACTTCCAATCAATATGTACAAAAAAGCCAAACCAAACCAAACCAAACCAAAACCCAAAAGCAAACAAACAAACAAAAAAAAAAGCATTCTGAGATGGGTTGGATTTTCCCTCTAGCCAGGCTCCCACCTATAAAATTTCTTCCATCAGCAGTTCACTCCCACTGACGCAAAAGTAAAAACAGCCTGCATGACTGCTCTGCTGCAAAGTTTCCCTCTTTCCACCCCAGCTCCCAGCCTGAATGTGCTTTGTCTGGGCTGCTGCTTTGATGTTGCATCAGGCAGTTTTGGAACAATAACTTGAAGACAGCATTAAAGCCAGCCAAGGGTAAAACATCCAGCCACTACTGTGCAATTGTGCAATATGCTGTGGCTTTGCAAGAAATCTGGAGATGGGCACAGAAGTCCCCAAATTTGAGATCAGGGGTTGACTGACTGCCTCTCACAAGGAGCTTCACAAAAGCCAGGCCAGAGGAAAGCTCCCTCCTCCCAGTTTGAACTGGTCACTACTTTGAGTGCAACAGGATGGACACAGCCTTGCCAGAGCCGTTGTCCTGTGCTGGTTTTGAACAATGGGGGATTGAGAGGGGGGAAAAATAAGTTGTTTGTGTGTGTGTGTGCATCTGTCAATAAGGGAGCTTAAGTTGGGGATGAGAGACAAGTGCTGGAGAGGTACTTAGAGAGATTAAGTGCAGCAGATTTATAGGTGAAATCTGGTTAGTGTTGATGCAAAAGGTTGTGGGGGAGATTTTCAAAAGCCCATGTGGGAGGAGACTGCTTGCATACTATTGATTTTCTATTTTGGTGCCTAGCTCTCATCACTGTATGACAGTCTTGTGAAGCACCGGAGCTTCTGGAGACACTGGAAGAGGTCTGTGAAGCAAGCAGGTGATGAGTCAACACTGACACCATCACCCACTGCAGAAAGGGAGGGAGGCCCCCTCCCCCCATATTACAAAGTGAAAGCAGTGCAATGGTCCCAGTTCCCCATGTTTTCCAAAAAACTGGTGGCACAGGCAGAGGTCAGAGAGCAGGAACACGATACACAGCACACATTCATGAACTGTGGGCATGTTTCCAGCTCTGTGAGCAGGAGTCATCGTTGCACAGAGGGGACTGCAGCCCATGAGTCCACTTTCCCTGTAATTAACCCATCCTCGTGTGGAGACAATCCCTTCTGGTTTGTTCAGACCTGAGTGATGGCATCCGAGCACCAGAGATGAGACTGCAGCCAGTACCCACACACAGGGAGCAGGGAGAGGAGGATGTGAAAACAGGAATGGGTTTAGCCAAGCTCTGAATCAGGGGCACTACAGCTCTTCACTCGCTGTCAGGAAACAGCAGCTGCTGCTCCACCACGTGCACTTTGTTTTTCCTCTGAAGGCAGAAAATAAAGTAGGTCACTATTTTATTTTCCAGAAGCCGAGATTAAGGATATTAGGAAATGGCACAGTATAGTGTAAGCTGCTGATGAAAACACCAGAGACTCAAGCTGCATGTGTTTACACATGACATGAATGAGAAACTCGGTTGTTGACATGAAAAACAAAGATTATGTGTAGATACTACATAAAGAAGAGATATAAGATGCATTAATTAGATGCTATGATGGCAAAAATGTGTGTCTTCTGGCTCTTGAAAAAACAGGAGACAAAGTAGAAAAAATATTAGCTGTCACATAAATTGAAGAGTGCTAGTCAAGTACATGTCTATTTTTCTTAGAAGGCTCAGTTTTTGTAGGTGTGCTGTGTTTTACAACATCTCCAAACCACTGTGGGTAACCAACAGGGTTTAAGATGATTAAACTGGTGCTGGGAGCAGCAGGACATCAGCTGTAGGACCACAGCTATAAATCCATAGCCCTTAGGCACAACAAGCATTGCCACATGTGAAGAATTTGGGTGTTTTTCCATTAAATCTTACACCCTGAGACGAAAATGGTTCACACTCCCAATTCAGGCATGTTCCATCCAGCAAGGAACAGGGAACATGATATGCAAGACAAGTCCAATTACAAACAGCTGGTGAATTCTGGGAAAGTGAGAGAACGAAAAAGCATTTTTTTGGATTTTAATTAAGAAAAATAATGAAGACATTCAGTGAAGAGCTACAGGAGATAATCCACAGAAGTTATACAATGCAACAAGGATTTGTACACAATTGTCATAACTATGAGTTACACATTTCAGTGAAGTGTGCAGTTTGAAACTTTGAAGTTCTCTCCACCTTAGACCCGTCTCTTGTGACTCTGTCCACACAGATGTGTCCTTACACAAGCAAGGAGGCAATAATTCTTGTTAAAAGAAGTGGAGGTTTTAAGAAACATGCCCTCCAGCCCAGCATGTCACTACTGGGACCTCCCCTAAGCAAGCGTGTCACAGAGGAACTGAAGTTTTGCAAGTGACCAAAAGGCAGCAAGACTGAAACACTCACTTCTATCTGTGATAAAGCAAGATTTTTAAGGTTAGACATTATTTTTATGTATATTGCCTTGGAAACAGACAACATCTGAAAGGAAGGGAGAGCAGAGACTGGGCAGATTTATCCATAAGTCATTATATGAGATTAGCTCTGTTGTTCAGAGCATGGTGCTAATAATACCAGGGTTGTGGGTTTGATCCCTGTATGGGCCAAGAACTTTGGAGATGGTCTTGATGACCTTTGTGGGTCCCTCCCAACTCAGAATATTCTGTGGTTTCTTGCTCTTTTTTTTTTCTTTTCCTAATAATTAATTCATTTATTTCTAAATCCCTTTCTTTCACTATATGAGGAAGGACTCCTGAAAGAAGCTTGCAATGAAGTGTCAGCCTGCACCCCTGTGTATGTTTCTGCCTAAATCTTTCCAGTACAGATAAAGGTTTGTTTGCCATATAAACCCAAACCAGGGCTTTCACAGTGTCCAGCACTCAGCCCAGTTCCCCAAAGCTGAGAGCCCCCTTGGCCTTTCCCACAAACAGACAGGGAGTCCCAGGCCATGGCAGTAGTGGCAGGTTGGGGCTGCCCCTGCAGGAAAAGCAAAGGTGGAATTACTGAGGCGGTCAATGAAGGCAGGCATCAGCCCAAGCCACAGCCTGGACATGGATTTGTGCTGCCCTCTATGTGACAGCAGAAGAGCCTGGAGCTGTTCTGGCCGCTGGGGATCCACTAGAGCCACACTTACCCTACGGAGGGGAAGAAAAGTTATTTCAGACGTGATTCATCCTTCACAGTCAGGCAAGAGAAACCTGGAGTTAGAGGTCTAAACCATGGATGGCTACCTAGAAACATCTTTCTCTGCATTGTCTACAAGGGAGTCCAGAGGAGTTTCAAATGCTGTCACCTAATACCTGGACATAAGTACTCAGATTCTGCAGCCTTGTCCCAGCTCCTCCGTGCCACCCAGGAGGGACAACTAAAGCCATGCTGGCAGGAGACAGAAGGACCCAGCCCACCAGGAGGAGCTGGCAGATCCCATGAGCAGGGCAGTCAGAATTCAGAGGTTTGGACCTGCTTCACCAAAGGCAAAGAAATCTGGATCCTTGCTGTTATTTATCAGATTCTGAACTGCTTTAGGGAAAGATTTTTGTTATTCATATCTTCATTAACTGTTGCTTAATCTGTACTTCCCAGTTTCTCAAGGCCTCTAGATGTAACAATTTCAATTCTTCTCTTTACAGAGGAAAGCTAATGCATTCAAACAAGTCACTCCAGACTTTCATTTTGCATGTTGTTCTTAAGTTGTTCCTATTCTTGCTCCGTTTTGCCTCACAAGCTAATGGAAAAGAAAGATTTACTGTCTTCATTTTCACTGGTGCTTATCTTTAGGACCTTTCTTGCCCAATGGATCTGTTGCAACTGGTAATAAGGGGAATCGCTACTGTCTGACTTCTGCAGAACTTACGTTCTCTCCTTTACCAGCTTTTATGGCATTATGTAAATACCAGCCATCTTAGATTAAGAACAGCACTTTAGCATAATATATTCAGACTATGCCAACACTGGGGACTTTCCTATGGCAGCTTTATGCTGTTGTTCCAGTCATCTAGATATAATATTGCCATTCTGCAATTTGATAGAAGTTTTAAGTGTTTTGGGAGGAATTGTTATTCAGTGTGATTTTACTGGATTCATAGATTAATTGTAGATATTTTCCAGATAACACAATTAGAAAATAGAATTATCTGTAGATTCAGCTTCAGGGCCCTCAGTGAAATTGGTCCATATAAATAAGATAAGGCTAAATCTTTGACCTGAATAGATTGCAATCTAAGCAAACTGAAGGAAGAGCTGATGAAAAGAGGATATTATCATAGTTTTCCAGGGGTGAACAGGAGTAAGACTGAGATTAAATTACTTATCTGAGGTCAGAGATATCCTGCAGCAGATCCTGCCATTCAATTCACATCTCTTAGAGTTCCACATTTAACTATGAAGCTATCTTCCTACTCCCATATACAAGATAATTAAAAAAGCTGGAGAATTAAATCTTGGTTTATTACCGTCTGGAAATTATTACAACATCTCTAAGAGAAATAAAATATCTTTCTTTGCATAATGTATCTCCTAGTAATTAGGTGTTTTTCAAGACAGAAAAGGTGAAAGCAAAGTTTTTTGCGTGTTCCACCTAAAGAATCTGGAATATGGAAATATTTACCAAGTATCTAAGATGCACTGATGAAAGCAAGTTACATAATTCACATCATCTATTTTGTTAGATTTACCACATGGAAAGGAAATATTGCTTTCTGTAGCAATTGCTACATTATTTCCCACTTACTTTGAAGTGAAACTCCTTCAGAGAGATCAAAACTAAGAGGTAACGAATTAGTATATTCACTATACAGCACAATTGCTGACCACCACACACCTGGGAATTTTTATCTTGTTTTTTAAACTCTGCATTTTCAGAGAGAAGAGAGAGTAGAGTTTAATACATGTCCAAGGGAATGAAAGCTTCACCTCTACACAACCCCTGGGGCTTCATCCTCACTCTATTCAGCACTACAAACCCAGCTCGTCCACTTAAATGTGCTCAACTATTGGCATCACTTCTCATCCTCAGACCGTGGTACACCCATGGTACTGTGACACATCCAGAACATGTTGTGGAAATAAGGAGGATTCAACACTAGCACCGGTGAGCACTTTGGGAAGTACATGAGTAGCGGGACAACAATATTCCTTGGGGACATCCCGGTTTAATCACACAAAGTACATCTCCGTTCAGCATTGCAAAGCTCTGCAGAAACCTGCTTTTTAGTTCTAAAACTTGCTTTTTAGTTCTAGGCTGCCTTTCCCAGCACCCTGCTTTACAGCCCAGACCATTTCAGACATTCCCTCTCTCACAACTGATTCATCTATTTAAAAGTTTCCTCTGGCCCATTAGGCTCAAATCTTCCTGCTTGGGACAGGGACTCTGGTTCAAAGCCTTCTTCTTATCCAAGCTGATCTCAAGGCAAGCTCTGAGCCCCAAGGGGTCGCAGAGCACATGGCCAGGAAGATGAAGACCAGGGTTACAGTGATCTTAGATGAGTACACACAGAGTTGTATTCCCTCTTAAGCCCCTTTCCTTCTCTTTAATTCATGAACCTTGATTAGTTATCTGGAGGCCAGCCTTGCTTCCCTCGGGGCTAGAAAGCCCTCTGGTGCTCCATGGAAAGCTTTTGTCATCCCAGAGAGGCCTCAGGAGAGACCAAAGATGAGAGGGGGGATGCTCTCTCAGGGTTTCTGCTGCACTGCAACCCTGCTCAGCCCAGCATGGAGCCCAAGACAGCCACGAGTGAGAGATGTCCACCTGAACCCCAGTTTTCTCAGAAAATGAACTAGAGCCTCTCCTTTTGTGTGCAACTCTTAACCACTACATTAATAGCTAAAATGCAGCAGAACAGTGGAAGGCTTTGGGACCTGACCTTCTTTGCCTCTTTCACCAAGCACCAGCATCCCTACTGGCAGTCTCTTAAACCAGCTCCCTGCTCTTCACATCAGTGTTTTGAACCCTATTCTTCAGTATCTCTTGCCAGCCAGGCAAACCCATCTCTGGGCAGCAACCCAAGCTTTACTATCAGTGGGATGAGACTTCAGGCTCTGGTGTCTATAAATAGCATCCTATGAGTCCCTCCACTCCCCACAAACAGCATAAGATGCCTTGCAATGCTCCCTAGTGCTGCTCTGGGTGCCACTGCCAAGAAGTGCTCCATCCAATAACCACTGCAGTGTTCAACCTCCAGGCACTTTGCTCCTCCATCAGCCCTTATATTTCTGAGCTACTCCAAATTCCAGCCCTTTAGCCTGTAAAAGCAGCAGGGATGTGACTCAAAGCACCTCGCCTGGCACAACTGAGGAGATCACCTGGGGCTCCCTGCAGTGAAATGACAGAAATAGGCATTTGCACCATGTGGTTCCTGTGACCCATTTCAGACATGCACCCTCCCCAGGGCAGCTGTGCACCAGAAGCAGCTGTTGCTCTGTGCAGGAAGCCAAGGGTGACCAGCTCAGAGGTCATGTCTGCACAGAATTGGGCACATAAAGCTGGGGATGAATCCCACAGGTCTGCTGGGAAGAGTGCCCAAGGATTTTGATAATTTACATGGATACTGGCTGAAGTGGGCCGAGTAATTTCATCTCTCCATTGCTTGTGCATGATTTACAGCTTTGACATGTATTTCTGCATTGCTCCTGTTTTATTAAATTAGTGTTGGGATCTCTTGAGGCAACTTTTAAATAATTTGCACAGCTTACCTAACATCACTTGCTTGCTCAGAGTCTCATATGAAATTCACTTTCATTCAACCCAACTCTTCCAACCAGCTAAATGTATTATTCTGGAAACAACTGAGAATTCCAGGATTGATGAATTGTTCAGTAACCTCATCATTATTCTGCAGGTATTCATTCCTATTTGTAGTCTTAGAGGACTTGATAAAAGTCTTTAGGACTTGATAAAGTAATTAGTAAGCATCTTCCCTAGGAAGTTATACAGATGTCTTTCCCTGCCGTATTTGTGGCTTTCAGTTTTAAAAAAATCTGGTTTTCAAAAATCAAGCTTTTCCAACTAAGTAAGTCTGATAAAACATAATCAACTACATATCAATGCCTACAAAAAATGGCAGAAAAAACCCCAAAAAACGGCAGTTGCTATTATCTTTGTAGTACAGAGAGGGAAAGAATAATGCTTAAAGGAGCAATAAATCAAATTATAGCTGAAAATTATAATGTCACAGCAACATAACTGCATTATGTAATTAGCCCCAGGCTCTTTCCATAGTTCTAACTCAGCCTAGATGACACATAAAAGCTCATCGAGCAAGGCTGGCAGTGGCTGTGTGGCTCCAGCCACACTGTCATTAGAATGGCAGGAAAAACAAGGAACTAAACAGCATGGAGAGCTACCTCTCAAACTCAGACTGACAACAGCTAATATTTCAATTTTCAAGTCACCATAAAGACTGGTTCCAGATATTTTGTGTTCTAATAACAAGGTATACTTAGCTGTGATAGACTTTTTCTGAAGAAGCTACTTCTCTCCCCACTCCCCTGCCGTGGTTATGTTTAACTTTATGTCTACAGAGTCAAAGTCCCTAAACCAGAGCAAGCGGCTGGATGAGGATGTCATGAATGCATTTTTGTGCTGAGCCCTTCACCCTCCATAATGGGTTTAAAAATGAAATGAGACTTTGCTTAGCTTGTCAATACAAACTGGAGTATAAAGGCTTGACAGCTCCCTCTCCTAAACACCAGTGTATTTGAAGTCTAACACTCCAGAATGGGCAATTAAAGCTTTGTGGAGTACATGTCATCATTATTTGATGGATATTAATAAAATATTCCACAAAGTAAAAAAATATTTGAAAAAGAGAGTCTGTGAACACATCATTTCTTTCACCCAAAACAAGTCACTCCTCCTTCATCTGACTAGGAACATCTTCATGACAATGGATCACTTAGAATAACTTCTTGCATGCAGGAAAACATCCTATTCCTAACAAAGTTAGGAAAATATTGAGGAAATATTGTGGTTAGCAAATGTTGAAGCCACAGTGCTCAAGATACTGTCTTCAGAGAAACTTTACTTATCCACTTCAGAGAGCATGAATCCATTACAAAGAAAAGTATAAAAAATTACACCAAATGCTCAATATTATTTTCAGAATTAAGCCAAAAGATATCTTCACTGTTTTGTTTTTTCCCTTCTTAAAACTATATGAATTAAAAAGATGTTTTACACAAAATCTCACCAGTTTTAAATTGCTGCATTTAACTGAAAAACCTAAGTAAACAGACACAGTTTCATCCTGCATATTTTTTTCCTCCTACAAAGCATACTGTAATTTTTGGCCAAATAAAAATAAAATTTGTTATCTAAAGTGAAAAACTCAGTTTAGCCCAAGCTCTACCAGAGAGCTGTGAGGGCAGCTTTTCCTTCATTTAGAAGCAGTAGACACTCAGAGGTATATTTGTAGTTCTGTTCAATGGACCAAATGCTGCTGGAAAATCAAGCTCCCTTGACCTGGTAAGACCTGAGACTCCTTAGTCCCTTCTAGGCTGTGATTACCAATTCTCACCATCTTGCCAGGGAAAGAGAATATCCTCAGCTCACACACTGCCTGCTTAACCAACACTAAAGGCACTCCCATTATCTCTTACACTAATAAGCGTACAAAGCCACAGACTGAGCATGAGCAGCACAATTTCAGAATGCCTTTTAATTGCAGGAAATCAGAGCAGCTCTCTCTAATCCTCCCAATGAAAGAGCACCACACTCTTCAGATCCTCAAGTGCTGCTCAGAAGTGCTGTTCTTGCAGCTCTTGCCTAATGGTCCTTTTCAGAATGGGGTCAGGCCATTAGGAAATCTGCAGACCTGCAGATACCAATACCAAATTACTGTGCTGTGCTGCAGCTCAGACCCACTGCAGTGCATTGTTGCTAGAAATCCTCAGTGGAGGTTTTCCACCTTGCTGACTTGGATAGCTGCTACCAAGAGGAGCAGCTCAGTAGTAAACCACTGTCCCTTGGCTGACCTCTGCAGCTACATGTGAACAGCTCTCCTCAGCCTCCCTTGCCCTGGAGTCTGACTGACTATAGACAGAGAAAGGAAAAGCAAGAGAATAGCAGAAACAACCAGAAACTGAATAGCCATAAGAGCACTTAACCACAACAGAGCATAGAGGGCTCAATGCAAATCTGCAGATAAGAGAGTGGTCCCTGCCAAGTTTTGCTCTTTAAATAAACTTTTGGCAGGACTTTAGGATAGCAAAGCAGAATTTTACATATGGATTCTCTTCCTAAAATAGAACAAGGCAAATAGAGACCCAGGAATTTGAACTTTTAGAGCTATATATAACTCAGCTTTAGGGTAATAGAAATAGCTCAATTGCTCTATACATTATAATACTTCGAATATAACTAAGTTAAAGTTGTTCTTATTGCTAACCCTAATCCCTTCCCTACTGCCCCATTCCAGCTGACCAGCCTTTCTCCTGCAACAGTCCAAGTAGAAATTCATCCTCTGATAACCACGTGACCCACTCTTGGTATGCAATCTCCTCCACATGATCTCTGCTTGGGAAGCAGCTCTCCTTTCCTTTTTTTGGCTGGTATCAGGAAATTGCCAGATATCAGTTATCTCTCTTCTCCCAGGCTGTCCTTTGGCAGCATGGATGGACCTGTGTGGTATGGGATATAAGCAGCAGCAAGGGAATAACTGAGGATTAGTGCAATTCAGCCTCAAATGTTTTTACAGCTACCAAAACCTCAGTGCTCTCCTCTGCACCGCATTTCCCAATATTCATAGTGATGCTTACATTCAGCTGTGCTCCATGTTCCTCATTTACATTTTCCTGCCCCAAAATGCATTTATCATCCATAGTCAACTCACTATAATATTAAAAAGAACCATTAGATTAGTATTTACAAAGCTATCTTGATAAAGCACCAGGCACTAGAAGTTTTTATGCATCTCTTTTGTGTCTACTGCCCATGCACCTCTATCATTCTTGATCCATTCAAGTGGAATTTCAATCACTTATGAAGTAGCACAAAACAAACCCCTCCTTAAATGTAGAGTTAACATAGGCATAAACATTAAGCCTTTTTCATCCACTAACCATTCCTTTCAGTATATGTCATAATAGCTGTAGGTAAGTCTCCTCTGACATTTCCTGTACCCACAATGAGCATTTAAAAGCCATTCAGACAAATGATATAACAGCAATTAGAACCATTTTTCCTGCTAGCATGCTGTCCTTATCACACTCAAGGAAAAAAAGTAATCAAAGCTATTATCCTATCTTGGCAGACACACTTTAATGTCTCACATATATTGTGAACTAATGGGACACGTCACCAGATAAAGCAGAAAGCGACTGTACATGGAAAGCCCAGCGACCAAGCAAAACCCATTTGGTTTATCGAGAATCATTTCCTCCACCAATATACTACTGAGAACAAGTTTACTAAAAGCTTAAAGTGGGATTAGAAGATAAAGACGGATCCAATCACTGACAGCATTTTCCCCTCTAAAGCATTCTCACATGAATCTTAGTGCACTAAGCTGCAGCAGTCTTGTGCTTTCACAGAGGGACTCAGCTTGAGCAGTATCAGAGCAGAGGAACACATCTGAAAAACATCCATGCTGCTGAATATTCAGAGAACAGCCCTGTCCTCTGCCAAGCCATACGCTTGCAAGAAAGCAACCATCTTAAGTGTGTTACCCAAGGCAGCTTCCAGGGATGGAAAAATAAACACAAAGCAGACAGCATTTTTAGGATCACTCAAACTTTTGTCAAATTCTGGAATTAACTCAGCCAGTATTGAAACCGTCAAGCCACTAATGTATCAGCCCTTCCTTTTCCCACAGCCCAGTGTGGCCACGACAAAGACATATATGTGTCTGTTTAGCCTTGATATAGTTTTTATGTCCCACTTTCTTTATTTCAATCATTCTGCACAGCAGGCAGAATTTCTCACGTGTTGTCAGCCCTCAGTCCGAACACGCACTACAAGTGATGCATGAACTCTGCCAGGCTGCACTTACAGACAGGTGAGGCAATGAATGCACCCTGGACTAAGTCAGTGAAATAAATCAGCCAGGCTCCTGGTTATCCTCAGAGCAAGTTAAGCTTAGCTTTTCTCCCCACTTGTGTATGCCATCCAGAACCAGTGTTTCCACCACAGCCAGCAGCAGTGGCACACAGGAGATGTGGATGAACATGCTCATGACCTTTGTGTTCTGTGCCACTGGACACAGAACCAGCTGACAGATGTTATCATTGTTGAGGCATATGCTTAAATCATACTGCTCTGACTTATGCAGGAATTTTGGCATTTTCCCCTAATGGTACTAGCCAGATTCTCCCACAGTGTATTCCGACCATCCAGCCTGCCTTACCTGAGAAGAAGCCATTGAATAAAACAGATAGAGGGAGGAGAGCCCTCTAAGTTGCATCTATCTACAGCAGGAGGGTCCCATTCTGTAATAAAGATCACATTGACTAGAAAATGCACACTCCAATGCTCTGGTGCATGAGCTGCCATCTCATGCACAAAACCCATGTCCTCAGCATAGATCATGATGAAGCTGAATGTGGTTTAAGTAAATATGAGCTGTAGGAAGAAGCCTGAGCACTCTGTAGCAAATAGTAGTTAAGGAGCGCTTTAGCAAGCATTTTTGTCATGGTACTGTCTTACTAAATGAGGACTACAGCTGTATAGACACTAAGAAGACTCAGTATTAAGAATTAAAGAAAACTGTTCTTAATAGTTAATGGAAAAGTCACTGAGAAGAGAAAATCACTCCAATTTCCTAACCACATTTATTGTAGCTGTTGAAAACACTTATCTGGATAACCAAGTATGCAGTAATAGTAACAATAAATAAATACAGTACTCTCCTGACAGCTAAATTCGAAATTAATCTCAGAACAGTGCCTGTAATTAACAGGCCAGCAGTCAAGAGTCAGTAACACAAAGTCTCCCATATCTAAAAGCTACAGAAGTAATAAAGAACCAAATAAATAGGTCAACGCATTTCTGTACTCTGTATCAGGTATGATTCATCCATAAAATAAAAATTTTAATGTTCGCACAGTTATTATAAATGCTTATATACGTTATTATAAATATTTAATGTCCAGTTCAATTGGCAATATTAAGATCACTTTATTTTAAGCCTCATGGATTTTAAAAACACATACAAATAAAATACTTGTTACAAAATTCCGTTTGCTAAAGTTTCTTCAGGAATACACACCAAGCATGATCCCAGCACACAGATAAATGACTTTTACAGAAAGCATTACATAGAGCAATAAATGTTAGTGAAACAGCCAGTCTCCAGATACTTTACAATGAAAAATTCTCCTTCCCTTTGCCACATCTAATATTTGACTAAGTTTTTAATTTCTTTATTTTAAATAGCCACATCTGAATTTAAAATGTGTAACCAAACCAACTGTGGAAGTCAACAGGCACTCAGAAGCCCCAAAGGGGAGAGTAAGCACTATTTTTCAAGTTCACTAGTTCAGGGGTAAAAATCCCTGAGAGACAGAAAAACACTGAAGTAATTTTCTTCAATGGAAAGATGCTTGTCAGGAGACATTGTTAACAGACAGATGTAAAGATAAACTGTAAGGCTGAAGAGCAGTAGTGAGACAGAGGAAGGGAAGCAATCTGTAACACTAGGTGATGAGGAATGCTTGGTGGAGCAGTATCATACAACTTCACCGAGGTTGCTTGCTTGCAAGAAAAGCACTCAGCAGAAATATATGCAGAGATACAAAGCACAAGATATGTACATGTTTGTCATTACGTGGAAAACAGTGTGCTGAAACTATAATCCCACTCAGTTATAAACAGTATCCAACTGACCTCAAGAGTTAAAATGCAAACAAGAATAAACAAGATATTGTGCTCCAATTTCAGCAACAACATC